>NC_089762.1:28835890-28910890 GCF_040412425.1 Macrobrachium rosenbergii | reverse complement strand
TGTGTATGTATATATGTATATATGTATGTATGTATGTATGTATGTATGTATGTATGTATATATATATATATATATATATATATATATATATATATATATATATATATATATATATATATATATACATACATACGTGTTTGCACATACGTATACGTATCAAACGTACGTATGTAGCTTCTGTACACATGTGCCTCTTTAAGCACAACGATACCACAAACAGACACGACAGTTGTTTAATTGAGTTAATGTCTCTCTCGGCGTAGGATAGCAGCTGCAGAAGATATTGGTAGTACAAGTTAATGACAGTGATTCCACCGTGTAACGGGGGGGATACACCGCCAAAATTATTTGCCAACAGTTACCGTAACTGCCAGCGTTAACGACAACATTGTATGTATTGTTAAAATGTTCTCAAGTTGTGCTTTTATTATTTTTTTATCTATGAGTCCGACACGAGTTTCTGAAAAACTGGATTAGAGGTTTTTATGAACACGAAGAAGTAATTTGATAAAGTCCTGGGAAATTTTTTTTAATAACTATAAATCTAAATCAAGACAATTTGATATTGTAAGCCTTGTCCATGGGTGTTGCTGTAAATCACTTTCTAGTATAACAGAACTATGGATCTATCTACCGTTATTATTATTATTATTATTATTATTATTATTATTATTATTATTATTATTATTTTATTATTATTATTAAAGCTGGGTGAACTCAACTTTTTGACTTTCAGAGAAAATGAATGTATTCTATTTTTTGTGTGAGTGCTTCATGTTCATTAGAGTGAAAATAAATTGGGCATTTTTACCACGAAAATAGTAATTTATGTAATTTATGATTTTATTAAATTAACTATAATTGTGCTACATCCGTAAAGAAATAAAACTATACCAAAAACTGAAGTCTATTGAGTAAATTTGCAGTTAAAACCATTGTCATTAAATTACATTACATCAGCAGCACAACGTTACGGATTTACGGAAAATGATTACTGCCGCTTCTCAGTGGCGTCGTTAAAATGGACATTACATAAACATTATTGATATTAATGACCAGTACGTCGAGTAGCGTCAGAGACAGCAATATTTGTACGGGTGGTCATTAAATTATACTACTAATAATATCTTCTGTAGCTGCTGTATCATACGCCAAAAGAGTCATTAACTCGATTATACAACAACAGGCGTGTCAGTCTGTGGCTGCCTTTTGTGGTTGAGGAGGTAAGTAGGTATAGAAGGTACATACGCATGTACTTATAAAGTAAATACGGCAAGGGAAACCACCTTCGTGCGAAAGATATATCAGACACGACAAGTATTTCTGTCCGTTCCGTGTCCCGGTGTCCACGAACCCCGATTCTGTTGCCAGTCATCGTTATTAGCATAATTACATCTCTGCAATTAACGTCAAGAATGTTGTCGGTGATACCAGGGATATTTCTGAAGTTGTCTCCACGAGAAACGACCCTTTGAAAGAATGTTTGTCCCTCCTCAATTGCTATTGTCCGCTTTCGTGCCCTTTCGTCACTCAAGCCAGATTGTGATGTGCGTGATTCGTGTTTGAAAATTTAAGGATATATCCAGTGAACGTGAGAGGATGTCTCTGTGATATCTCTGTGGAACATTCTTCTAGAGGATGTTGTGCAGTTCGGGACTTGAAAAGTTCAACCGAAGATGCAAGGCATTACCATCCTAAAACAATTCTCCTTGTATTTTAATAATTTATTTATATTTGCATCTATTTATTTATTAATTTATTAGTTTATTTTTCCTATCCTAAGAACTAATCCCCTCTTTCTGCATCTCCCATTACCTTCTGTTCTTTCAAATGAACACCATATTCTTTGGAAGCTTGAATGTCAAGTCTGTGGCCAGTGTGAGCTTGCTCCAAATGAATGGGGTTCATCTTCTGAATAATAATAATAATAATAATAATAATAATAATAATAATAATAATAATAAATCAATGTTCAATATTGTATTACGTTGCCTCTGTGGGTTTCAAATGAATAGGGTTCATCTTCTGAGTAATAATAAACAATATAAATAATAATGTTCCGTAAGCTATTATTATCATTGGGTTTGAATCATTCCAAGTACGGCAAAGACCATGTTCAGTATTGCATTACGTGGCCTCTGTGAACTTGTTCCATAAGAATAAGATTCATCTTCTAAATAATAATAATAATAATAATAATAATAATAATAATAATAAGAACATCAATGTTCAGTATTGTATTACGTGGCCACTATCAGCTTGTTCCACATGAATAGGGTTCCTCTTTTGAATAATAATATATATATAAATAATAATGTGCCGTAGGCTATCATTATGGTAGGGTTTGATTCATACCAAGAAGGCAAAGACCACTGTGAACCTCTTCCAAATGAATAAGATTCATCATCTGAATAATAATAATAATAATAATAATAATAATAATAATAATAATAATATGCCGTAGACCATCATTATCACAGGGTCTGAATCTTTCCAAGTGCGGCAAAGACCAGCAGGCATTTAAAAATCGCCTCGGTAAGGATAAAACGGATGGAGGAGGGACCATCTGGAAGCCAGCCGTCCAAACCACTAGGAGACATCAAAATCACTACCGTGGAGAGGTTCTTTGGCGGCCCCGATTTATGCTAATCTGGGAACGCCATTTCCGCGGTTTATCTCCTGTTTACTTGCCCTTGCTCTATCTACATAAATCGTTTTTTTAATTTTTTTTGTTTAAGATTGGATTGACGGGTTGTAATTTTTGGGGAAAGTGAAGTAGTAACTATGTTTAAATAAAATGTATACACACACATATGCACACACACACACATATATATATATAAGTATATATATATATATATTATATATATATATATATATATATATATTTTATATATATATATATATATATATATATATATATATATATACATATATATACAATCTACTGGTCATATTTTAACAATCTAGATACATATGCATTTGTAGCCACAATGCCCTCTAAACTTAAAGCCTTTAATTCGAATGCAAGAAATATGAAGTAATTCTGGTGTCCGGTAGCGGGAGTCGAACCCGCATCCTAGTAATCAGAACGAAGTCACGTTATATATATATACAGTATATGTGTGTGTGTGTATGTATAATGTGTGCGTGCGCTCGTGTGTGGAATAGGTATTACTCATACAAACATACATTTATGGTCACTAACATTCTTAAATCTACCCTTTATTGGTAGTAAAACGTAAATATTTTTTTTTATCTATTACGATTAACACTCGTGGCGAATAACACTATTCCGTTTGCATGACATCGACTTACATCAAAATTTTACCAAGCAGTGTCAGTATATCCAACAACGAGGAAAATGAATCTTGTTTCATTTGAATATATGTGTTTTTTTTTTTACTCTAAAAATTGTTCTTATTATATTATTTCCCAAACATATTCGTCGTTATTCAATTTCATGTGCACGCAGTAGTATTGCAAGTTCTGATTCAATAAGAGCAATGAAAAGTTTGGTTTCGTTAAAAAGTTTGGAATCCTTTCACCCGGCTAAATTGATTTTACAAATACTTTTCCCCTTTTCGTGAATGAAGGGCCCAATATTACAGATTACACGATGTGTTTTATATGAAAAAAATATGATGATGTTTTCTTTCGAGAAGATGCGTGTGAACTTCCGCGCTTGACACTACGTGGACAAAAAAAAAAGTAAGCAGTAATGATACGAACGAGAAATAAACAACCAATAAAGACCTCTTAATGTGATAATTAGATTTTTTATGGACCATGAAATTCAGTTAGTGCTCTTAAGGGAGGAGAGGCGAGGGAGGTGGGATGGAGATAGATGACCCCACCCCAGCCCCCGCCTTTCCTCCCTCCCTCCTCCTCCTGAAGTTGCTTCCGGAGGAGGGAGAACCATTTCTGTCATGCATCTGGAAAAAAGTCATGTGATTCACACTACCTGAGAGCCTCCCTTATGGCAGCGCCGCAGAAGACAGACTGTGGCCGCAAGCGGGCCGCAGTGAAAGCAAGGTGTGCCGCGCCTCCTGGAAAATCGTGCTCCTGTGGGCGACGGAGGCGCGGAGGGCTGGATAGGCTGCCTGCTGCCGGAGGGAGGAAGAGAGAGAGATATGTATATATATATAAAGAAGGAGAGAGAGGGAAGGAGACACCACCCTCAGTCCCCGTCCCAGATTATATTTCTCTTGCTATTATCAAAACATCTTCCCTCCGACCTTTGCTGAAGTTCTGTTGACAGAAATCATACTGGTAATACTTCTTCACCTGGAGGGGATGGAATACGATCGATTTCGAGAACGCGTCGCTATACAGGAACTAGGTTATTCTTTATGGGGAAAACCACAGGGCTCAATCGTGAGGGAAAGACACGCCGCGCGAGTCCACTCCTCCTGCCTTCCCACACACTTCTGCCAACTGGGATGCTCGCCAACCCTCAGGACATCCGGTATAGAAAACGAGCCTCCGCTAGAAAACGAAGGTAACTTAGGAGAACGGTCTAGGTGTTGTTATTTGTTCCCTTCGTTCGCTCTCGTCATTACGGGGTGGAATTCGATTTGAATTTCGTTACGATCGTATTTCACTGGAACCGGTAAGAAGTAGATTTCGAATGTGTACGATTAATAAAGGCGCATATTTCAGCTTACTGATCACATATTAGTTCTTGCACGCAGATCTAAGTCATCAAGTCGCGAGGAACATTAAAACTTCTTAGTCTGGGCTTTTTTGGACTTGATAAGGTCCCCTTTGTAAATGAAAACCACATAACTTTTACCATAGAGTTTTTGTGGAACCTCGCGGAGACGTTATTCTCTCTCTCTCTCTCTCTCTCTCTCTCTCTCTCTCTCTTCTTCTTCTTCTTCTTCTTCTTCTTCTTCTTCTTCTTCTTCTTCTTCTTCTTCTTCTTCTTTCTTGCAAGGTCCATATATGGTACAACAGCAACGAATGAGATTCTCGACGCATTGTGCCAAGATTTCCAGGAATTATCAACACGCGCCGTTAATGAAGGATACTGGAAACGAAACTCTGCACTCTTTCGAATTAGCCGGAATAACTTTTGACCAGAAAATTATTCTGGACCCTTTTGCTGACGAAGGGTTAACGGAAAGCCAACCCGAGGAAGAGGTGATACTCTGGTGATTAATAGTTTTTTTTTTTTTGGAAGTCTTTCTGTATTTCGTCCTTTTGTAGATATTGTTTTGTTTTTAGTTTTATTGTGAACGCGAGTGGAATAATTTAAAATTATTCCAGTGAATTATTATTATTATTATTATTATTATTATTATTATTATTATTATTATTATTATTATTATTATTATTACAGCATAACATATCTAATCATATTTCATGGCCTCGCCAAAATCATTACACGTATGAGATGACTACCCAGAGCCATTTTCGGGTTGCCTAGGAGCAAGAGCCCGTGCAGGCATAAGTCCAATGTGAATTCTGAGTCTTCCATCAGTAAGCTATATATATATATATATATATATATATATATATATATATATATATATATATATATATATATATATATATATATATATATATATATATATATATATATATATATATATATTTATATATATATATATTTATGTATATATATATATATATATATATATATATATATATATATATTTATATATATAGTGTGTGTTTATGTGTGTATGTATGTATGTATATATGTATATATGTATGGATATTACGTATTGCAATAGGCAAAAAATTGCCATTAATATATCAGTATTAATCAGATAAAAATCCGATGCACTCGCTGTTATCAAACTGATATAGCTTTATGTCTGCTAAAATGCTTTTAGAAATACTGACTGAATAGAAAACCATTCCCATTCTTCATTGAGAATATTAAGAATCTCTCATCTCCCGGTATTTTTATTTGCTCTGTTGACCACAGACATATTTCTTGGCACCTTTTATGAAAATAGGTGAAATGATGAAATGACCAATCACCACCCTTCACCTCCCACCCCCGCCTTCCCTATCACCTCCCCCATTACAAGGACTCGTTACTTCACTGGGGTAATTTACCACGGGGTTGTGAAGCTACTTCTGTAATGGAAGAGGTAGATGGCCCAGTATGGAAGGGTCGCGTTACGGCCGAAGTAATGGGATGGAATGGATATCTTATAGAAGCAGCAGGGGCCCTAATGGCTTCTCCAAGAATTAGGTTTACTAATAGATTTGATTTAAAGAATGATGGGAGGTCTGCGCAGGAGGCGCCTCTCCTCATGCGTCTGCGCATACGGTGTGTCCTTTGCGTCTATGTTGCCTGTGCTATAATTGGAGTCGTATTTGTATGTTGTTCCTCGAGTAGGATCTGTTGTTGTGACACATTTCTGAATAATATGCGTTTACACAATGACAGTGATATTTAAGAATGTAGTAGACACACGCATAGTTATGTGTAGGTATATGTATGTATGTATGTATATATGTGTGTGTGTATGTATACACAATATATATATATATATATATATATATATATATATTATATATATATATATATATATATATATATATATATATATATATATATATATATATATATATATATATATATATATATATATATATATATATATATATATATATATATATATATATATATATATATATATATAAGACCAATCCATCTATCACTTATAAATTTATCGTTCAATAACGATGTCATGTAGTGCGATAGGTTAGTGATGAAATAAATCTCATAATAACAGTTGCAACTGGAGAAATGCATTTTGATGGGTTGATTTAATGAATATTGTAAAGATTAAAACAATTTATCGTAACGATGTCATGAGAAAGATAAAAATAACAGAGAGACTGGGGCATTTTGATGGGTTGGGTTATGAATGAGGAAAGATAAAAAGAGTGAAGACTGGGGTGGGGGTGTGTAGAGGCAAAGGGTGAAAAGTTATTGTTGAGGACTCAGAGAGGAAAGTAGGATGCTGAAAAGTGGAAAAGACACCAGTGGTTTGTAAAAAGTGGGTATGAGTAGTTGACCAGGATGTTCAAGGTATATCTAGATGGGAATGGTTCCAAAGGAATGGGTTCAGAGGGATAATTGTTTTTCTTAATGAGGATGAAGGTGATAGAGGAGACTGAAAGAATTATTGGGGTATAACATTATTCAGCCTACAAGGAGATTTATGGTGAAATTCTAATTTAAAAAATGAGACAGGCGATAGGAAGGTAATTAGGGGAAGAACTCTGTCAGGTTATACAATGGAAAGAGAGTGTTTGAATAAAGTGGTTGGTATGAAACAGTTATGTGAAAAGTTTGAAATTAAAGAGGAAGCTGTATGTGGCATATATGTGGACCCAGAAAAATATTGTGATAGAGTCAACAGATGCAATGTGGATGTATGAAGATGTATGGCAAAGAAGATGAGGTTTCGTGAGTAACGATAAGTTTTTATGATGGAAGTGAACCATGTGTCCAAAATTGCCTGGGTGGGTGAACAACGGACTTTGTGTAAAAGGAGGGTGGGGGTCGGGGGTTGGGGGTGGGGTTGGCGAGACAAGGGTGTGTAATGAGCCTTGTGTAGATGTATGAAGTGACTGATGTTGGGGAATATTTCTGCATCGAGAATCTTCCAAAGTTCAGCTGTTCAAGCATGAATGGGCTTTCCGCGAACCCGTGAAATTAGGATGGTCCTAACTGAAAATCTTCACTCTGCATAAATCGTGGAAATCTATTTGTTCCATGTCGAAAATAGCGGTGTTTGCGAGGTATGTGCTGTGAGACATTCTATGCAGCAACCATTATGCTTGGTGTTTAGTTTTCTGTAAAAAAAATATACATATATTGTGCCGGCTTTGTCTGTCCGTCCGTACTTTATTCTGTCCGCCCTCAGATCTTAAAAACTACTGAGGTTAGAGGGCTGCAAATTGGTATGTTGACCATCCACCCTTAAATCATCCAACATACCAAATTGCAGCCTTCTAGCCTCAGTACTTTTTTTATTTTAATTAAGGTTAAAATGAGCCATAATCGTGCTTCTGGCAGCGATGTAGGATAGGCCACCACCGGGCCGTGGTTAAAGTTTCATGGGCCGCAGCTCATACCAAGACCACCGGCCGCGGCTCATACCAAGACCACCAAAAGGTAGATCTATTTTCGGTGGCCTTGATTATACGCTGTAGCGGCTGTGCAAAAAATTCGATTTCGTCGAAGAAACTTCTGCGCATTTTTCACTTGTTTGTTTATGTTTTGTGTCCATATCTCTTACCATTTCCAAAAGCTTTATTTCATTGGCAATAGTTATAAATACTGCATTTTTTTTGCGTGGAGGCTACCTAACTTAGCACTGAACCAGGCTGATAAACTGGTCGGCAGCCATTAGTGTTTTAATTCCCAAATCTGAGGCTTCCATTCTTCGTGAAGATGATTTTAAGAGATTGCAAAGATTAAACATGGAATATCAAATCCAAACATAACAAAAACAATGTTCACTTTCATTTATCCCGGTGTTTTTACTGAATACACATTAATGAGCTATGTACATCCAAATTAGGCATGGTATTCATATTGAGCATGTCTGTAACTCACTGCATTAGATACCAGACTGCTGGAAACATAGTGGGAAAACCATTTTATTTCTTATATGAATGATAACATTTCAAGGGGAATTCATCTGGCTTTCTTAAGCCAGATATACTAAATGTTTAAAACAACTGGGATCGTTTATACCTGCTGTTCATCGTGAGCAACGTTTACCGTTTTTACAATATCATGATATATATATATATATATATATATATATATATATATATATATATATATATATATATATATATATATATATATATATGTGTGTGTGTGTGTGTGTGTGTGTGTGTGTGTGTGTGTAAATTTCTGACACATTGGGAACGAACCCCTCTCTTTCAATTGAGAGGCCAGTTATATTATATATATTTATATATACACATAATTTATAAATATATTTATATATATTATATATTTATATGGATATATGAATTATACTTTAAACTACATCGTCTAACGGAGGAAATTGCCGTTAAATTGCTGGAAACTAAAGAAACATTGATCGTAGCTTCCCTAGTAATACGTCGAGAAGGATGGTTTCACGCCTCTTGACATCAGCTGTAATCCTTTCCCCATCGGAAATTACTCTTCTTTTTTCCTGAATTGTTCCTTTTAATCAGTCCTTCTAACGCTTGATGATTGTGGCTGGGTTCCTTAATGGCTCCGTTATCTTAAAATACGCACATTTGTTAACCATGAACTACTTCAAGTTTCCTTAGCTAAACATCTAGGAAACATTTTGTTTTTGAGTGGCTATGGGCTGTAAAGTGAAGGATACGTCTTGGTATCCTTCTACAGAAGTGCAGTTTTGGTATTACTTAAGGATCTCTGCAGCGTCCCTTCGGCCCCTAGCTGCAAC
This sequence comes from Macrobrachium rosenbergii, assembly GCF_040412425.1. Classification (NCBI taxonomy): domain Eukaryota; kingdom Metazoa; phylum Arthropoda; class Malacostraca; order Decapoda; family Palaemonidae; genus Macrobrachium; species Macrobrachium rosenbergii. The sequence continues at coordinate 28,901,441 of NC_089762.1, read as the reverse complement.
CCTTTTCATTCCATTTATTGTAGCTCTGTTCATTTTCTCTTTCTTCCGTCTTACGTTCCACCCTCTCCTAACAAATGTTTCGCAGTGCAACGGCGGGGTTTTCCTCCTTTTACGCATGTAAATCCTTTTTACTCTCAGTTTCCCTTTCAGCGCTGAATTACTTCATTGGTGCCAGCTCTTGGCCTTTGGCCTAAATTTTATATATCATTCATTCCGTCCTTCTAGGGATGATTATTGTTCCTCCCAACACGTTAGTTTCCCCATACTGCTCATATACCAGCTCAGTTTCATTTTAAGCTTTGTTCGAGAGTGCGCGTACTTTGTGAGCAGGCAATATCTTCTCGTAAAAGATGCTTACAGTAACCTTTGTTCTCTGAGGATTTGAACAGTCGGCCTCTGACATAGATGCCAACGCATAATCCACTCAGATGTAAGAGAGGATAGGATGTTTTTCGGTCGTGTACGGATGGTAGTAAGGAAGAGGTGAAGTTGTTAGACATGATGAAAAGAAATTCTAACCTTAAAAAATAGCACACTGTCAGAAAAGCAGTGGCATTTGTATACTTTAGACTCGCCATGGCTGTAGGTTCCAACGTCATCACTCCCCAGTGGCTTTACTCAGAACTATTTTTTGCGTATTCAGTTGCACTATAAAGTTAAAGGATCTTTTCAGATCTTGTGATTTCTTTTCACTAGAGTTCGTTTTCTCATTGACAATTCTGTGAAATACAGTATGTGCTAGGTTCCCTCTTTCTTAAAAGTGGTGCGTTGACCCTTTGAAAATTTTGACATAGTCTATATCCAATGACGCGTCTTCGAGACGATAAGATTTGTTACAGCTTTAAAAAGTATTTTACGATATTAATAAGTATATATATATATATATATATATATATATATATATATATATATATATATATATATATATATATATATATATATATATATATATATATATATATATATATATATACATACATATACGATGAAGCAGATAAAGGGCAGGAATACGATGGGACACGCATTTTGGCCAATAATTTTAAAATTTCATATTTGATGGTACTTTTACATCTGATAATGTGATTCCTTATATAAGAAGTTTCCGGGTTAGATAGCTTACAACCAGTTCTATAACTAACGCCCCGATGAGAATCCGCCCTGACCCCGAGAAGACGCCAAACAAAGGAACTCAACGAACTGCTGATTTTGGAAACGTTAAATATCAAATTACGAGTTCCGACTCTAAACAACCATTCTTCTGCTGTCCCGTTGTTTTTAGCCTAAATTTTCTGTCAGTCTTTGTAGCTCTTGACTTTGTTTACTTTTAGGTGCTTTTATCTTTGGTGCTGAAAGGTTGGTTGTGTGCAGCTGTCTTCAGCTGTAGTTTTATGAGTGTAGATTTTTGCTTTTTATTGTATGTGTTGGCGTTCTTTGTATTTATATATAATTTTGCCGAGATATTTAAATGTTCATTTCGTTTTTATATATTTTTTGTACCTTTAGTCTCAGTTTTAATCAATTGTGCATGTAATTTAAGTCTGTGAGTTGTAATTTAACAATTAAAATTGTTTTAGCTTTTTTCAACTATTGGATCTTATAATCAGCTCTTATTTTATGTTAACATCATATATTTTATTTTGTAGAAAATCCCTGAAGATGTGGCGATGTTGCCACGAAACGTGGGATTAAAACAAAATGCGTATCCCATTGTATTCCTGCCCTTTATCCGCTTCATCGTATGAATAAGCGCCTTGCGCGTCTGATCTGTGTTCTATATATATATATATATATATATATATATATATATATATATATATATATATATATATATATATATATATATATATATATATATATATATATATATATATATACATATATATATACATATAACACACACACACATATATATATATATAATATATATATATATATATATATATATATATATATATATATATATATATATATATATATATATATATCGTAAAATACTTTTAAAGCTGTTACACAAAAATCTTATCGTCTCGAAGACGCGTCATTTGATATAGACTAAGACCTTTAAAGGCTCTTCATTAAACCTACTGTATATACAGTATATGTGTTGTGTGTACCTTGTAGAGCATGCACTGAGTTCTACGTACATACCTATATACAAACTGGAAACAAACAAAGAACCGCTTACCTTCCTTGGCAAAATGTCAACCAGCAAACGAGAAGCTCCAGCAACTCTACTACGAAAGCGAACATAGGTCTAGTTCAGCTCATGCATGCACATATCTGTCGAATTCAGAGGCTGTTTACTATGGTTCTCAAGACCCATCCGCACCGTCGTATCGTTGTGTTTTAGCAGTTATTTCTTCTTGTGCCAGATGCATATATAAGTCTGATTGCCCCAATGACTTCCTCTCGACTTTCTTGGAATGTTTTGGGTGCAGGTGGGAAATAAATTTAGAAACTTTCACCTTCTGTGACAAGAATCGAACCAACGTACTACAGGCTCCATTAAGGATGCGGTAGAAGGGAATAGAATATGAAATTTAGAACAAAGGCAAAGCGTTGGGACCTATGAGGTCATTCAGCGCTGAAAGGGAAATTGATTAAAAAAGGTTGTAACAGGAGGAAAACCTCGCAGCTGCACTTTGAAATAATTGTTAGGAGAGAGTGGAAAGTAAGATGAAAGAAAGAGAATATGAAAGGAGATACAGTGAAAGGAATGAAAGGGGTTGCAGCTAGTGGCCAAAGGTACGCTGCAAAAAGCCTTAAGTAATGTCTACTGTGCACCGCGTAAGGTGCGCTGATGGGACCATCCATCCCCCTAGGGGAAGTGAGGACGCGGTGGCTCACGAAGAGGGACGAATGTTTTGTTGGCTCATACTTCTTAGTATATATTATGCAACATAAATGTATATGGTACCACTTATTCATATCATTCATAACTAATCATTTGCGTTAGCCTGGTATTCCTAAAAATGAAAGATAACATCGTTACTAACTTTTAGCTCAGTCCAAGAAGCGCAATTTTTGAAAGCACTTAGTTCCTCGTTGGACGGGTCGGTAGAGTTGTCGGCTAGCACTCGCTAGGCCCGAGTTCGAATCTCAGGCAGGCTAATGAAGAATTAGAGGAATTTATTTCTGGTGATAAAAATTCATTTCTCGGTATAATGTGGTTCGGATTCCACAGTAAGCTGTAGGTCCCGTTGCTAGGTAACCAATTGGTTCTTAGCCACGTAAAATAAGTCTAATCCTTCGGGCCAGTCCTAGGAGAGCTGTTAATCAGCTCAGTGGTCTGGTAAAACTAAGGTAAACTTTGAAAGCACTTGATTAGTGTGCGTCAGTCAGATGATAATATGATATCTGAAGGAGTCTTTGACTCTCTTTATTTCCGTTCGTTATTGCGAGTTACACTGCCGTCTCTTTATTTTTTGTTTTGGGATGGCAAGTTGAAAGTTGCCTTTGGTCGAACACTCTTTAAGTCCATCTTTTAGGTATTGTTTATCATTGTATCCCCACATATCTCATCAAGGCCATACTCCAGTATAGACAAAAATACAGATGCAACTTGAAAATTACTCTCTCTCCTTTTTTTCTCTCTCTCTTTTATGTTTCCTTTGGTATATATGGATTAGTATCATTAGTTATAAGCCTGCATAAATGCATGATTGGTTTGATGCTTTCTCTTTACGCGTAAATGTTCCGGCAAATGTCTCAGTGAAACAGGTATTAGAACTGTATTGCAGGAAATCGTAAGAATTTCCGAGCTACGTAAGTAGAAAGAGCTGCTTTAGTTTAATTTTGATATTCGCCTTCAGTTACATTATGCTGGAAACATATGCAGTAGTGTATTACAGATTGCGATAGGCATTCTGTACCACTCTTTATATCATAATAATTCTCTTTCCTAAGAGACATTTCAAGGATATTTCACTCCATATTAAAACAAGCGTTCCATACGAACCTTTTCAAGTCGTGTTTGACGTTTTAAGATAGGTGAGAAAGGAGGTCCTTTCATGAAAGTGTTCTTCAGAAAATCTGACTCGTGTAGTCCTTTCATCTGGTGCCAGTAGCTTCGAATTCTGTGCTTTTCACGTTCATGAGTTTTTTAGCACTTTTTCTTTATTCATTGTCACTCCTACGCCAGTTCAACTGAGAATGGATTCTCTACACTCACACATACATACACGTATGCATATATACACACACACACATACCCACACAAACACGCATATATATATATATATATATATATATATATATATATATATATATATATATATATATATATATATATATATATATTTATATATCTATATATATACAAATTATTTTATTAAAGTTTCATATAGTTTACAAACCGATATTTTTTTCAGCTCTCTCTCTCTCTCTCTCTCTCTCTCTCTCTCTCTCTCTCTCTCTCTCTCTCTCTCTCTCTCATGATATAAAAATATTTACCTGTGAAATTCCTATTATAAAATAAAGCATATCCGGTGTTACCTACCTGTCGTAATACAAGAATTGTAGTAATTAGCACGCTTAACTTTTATTATGTAGAAATGTTTATTCCATCTGCAGTTTCAACGGACAGCATGTTCATTGGTAAGTACATACACTGCAAATTTCTGCAAACTATATAGTAGTAATAGTAACAGTCTCTAGAAAATGTCTTGAGACGAAATCAGTCAAAATCAGTTTGCTGAATTTGATTTCTTCTGGTTCTGTGGCTTTCACACGAACGAGCACGTACACACAATATATATATATATATATATATATATATATATATATATATATATATATATATATATATATATATATATATATAGAGAGAGAGAGAGAGAGAGAGAGAGAGAGAGAGAGAGAGAGAGAGAGAGAGAGCTGAGAAAATATCGGTTATGGTAAATGAACCGAACTTTAGTAAATATATTATTGTTGATCTGCGAAAGATGTTCAGGGAAGTATTGAAGTGCGAGATCTTTCTTTGAGTAAAATTAAGAAATGATTTAGAGTTCATTGTTTACTTCATCTTTTCGGTTCTTTCATCACGTATGAATATATACATATATACATACACACACACACATGTATATATATGTGTGTATGTATATAAAAAGCTAATGTAATAAATTGTAAATTAGTATTTATATATATATATATATATATATATATATATATATATATATATATATATATATGTGTGTGTGTGTGTGTGTGTATAAAAATAATGTAATACATTGTAAATTAGTGTGTACACATATATATATATATATATATATATATATATATATATATATATATATATATATATATATATATATATATATATATATATATATATATATATATATATATATATATATATATATATATATATATATATATATATATATATATATATATATATATATATATATATATACACACATATATACACACTACATTTCATTTTATTGCATTGGTTCTTTTTTATGAATTTAAACTCTCTCTAAAAAAAATTACTATTTTCCAAACCGGATATGGCCTTCGGCATACATCGATAAGAAAATTACTGACATTGAAAAAAGAAATATTACTAATTTACATGTGACAAAAAGCCTGAGGGCAATGTGAATATTTTGCTGTTTGAATATCTGCAGGTTTTGAGTGCATAGAGAGAGAGAGAGAGAGAGAGAGAGAGAGAGAGAGAGAGAGAGAGAGAGAGAGAGAGAGAAGACTCAAGAAATATTTTTAAAAACCCACCACAGGTTATTCACAAGGCAGGAGCGATAACGCCGATTAGGTGAGTCTCTAGAGGATATAAATCAAAGTGAAGCGGAGACGGATTTCGCCGAAACCGGTAAATAGCTAATCATTCCGGGAAAATATCACGCCATTTCAAAGGGAGAATAAAAGTCTATTCTATAAAAAAGAAGATGACTTAGGAATGACTGTATAATGATGGATTCGGTATAACGACTGACTGGATAAGAAGGGAGAGATGCTAGGAAGAATCCGTATGAAGAAGATAATGAAAGAACTTATTCGTCGTGAAGTATAAGATTTATGGATAGGCCAAGAAAGAGGATTTAAATACAAAGGAACTGCATACGATAAGCATGAGCAAAGGCTGAAGTTTAGAGCAATCCGCCTATGTTTATATAACACATACACTATATATATATATATATATATATATATATATATATATATATATATATATATATATATATATATATGTGTGTGTGTGTGTGTGTGTGTGTTCTGTGTGTTTCTCTGGTCCAGTGGTGTCTAGCCTTGTGTCACCAGTGAAGTTTTTGATATTTGTGTTATATATATATATATATATATATATATATATATATATATATATATATATATATATATATATATATATATATATATATATATATATATATATATATTATATATATATATATATACATATATGTATAATATATATTTTATTATATGTATGTATTATGTAAATGGGTGTGTGTGCATATGTGCTCATTGAAGAGCATTCATGATTATTCAGTTTCATTCAGTTTATGTATTGCACCACCTACTGATGGAATCTTGTAACCACTGAAATATTTGCAGTCACCAAGTCAAAAAAAAAAAAACATATCAAAAGTATATCGCAGCGATCACAGTCCGATTTCCTTCCCCGATTAAATATCTCCAGATATCTGGGTAATTCTGAAGATCGCGATAAGATCAGGACGAAGTGTAGAGATTTAAGAGATATAGGAAATGCCAATGTACCATTTTTTGTGGAGTTGGTATCATTTCTGGCATTGACTGGCCATTTCAAGAACATGCCTTTTATGTAAGTACTCTTGATTATATCATCATCGAAATCTATCTGCAGCAAATCGTTGTTTCTCCGCTATCAGGATGATAACGATGATAAGACATTGTAATGAGTCTCTTTTCACACACTGTTCCCCGGGTCCCTCTTTGCGTCTCTGCCGTGCTCTTGTTTTAGGTGTTAGTCGCTCACTTATAAATTAGTGTCACTGAGGCGCAATATTGCCCTTAAAATGAAGCGTTTGTGAAGGATTTTACTGTAATTGCGCAATTTGAAAACTGTGGTTTGTTGTTACGTCTCTTGAAAGGAACAGAATCCTCGCCAAAATGGAGAACAGCCTTCGAAAAAATCCTATTATCTTTCTGCAGAGGATATTAAACGACGTCAACGAGACCTTATCCGGCGCCAACGCCTTAGTGCCATGGTTCGATTTGCCCCTGTTCTTGAGGGAGCTGACCAGGGCGCTCTGTCTCTTCATCCTCGTCAGGAGCAGTTTCGTTTCGTCCGCCCTCGTCGTTCTGTACTTGGTCATCAGCGCGAGGGATGACGACGACCTCTTTTCCGGGTCAGCTACGGGGTCGTCCAACTCAAAAACCGTAATAACTCTGTCCACGGTGTTTGAATTCACCGTGGCATTCCTCCTCCAGTTCAGCCTCGTGATGCTCTTCTACATCGTCCCGTTTCCAAGCCTTGTATTCCTGACGTTCGTCAGGACGTGGCTGGATTCTTTCTTGGTTGATCGGAAGGTGCTGGACGAGAGGCTTCTGCTGGAAAAGGTGGACGAAGAGAGGCTGGGGGTCATGCTTCAGCGACTAGGGATGCAGGTGCCTGCTTGGGTAAGCGGAATCTTTTCAAGGTTTACCTTATGTGTATCCTGTATTCGTGCAGATTTTATGTTTAGATGAATTTAGGTGACTGTGTTCGTATATCTTTCCATTTAGTCTCTCATTTCGGTGTAATGTCCGGTACAAATATAGAAGTACATGACAACGTTTGCTTTGATGATGAGGGTTTAGTAAACGATGTAAAATAGGATAATGTTTGTAAGCGATAGATAATATATATATATATATATATATATATATATATATATATATATATATATATATATATATATATATATGTTTATATATGTGTGTGTGTGTGTGTATGTATGTATGTATGTATGTATATTTATAATGCATATATATTTGTATATATATACATACTTGTTATATATATACATATATATATATAAATAAATTTCTGACTCACATCAGGATCAGGTCTTTCAATTAAAAGGTCTTTCAATTAAAAGGCCTTTCAATTGAAATGATTGTGTGTTGATTATATATATATATATATATATATATATATATATATATATATATATATATATATATATATATATATATATATATTATCTTTCTTGCACTACCCTTCACTTGCATTAGAATCATATAAATAAAAACTGCTGGAGCACAAGCCTCCATAACCTTTCTTAGGAGGGTTAGCAACCTCATCCCCCCAAAAAAAAATAGCAAAAGAAAAGAATGATAATGGCAAACTAGCCAAGAAACGGGGTGGGGGCGTAGGGGTTTAATAGCATCAGTGTGTTTGGTAGAGCTTACAAGAATACCTGGATATGTCGTGCCAGTATCTTGTCATATTTCGAACGATTTCATTCCATGCATTTGTGACTGACTTCTTCCAAGATGGCTGTTTCTTGATTAACCCTCAGTTATTTCACGTTTCGTAACAATGCGCGTACTCTATAGCTCACAGTTATCTCTTATCAGCTGATCTCTTATCGACGTAAAGTTGCCTCTGTATCCCACTGGAGGGTTGTGTATGGGGAGAATCTACCTTTAAAGAAATCGATTGATTCTCGTGGAGCAAAAATTCTTAAAAAATCATTTTTAGTCGATGTCCATTTCACTACTTTGTCGTTGATTTCATATGGATGCTTAGAATGTTTTCTTTTCTTTGATTACTGGTTAGGATGATGTGCTTATTCGGTGGATTTATTTTGCATACTATTTATGTTAATTATGAAATTCTTGAGAAACTTTTGATTACTTTATTTACTAAGTATGGACCACTGCACACTCCAGATTTCGTTTTAGTTTTCTGTAAAAGAAAACTGTTGAGATGGCTTTGTCTGTCCGTCCGCACTTTTTCTGTCCGCCCTCAGATCTTAAAAACTACTGAGGTTAAAGGGCTGCAAATCGGTATGTTTGTTGATCATCCACCCTTCAGTCATCAAACATAACAAATTGCAGCCCTCTAGCCCCAGTAGTTTTCATTTTATTTAAGGTTAAAGTAAGCCATGATCGTGCGTATGGCAGCGCTATAGGACAGGCCACCACCGGGCCGTGGTTGAAAAATTGGCGGCGGCTGATTCATAGGCCATTGTACGCTGTACGGAAAACTCGATTGCGCCGAAGGAACTTTGGCGCATTTTTCACTTGTTTTTTTTTTCGCTGATATAGAACTCCTTCCAGATGTTTTATTTCCTTTGTTTACTGATTATAGACGACCCTTTGAGAATTGGACAGTTCATTTTATTTACTGATTAAATTTACTCCCTTGCCAAGTTACAGTTCATCTGTAAACTACCTTTTCTTAGAGTAAAAGTTTTACATTTAGTGTGATATTTTACTGATGAGTTAAGTACACTTATTTTACTTATTTCCATTAAAGACTTGAAATTTGCTTACTAAACTAATAATTGGGTAATTAAATAAGACGTACAAAGTGTTCAGTGGCCTCATTGTTTTAGTTACAATAAATGCAAAATTCCTTGTTCTCCTGTTAGCCAGTGATACTACTGCTGGTGTTGGGTTTCCATTATGCTGTTGAGTCCATTATAATAATAATAATAATAATAATAATAATAATAATAATAATAATAATAAGAAGAAGAAGAAGAAGAAGAAGAAGAAGAAGAAGAAGAAGAAGAAGTAGTAAAAGTAATAGTAGCGGCCTTTGATGGTGAGGAGATGGGGAGTCGGTGATAATGAATGACAGTGACATCTGACCTTGAGGTTGTAATATTTCTCGAATGAAACCTGTCTACGTTAAACTGTGAATCATCATCACTTCAGGTTTTGATTTTTTATTCATTTGATTTTTTGTTTCATGATAAGACCAATTGTAATAAGTCATATTCGTTAAGCATGGTTTTTAGTGTAAGATTTTTATTAACCTTTTGTACCAAATACGTCAGTCTGCGATAAGATACTGCAGATAAGACTTGTTCGTAGTGCTGTGCGATGCTTAGCTCCGAATACCTTTCCTAGTATGTGTCAGTGTCTGTTAAAGCTCGTGCGTTGTGTTTTATTCTGTTCCATTGATGGTTTATGAAGACCTTTTGTTGTGCAAATTTAACATCTCAGTTTGTGCTGTGACTGGTATTGGGAAAATAAAAGGATGTAGAACGCCGGCTGTTATATAATTCCAGTGAGGTGCCCCAAGAGAGGAGCTAGTTTTTGACTATACTGAACAGATATTATTCGTAGACAAGGTATTAACATCAAAATGAAGCAGCGCTTGCGGCCAGGCAAAAGGCAGACCTTGTCTGAGAAACTCGGTGAAAAATTAAACGAGGTGGTGTGTGCCGTAGACGCTATGCTCCCTTGGTTCGATCTCTTGGTGTTCCTGAAGTATTTCTCAAGTTCTCTTTGCGTTTACCTGATTGCTGACCGCAGCCCAGGAGTGCTGGCTTGCGTCGTTGCCTACCGGATCCTCCGCGAAGTGGAAGTACCCCTCAAACCGGCGAAAGAGAAGAGCGAAGCTTCCGGCATTCCAACCCTCCCGTCGAATCCGGAATTCCGGATATCGCTGTCGATGGTTTGCGAAGTGGGCGTGCGCTTCGCCTTCGAGTTCGGCACGCTGGTGCTCGTGTCCTTCATCTCGTACGCTGGCCTGGCCCTGCTGGCTTTTGTTGTCGCTTGTTACGCCTCCGCCCTGGAGTCAGGGACCTCACTCGACGACAGACTTGCCGTGGAAGGGATGGACGAAAATGCTTTGCTTCTTTTGCTTCACAGGCTTGGGCACCGTGTTCCCCGTTGGGTAAATTATAAAGCGAGCGTTTGGTCAGTTTGCATATATCATAACTTTTAACTGAAGTCTTTTTAAAGTGGGAGACATCAATTTATTTTGGTTCTACCTTTAGGCCGAAATGGGTATTTTGCAAAGTGTTCCAGGAATATTCGGTTTCGTGTTGTAAGTCTGTAGAAAGTGCAGTAATAGCATACTTCGTTGTGAAATTTCAGCGCATGTTGCTTTCTTCTATATTTGCTTTTATTTCTTGGCCATCTTACTTTTCAACATCTCTTAACAATTGATTCATTGTGCAACTGCGAGGTTTTCCTCCTGTTACACCTTTGGAACCTTTTTAGTGTCAGTTTCCGTTCCATCGCTCAATGACCTCATAGAGCCCAGCGCTTGGCCTTTGGCCTAAATTCTGTATTCTATCCTATATCTTGGTCATAACATCCACCTGACTGGCTGTAACCATCACTGTAATAATTTACGGTGATGATGAAGATGTCATTATATCACTAAACTTGTTTTTGTTGCCAGTGATGTTCAAACAGCTAAGACTTAGACTTTACAAGAAAGTTAGGAAAAGGCACTCACTCAAATAGCGAATTACAGAGGAATGTGAAAAAACCCAGGGGAAATACAAGGATAATCAGTATAACGAAAATGGTAATAAATGTATAAATTCTTACCAAGAACAGGCGGTGGTCATCGTTGACAATAAAAACAAAAGCCTGAAAAAAAAGTAGTCAATGAAAACCCTACATGCTATAAAAACAAAATATAAACTGACGGAATGACAGCAAAGATGGAGGTAAGAAAGACAACGAGATGGAAAAGGATTATGAAAATGTTAACTAATCTTCTTTATAACCCTCACACCAACTCGGCCATTGAGATGTTTAGCCCTAAGGTGGGTTGGGCCGTCAGTGCACCTAACGAGGTGCCCCGTAGGTATTCTTGTGGGTCTTTGCAGTCTCCTTTGGCCCCTAGCTGCCACCCATTTGATTCTTTTTTCTGTACTTCCGTTCATATTTTCTTCCGTCTTACTTTCCACCCTCTCTTAGTAATGTTTCAATGTGCAACTGCGAGGTTTTCCTCATGTTACCCCCTTAAAATACTTTTACTCTCAATTTCCCTTTCACCGTTGAATGACTTCATATAGGTCCCAGGGCTTGGCCCTTGGCCTAAATTTTATATTCCAGTTCAATTAAGATGTTTGGGCACATATGTAAAGTGTAAATAGATGAATAACACATGACTATAATGTTGTGGAGTGTTGAACTCTCCAGTTAATGAGGCTTATAACTAGAAAAAAAAATAATAATAAAGATTCTGTAACTTACATCATAATGAAACTCAGGACTCTCAGATTAAAAGCCAAGGATGCTACTTACTGACCCACACAGGTAATAAAAGTAGTTGGGACTTAAGTATATATGTACCTTAGGCATTACCTGGCATGCTACACACCTTACATAACAGCGAGTTTTTTTTTTCCAGAGTCCCGAACCAACGTTGACCTTATGGATATATTGTATTCGAACCCTTCTGAGTGAACGTGGTGGGACTAATCAACACAGAGTCGCTTGTGTAATATGTAATAAAAATAAATTTCTAGCTCACTAGGGATCGAACCCAGGGCTCTCAAATAATAATAATAATAATAATAATAATAATAATAATAATAATAATAATAATAAAGGGACTCAAAAGCTTAGGCATCTATTTTTTTCTCGTCTCAGTTTGTGGTACCATAGGGTGAATACTTAGCAACTTTTATATATATATATATATATATATATATATATATATATATATATATATATATATATATATATATATATATATATATATATATATATATATGAATTTATATATATTATCTATATGTATATATATGTGTGTGTGTTTGTGTATGTATGCATGTATGTATATATAGTGTGTGTGTGTGTTTGTATGTGTTATGTTTCGCTCTTGATACGTAAGCATTGAGAGCTCAAGCATTGAAGGTTGAAGTATTTTTTGTGATCAAAATTCTATTGTTAATATTGTTAATACCTCATTTTAATACCTGTAATTAACGCCATTGTTTGTTTACAGCTGAGCACCCCGGATCATCAGAGGGTTGAATGGCTCAATAAGGTACAGTGAAACAAAACCCTTCCATTGTTTTCCTTAATTTCTATTACGTGCACTATTTGTGTGGGTAATCTCCGGTATTTTTTCTATATATCCTTTCATTCTTCTGCATTTCCAGAACTCTGTGATGTGTTTTTTTAAGTTAATCCTTATTGAAAGGACCTTTAACTTTATATAATATTCTTTTGCTTCGTTCTGTAACTTTGCTAATTTATATCCGGCTCGATTCTCTTTATGAAACAGAAAAACTTACTCACAGCTGAGTTCATTCGCTTTCATTTGTTCATACTTTGTTCGTGTCATTTGACATTTCATTTCCGATCACTTACCTCACTTATCTTTTATCCATACGTGACGCCGATATTCACGTTGCTTATACTTGTGGGCAAACATAACATTTGATCTTCTAAACAAGGTTTTCCAGGAGTTGTTATTACGAGTTTTTCTGGTGTGACTGTCTGTGTATATGTATATATATATATATATATATATATATATATATATATATATATATATATATATATATATATATATATATATATATATATGTATGTATGTATATATATATATATATATATATGTACTGTATATATAAATATGTGTGTAGATATATATAAATACATTATATATACATATATACATATATTATATATATATATACGCATATATATATGTATATATATACACACACATACACACACTCTACGGGTCACTTTTTACCAGATACATATTTAATTGTAATAACGACAATGGCCTATTAGCTTCTCACACTCTTTACACTGTTTGGGTACTCTTGTCGCTACAAAATCTCAGACCTAAATGAAAGAATATGAAGAAATTGTACCGTTCGCAGCAGGATTCGAACCCGCATCCGAATTATCGGGACAAGGTCGTGTTGCCGACCCAACCACAAGAAGGATAAAAGTCTAATGCCACTCATACATACATATACCTGTCGAAGTTAAGAGAGCATTACATATATATATATATATATATATATATATATATATATATATATATATATATATATATATATATATATATATATATATATATATATATATATATATATATATATATATATATATATATATATATATATATATATATATATATATATATATATATATATAAGACAAAATCCACGAAGGACAGAGAAGCAACAGAGTGCTGCAAGGCCTTTCGACTGCTAAGTAAAGGACAACAGTCGAAAGGCCCCGCAGCACTCCATTGTTTCTCTTTCCTTCGTGGATTTTGTCTTTATTTATATATTCATCACTTTCCATATATTAGTGATTCAGTTATACACACACACACACATAGATATATATATACACACACATATATATGTATGTATAACTGAGTCACTAATATATATATATATATATATATATATATATATATATATATATATATATATATATATATATATATATATATGCACTGATTTATATATACGGGAGGGCAGAAGACCAAAAAGCAACTTCATTTGAAATTATACTCCATATTTAACGACTGAAGATACAGCATCACTTGAAACTTAAACAGTACTATTTTAACAAGTATTATTACTGTTGAATGCCAAGATGCAACACAAATTGAAAAAGTCCCTATAGGAAAAGCAGCCAAGCACAGAAAAGAAAAGTAACAAAGAAATAAACTCTGAAGAAAGATTCATATCAACCTGATCAACAATCATAGAAACTGAAGTTCAAATAATTTAACGAAGAATAAAACAGATCATTTCAAATTTGGTCACGGCAGGAATAAAACTTCTGGAAACTGTGTGGCACTGAACTTCACAGAAGAAAAGGCAGGAATAAAAGTTCTGGAAAGTGTGTGGGTTTGAATTTCGCAGAAGAAAAGGCAGGAATAAAAGTTCTGGAAACTGTGTGGCGTTGGACCTCGCAGAAGAAAAACCAGGAATAAAACTTCTGGAAACTGTGTGGCACTGAACTTCACAGAAAAAAAGGCAGGAATAAAACTTCTGGATACTGTGTGGCATTAAACCTCGCAGAAGAAAAGGCAGGAATACAACTTCTGGAAACTGTGTGGCATTGAACCTCGCAGAATAAAATGCAGGAATAAAACTTGTGGAAACTGTGTGGCACTGAACTTCACAGAAGAAAAGGCAGGAATGAAATTTCTGGAAACTGTGAGACATTGAACCTCGCGGAAGAAAGGGCAGGCATAAAACTTCTGGAAAGTGTGTGGCATTGAATTTCACAGAAGAAAGGGCAGGAATAAAAGTTCTGGAAACTGTGTGGCATTGAACCTCGTAGAAGAAAAGGCAGGAATAAAACTTTAGGAAAGTGTGTGACATTGAACCTCACAAAAGAAAAGGCAGACATAAAACTTTTGGAAACTGTGAGGCATTAAACCTTGCAGAAGAAAAGATAGAATAAAACTTCTGGAAAATGTGTGGCACTGAACTTCACAGGAGAAAAGGCAGGAATAACACTTGTAGAAAGTGTGTGGCATTTAACCTCACTGAAGAAAAGTCAAGAATAAAACTTGTGGAAACTGTGTGGCACTGAACCTCACAGAAGAAAGGGCAGGAGTAAAACTTCTGGAAACTGCGGCATTGAACCTAACCTCACAGAAGAAAAGGCAGGAGCAAAACTTTTGGAAACTGCGGCATTGCATCTCACAGAAGAAAAGGCAGGAATAAAACTTGTGGAAACTGTGCGGCATTGAACGTCACTTAAGATAAGGCAGGATTAAAACTTGTGGAAACTGTATGGCTTTGAGCCTCACAGAAGAAAGGGCAGGAATAAAACTTCTAGAAGCTGCGTGGCATTGAACCTCTCAGAAGAAAAGGCGGGAATAAAACTTCTGGACACTGTGTGGCATTGAACCTCACAGAAGAAAATGCAGAAATAAAACTTCTGGAAACTGTGTAGCATTGAACCTCTCAGAATAAAAAGCAGGAATAAAAATTCTGGAAACTGTGACACTGAACCTCACAGAGGAAAGGGCAGGAGTAAAACTTGTGGAAACTGCGTGGCATTGAACTCATAGCGGAAAAGGTAGGAATTAAACTTCTGAAAACTGCGTGGGATTGAACCTCACAGCAGAAAAGGCAGGGACAAAACCTTTGAAAACTGTGTGGCATTGAACCTCACAGAAGAAAAGGCAGAACTTTTATAGTTTACTACAAATCTGATACTGCAAGGCGGATGGTATTGTATGGGTTCTGAATGCAAAGGATGATCAGAATTATGAAATATCTTACACAGCTGCAAAGGGAGCTAAGTGAACAACTGTGCCACCAGAGATTAATATCAAGATCAGGGATTAGAAATTTCATGGAGCTCAAGTTCACGTCCAACAATTTAAGATGCAAATTAACTGCTAAAGATCAGACAGAGGAACAACAATCAAAACTTGGACGAATAAAAAAATTCGAAAATTTTTCTCAGGATAGAGAGGTCTCTAAAAATCTTGAGAGACTTTCTTATTAAGCCGGTCTTTCCTGCAGCTGAATAAGAGATATGCTTGCTGTATTCTCAAGAGTAGTAGCCTCTTTCGCATTGAGTGATATATATATATATATATATATATATATATATATATATATATATATATATATATATATATATATATATATATATATATATATATATATATATTTTGTGTGCGTGTGTGTGTGTGTAAACAGTTAACTATATTGCCATATGGGAGGCGGGCCCTAGAAAAACAATAATCCCACAACATTGCACTCACAGGTCCTTTCCCTTCTTTCCGTCAACGGTTATGGAAACTTAACAAACCCTTATGTAAGACCAACTTTAACCTTTTGCACACAAACTAATTACTAATACGACCATGTAATCTACCACAAGCTTGACGAAGCATATATTTGTGATCTTGTCAACTCGTGGCGTCTTTCCATTCATCATCCAGCGAATAGCAGTTGTTTATCCTTAACTATCACCTCTGTGAATATTCCCGTAGCGGGGTAGTGCCTTCTGTGTATTACAAGTGGTGTACTGTAGGTATTACTCAAGGTTCTTTGCAGCGTGCCTTCGGCCCCTGGGTGCAACCCCTTTCATTCCTTTGGCCTAAAGCCTGTATGCCAGTTCGAACTTCTATGAGCATTGTCAAATTTACATATTAACCTGTCAAAATTTGTGTGAGTTAGGCCTGCCCCTATTCTCTCCTTCAAGCATTTCTCTCTCGTATTCAATGATCTGCGCATTTATTTACTTCCCTCCTGTACAAGTTCATCACTTCGAATCCCTTGGTCAGATTCACCGTTTTGTATATGTACATAAATGTGTGTGGATGTATGTATATATATATATATATATATATATATATATATATATATATATATATATATATATATGTATATATATATATATTTGTATAAATATATATACATATACATATATATATATATATATATATATATATATATATATATATATATTTATATATATATATATACATATACATATACATAATATAAAATATTTATATATATGTGTGTGTTTTGTGTACAGTATACATCAATAAAGATAAAATATTTAACCCGGTTTTGGCAGTTCTACTAATTCTTCAATTGTGTTGGATTCCAGGTACATATTTTTCCTTTATAATCCCCATCTGTCATTTATATGAGCTTTCTTTTTAAACTTAATTTTATATTTTTTCAGTCTCCTAAGTAAAGGACGAAAGAGTCGAAACGTCTCGCATCCAATTTCTTCTCTTACACTTTCATTACCAGCCATGTTTCTGCTCCATTCCTTTAACCTTTATATATTAATTCTGCGGTCGCACAAGGCTCCTGACATCTTTCTCCAATTTTTCCATCCAGCCTGCACTCTGTGTTATTTCTACGCCCAAATTTCCATCATCAGCCACTGTTCAACCAAGATACTTAAATTTTTGTACTTGGTTCAACCTTGTCCCTTCCATACTAATCTCGGAGTCTTGATCTTCATTAAAACTTAGGTATTCAGTCTTCTTCCTACTGATCTTTAAACCTCTGTCTTCCAGTACCTTCCTCCACTGCTCTAGTTTTGACTCCACTACCCTTCTGTTGTGCTGTATAACACAATGTCATCAGCAAACAACATGCACCAGAGGGATTGATCTCTTATTCCTTGACATACCACATCCATTATCTGGTCAAAAAGATATGGACTTAAAGCAGATCCATTCAGTTAAGCCAACACTGCTTTTAACCTGCTTTTTTGCTCCTTCATACATATCTAGGACCAACCTCACATACTTCTCCGGTGTTCCCTTTACTCGCATGCACCTCCCAACCTCTTGGCGTGGTACTCTATCGTATGCCTTTTCCAGATCTATGAATACTATGTGCAGTCCTTTCTGCTTTTCCCGGTGGTTTTCCATCATCTATCGGAGGGCAAATACTGCAACTGTCATTCCTCTCCTGGCATGAAACCAAACTGTTCTTCACCTACAGATGTTTCTTCTCTAATTCTTTGATCCATTATTCTTTCCCAGATTTTCATGGTGTGAGACATAAACTTTATTCCTCTGTAGTTTGCACAATCCTGATATCACCCTTCTCTGTATGGATAGGCACAATAAAGCTTTCCTCCATTCTTTTGGTATCTTTTCCTGACTGTGTATTTTCTTTGTTAGGTCCCACACCATGTCTATTCCTTCTTCTCCCAGGCTCTTCCACACCTCTGCAGGAATTCCACTTGGTCCTGTTGCTTTGCCATTTTTCATCTTCTTTAGTGTCTTCTTTACTTCCTTCCTGCTAATAGTATGCATCATACCAAGGTCCTGGAATCCATCTTCAAAGATTTTTCTAGGGTTTTCTTCATTTAACAGGTGTTCATAATATTCTTTCCACCTCTTCTTTATCTTATCCTCGTTGCATAAAACCACTCCATTCCCATCCTTAACCTGTTTTATATGGGAGTAGTCTTTGCAATTCTGTGAATTTTTCTCTCCCCATCAGGTGTTTCCAGCTCTTTGTACATGTCATTTAATGCTCGTGCCTTTTCTTGTGCAACTGCCTTCTTGACTTGTTTCTTATGTCTTTGGCACCTCTCCTTATCCTCTTGATGTCCATACTTCCCCCAGATCTTTTTTTGCATCTTTTTTGGCTTTCACCACCTTTTTTACTTCATCATTCCACCACCAGGTTTCTTTATTACCATACTGTTGTGTGTGTGTGTATATATATATATATGTGTGTGTGTGTGTGTGTATAAGTATATGTCTCTCTCTCTCTCTCTCTCTCTCTCTCTCTCTCTCTCTCTCTCTCTCTCTCTCTCTCTCACACACACACACAAAGGAAAGTATCATAATATAAAAACGTTTAACTCATCTCGTGGCTACCGAGCTCTCTTTTCCCCTGCATTATTTATCACTAAGAGGCTGTCTTTTACCTTGTAAGGAACGGACAGATCTGCTTTAGGTTTTGCATATTTAATGCTCAGGTATTTCTACTACTCCCTTTGGTCACGGTTAGTGTACCTGAGAAAGCCAAACCCAGCACTCTCTCTCTCTCTCTCTCTCTCTCTCTCTCTCTCTCTCTCTCTCTCTCTCTCTCTCTCTCTCTCTCTCTCTCACACACACACACACACAGAAAGAACATATTTTTGTTATGCTCTATTAGGCAAGATATTGATGAAGGATTTGAATGTGATCTTCTCATTGATTTAATTATTAATTTGACAGCCATCTTTTAAGGGGCATCAGAATTATATTAACGGAATTTCACAGAATCGTAGCAAATCGTGGATATTTTATTTATCTGGAGATACAACCTACTTATATTTCCTCTGTGTTATGTCATATGTTGCACAGTTGCAGTGCCTCATAAAAATTGTTTACTACCACGGGATTACAGTGGCATAATCCCTAACACACTAACACACACACACACACACACACACACATATATATATATATATATATATATATATATATATATATATATATATATATATATATATATATATATATATACTACTCAGGTACTAGGTACCTGAGGTTTTTTCCGGTCAGGCGCCCAGCGCCCAGCATACCTCAGGTACGTAATACTTAGGTTCCAACTTCTTTTATGACTTGTGTGGAAGAGTTGCTAATGCACTGGGCTCTCACCTGAAAGACAAGGGTTCACTCTCGATGTGATTCAGACATTTATTTCTGTGAAATACGTTCTCATGTATTCACTTTCGACACACAAACACACATATATATGTGTGTGTGTTTGTGTGTGTGTGTGTGGAAGGCTTTCGTGAGAAGACGTTGGCTTCTCCTGAGAGCAGATATGACTATGAGTTCTCAGGAACAAAATATGTCTCTTTATAAGTGCCTATATATTCGAAAGAGATTTCTCATCTCCAACGTAAAGGTTTGCTATTCCAAATAAGATATGGGGATCCAGGTAGTATGGCTTCAGTCGGCGACATTCCTTGATATGTTATCGCGGTTTTCTTATCACTTTTTAACTTGTACTCATAAATTATAGATAAAAGTGTGAAGCTTGCTCTTACGACATAAGCTACTGAGGTGTATATTACTTATTCAAAATGCACCTTAAGTGTTTCTTTTTTTTTTTAATTTCACAGACGAAAAATGAAGTAATACCTTCGATCAGCATAAGTATGTTTAGTGGCAATTTCCTCTTACGTTGACTTACTAAAGCTTTTTTTTTTTTTTTGTAGTTATCTGGACCTCGTTCCTTTTCCGATTATTACTTTCATCAAGGAACTCACGTTTTCGATTCTTTCCCCCCCCCCTTCAAACTGACAAAAGACTTGATGTATAGCCCTTTCAATATACTTTCAATATAATTATAACATTTGGAGCTCACTTCACCCCAATATAGACTTATATTATTTCTAGTTTAGTTTTGTTAACTCGGTTCAGTTATCTGATTGTGCCTTTTTTCCTGGGTACGCATATTCCATCTTTGCATTATAACTCGTGCTGATATTGCAGTTCAAGATTTATAATGTCCTTATACCCTTCCACTTGACGCAAATCCTCCTCAGACTGTTATCCCCATCAAGTTAATTTGAAGCAACAACTTTTTTCTTTAATCCTGTAATGCATATTTCAATTAAGTCGACTTTCAATGCCGGCGAAGCATAAAAGATTAGAAATTTTGAACAAACTCGTGCCAAACATTTTGTTTCGGCAAACTCTAGATACTTATAAACTGATTATAGTGTAGTTTATACTGCATGTGTACAGTATTTACAAATTTTACAGAAAGTTAGGGCCTATTCTGCTTTAACGGATCATAGACCTACTGTGTACTGGACTATATACCACTAGACTATGCAAGATGCTGTGTATGCAACGTAGTTACTTTCTACCTTTGTAAACTCGTGTTGCATATAACTTGAATAATTGCTTTACATGTCGCTGGGATTATATGTCCCAAGGAACGACTAGTGTGGCGCCGAAGCGAAGTGCGGCCAGCAGCCTCTCATACAGTGATATTGGTTGTCTCATACAAGTGTGTTTTTTTTCTATAAGAGGGGAGCCCATATATAATAATTCCATATCGGTCTGCTCGTCCATTCTCGGGTAATTAAACCAGTCACCAAGGTAAAGTTTCAATTCATTAAGTAAATAAACGTAAGATAATTCGTTTCTCTTCTCTAACCACCATATATATATATATATATATATATATATATATATATATATATATATATATATATATATATATATATATATATATATATTATATATCTATCTATCTATCTATCTATCTATCTATCTATCTATCTATCTATATATATATATATATATATATATATATATATATATATATATATATATATATATTATGAGGCGTTACTCCTTGTCTGTTGATCTAGCGTGACATATTGAAATACCACAAACAATGTGTAAGCCAGAAAAAATAATAGTCGTATTATTTTGCATGATATATTATTACATAAAATCAGATTGTTTTAATTAATTACAATATAAAATGCCATCACAATGAATCCGAGTGCAAAACAATTTTTGCATAATCCAGTATAGTATATTACCATTATCAAGGAATTATCATTTGTGTAGTTCCTGTAAATATTTAACCCACACCAAATCCATGGGTGTTATTGCTGCAGAGTAATAATATGCAAATTGGACAGTATATTTACCTGTTGATATGACTATACATTGAATTGAAACGGCGCTGAAATAACATTCAAATCATGCCGATTGCCTTGGAATGTCAGTCTACTTGGTAGTTTTTCTTGTTGCTGTTTATCTGTTGTTTTTGTTATTGTTATTAGTAAGGAAGCCTTTGCGAACATTGTCTTTTAAGACTTACTTCAAGCTTAAATACTCCATTAAGTAAGTGAGAGACCTTTTGCCATTGGATCTCTAAAGGGAGGTCGAACGGGAGACAGGGATATTATAGTTTATATTCATGCGGTTGTCCCTGGTGCGTGCGTGCGTGCGCGGCACCCTCCCGCCCGCCCACCGGCCCTCCCGCCCCGTACGTCCGCCTGTCATTTGTCTCTGTGAGGCTTACCTTTCCTTGCAACACCTGTAACCTTGGCTATAACTTATGCGCTACAAGCGATAGAGATATACATATTACATGCATGATTTAAATGCTACCAAATCTAGTGATTTTGACCATGTCCTTCATGTCTAGAATAGCCATCATGGGGATTCAAGTTTCACGAACACACCTAGTCGGGAGAGAATTGCAGGAGCTATTTATTTTTGCTAGAAGCATGATGGTATCTTTCACATTTCGTCAGTCGCAAGGCTTAAGGGTTGCCAGATCTGGATTGTTAAAAGTAGCGAGAAGCTGCCTTAAATGTAGCGAATTTAATAAAAGTAGCCCAATTTCTTTTCACTGGTTGGTTTGCATTAAGAAAAACATATTACAATACCTATGGGACATAACATTATTTCAATAGCTTATTGCCATTACGGCTGCAGAAATTTGATAAAAATGTAATAGCAGAATTACTCACCAATATTTAAAATATTAGTTAATAAATTGCAGGCTATATAAAGCAGAGTAGTACATCCCTACACTCCACCTCTTCATAATTGCAGATTATCAAAAATGTCATTTTCTTCATCAGCATCTACTGCAGCATCAGTTTTGTATATAGAAGAATCATATGTCAACATAGAATTCGGGGGCTCGAATGAAAAGCAACAAATCCTGTTTTCTTCAAGATAACATGTTTTGATTCTCAAAATTGATGTCAAAAGTTCTAATCCTATTCCGTTTCTCAATTTAGACTAAGTCACAGATGTTACGCTCAGAAATACCCTTTCAACCAGGGCATTGCTTACTGGCAAACTATATACTTTTAATGCAAACTCAGCAATATCAACTAGTAACCCAATTCATTTTAATTAAAAGTAGCCCAAAAAGTCGCAAGTAAAAATTTAGTAGCACAGGGCCTTCAAAAGTAGCCCAGTTCGCTACTTGTAGCCCAATCTGGCAACCGGCCCTGGACTTCAGTTGACGGTTAGCAACGACGGCGGTAGATGTCCCGCGATGTATTACCTTCGTAAGTAGGTTCTGTATTTGTAAATACAACTTATTGCAGCAAGCAGTCGGTTGACAGTGTAGGGTAGCTTCGAAACATGTGTATGTTGAATCATGACCTTGCAAGCAGCGATGTTCAGATGTGCTACTGTAACATGTATGTATTGCCATGTCACCAACTCTGACGACGCCATTACTACCCACTAGGTCTAGCAGGACTTTAAGCAGCCAAAAATTATATGAACTTTTGGAGAAACCAAAGTCACATTAATAAGGAATCTTGTCACTGAAGAGCAAATTATTCCAGAAAACTCTGAATTTCATGCGTTTAATGCAGTGGGCTTCTGCACAAGAAGTATGGTTGGTTTGGTTAGACCGCAAAATTTGCAAATACCCGTGGCTTTGTTGAACTCTTATAATAGGGTAAGCCGTAATCATAGCAAGACAAAATATTCTGGTTTGCTAATTTACGTGATTTTGACAGTACTGTATTCTGTAGACCCAGTATTAGTGTCCTGCTTCCTAATGATTTAACCGTCAGTGTAATATAATTTTCCCCCTTCCATACGGCAGCATTTAAATTCTTTGGATAATTTTACATCAGTTATTGAATCAGTTTTTTTTTTCTCATTAAGTGTGTGTGCATGTGGGTTTGAACGCGCTCGATTCTTGAATGCTCATAGACCTTAAAGATCAGTGAATTAAACAACGGTAAATGTTAATAAGTGCTCCGGCCCATTTTTAGTATAAATGTGTTTATACATTGAAAGAAGATACAAGTATGTTCTAACGAAGGAAATTAATGGCGGTAAGTCCTATCGGTCTAGAAAACATAACTTGAATATTTGTACCTACATGAAAAAACGAAGTCCTTCATGTCGTTGTTTCTGTCGTATCACCTATTTTACTGAGCTCCTGTTCGTTCGTTTGTGTGCTGCGCAGTCTCAAATTGTCATGGGGAAACCACACCTTCCGAATGACATCACGAAAAAAACTCCATCCAAAAAGTGACATCATTAGACAATATCCAATCGTTAATAAGCACGTTTCAATTTTCTCTGAAACAAAAGAAAGCACAGTTTTTTCAGCCAATGACAAATATTTTATGTTACCAAGTCGTTCATTTTTTCGGCAAATACACCTATTTTCTCCAATTAAGCGTTACTTGCACTAGCGCCATTAGTGAATTAGCGGGACCGTCTACAAGTTCCGATTTTGTTCCCCAGGAAAGTTTCCCTACAGTGTGTGAAAATTGTTAGTGAATTATAGAGATTTCACAAACTATTATGATGGGCATATGGAAAGGCTCGTAGCGTTTGCCCAAAATCACGGTTTAATCAAGATTGAACACATTTGCCTGGACATGTAAGGAAAAGTGCCGTCTTGACTTGGACAAAAAAGCCTTTCTGTGCGATAAAACCTAATGGCCTCTCAAATTTTTCGGAATTGTCATGAAGTGTGCAGGAAAGGTAGTGCCCTTAAGGAGGGGTCGCAGAAGGGGCGAAGCCCCCCCCCCGCTAAGCCTAGGTAGGGGCAGGCGCCCTAGGTTAGGTTAGGTGGTTGTTTGGTTAGGTAGTGTCCTGGAAATTACTTTTCTCCTGCTTCCCCCCCCCACCCAAAAACCCCGGTTCCCACTGGGGTCCCCCAAGATTGTTAGATGGGAAAAAGGGTGTAATTGCTTGATGCCACCAGTATTAATGATGAGTTTCAGCATAATCAGTAAAAAATACATCGGAAAAATATATATTTTTCTGCAAACAAGAGATGGAGCTCTCCTTTAGATTTACCTTAAACAACAGTGAATGTAAAATTTCCATCCAAGAGGTGTATATAATACAGTCTTCATGTTCTCTTGGCTTTAGTAGGTTCGCAGGTAATTGTATAATCAGTGTTGAAAATAGATGCCCTTAAAGTGTTTGTCATTTATGAGTTCTTTTAGATAGTACAACTCAGAAGGCTATATTTCACTGTTAACGGTAGGTGGAATAGGTCTAACATACATAAGGTTAGGTGGAATAAGTCCAACATACATAAGTTGGGTAGTTTGCAGTTTACGTTGATGCCACGTGACGCCGATTGTCCCATCTGCCAAGGTAAGTAGTTCCACACGAAACGCCATGTTCTCTTATCTTTCTTGGGGGGTCCAGGGGGAAGGGCAAAGCCCCCCCAGCTAGGTAAGGGCATGCTGCACTAGGTTAGGTCAGCTTGGTTAGTTATGGTTTCGTCATTTTAGTACCGATTTCTCCGCGACTAGAAAACTGGCAGACGGCACCCGCATCAACGTAAACTGCAGGCGCTCCCATAAGTTTAGGTAGAATAGGTCCAACATACACAAGATTAGGTGGAATAGGTCTAACATACACATAAGTTTAGGTGGAATAGGTCTGACATACATAAGGTTAGGTGGAATAGGTCCAACATACATAAGTTTAGGTGGAATAGGTCCAACATACAAAAGGTTAGGTGGAATAGGTCAAACATACATAAAGTTAGGTGGAATAGGTCTGACATATATGAGGTTAGGTGGAATAGGTCTAGCATACATAAGGTGAGGTGAAATAGGTCTAACATACATAAGGTTAGGTGGAATAGGCCTAACATACAAAAGGTTAGGTGAAATAGGTCTAACACGCATAAGGTTAGGTGGAATAGGTCTAGCATACTTAAGGCTAGGTGGAATAGGTCTTATAAGGTTGTGGAATAGGTCTAGCCTAGGGTAGGTGGAATTAAGGGTAGGTGGAATAGGTCTAACATCCGTAAGGTTAGGTGGAATAGGTCTAGCTTACTTAAGGCTAGGTGTAATAGGTCTAACATATGTAAGGTTAGGTGGAATAGGTCTAGCATGCTTAAGGGTGGGTGGAATAGGTCTAACATCCGTAAGGTTAGGTGGAATAGGTCTAGCTTACTTAAGGCTAGGTGGAATAACTAACATACTAAGGTTAGGTGGAATAGGTCTAGCATACATGATATCCCTTTTTATGTGGCCCTTTTTAAAGGCATCAACTGGTTTAATTGATTTAGGCCTAACTTCATTCCATTCTTCATAAAACTTTTATAGGCTTAGCCTATGATTAGTAATATATTTTTAAGACCCCAGTGACTTGGGACTGATAAAAGCAGTCGTATAAATTGTAAACATTGGATAGCTAGTGTAATCTTTATTCCCATTAGTGTGAAAACAGCTTTATGTAATTATTTGTCATGTGTAGAACACAGTGTAGTTTTCTCAAGGTATTCCTTAAACATTAGGTTAACCAAAATATCATAGCTAAATACATATAAAATGTGAACAAGTAGCTGCTAGCCAAATGCAGTAAGTTAGGCAGGCTAGCCTAAAACACACACACACACACACACACACACACACACACACACACACACACACACACACACTGTACTTATTAAAAATAGGCGTTTAGGACTGCTGGGTGAACTGCATCAAAATAGTAGGCTACGATTTGGTCACTCATCATTTTGATTGGTAAATATAATTTAAGATTGTAACACATTGCGATGATATGGTATAGAAAATCACGAACCCTTTAAAATTGACAGAAGCCAAAGAAAGTTAAGCGTAATGCTGAACAATAAACGTGGAAGAACTCGCATTTTATTACTAATACGCAGCATCAGAGCTTTGGTCAATGATTCACACGCATCAGTGATTCAATCAAAGATAATCGTTTAATATGTAAGATCTGTGATAGGGCATTAATTTAAAATCAGTGATAAAAAAGAAAGCAAATTACTGTAATTTAGGACAAAAAAAAAAAAGTAATATGCATTTTACTGCCAACACGTAAACTGTGACCTTGTGTTTGTTGTCATGCTTGTTCCATTTTTGGTAGCTTAGGTTAGTGGCACGTGATTAGGTGGAGGAGCTGTTTTAGTGGTGTATATAATAGTGTGCGTTAAGGCTGTTGTATAAAGAGGAAAGAGAAGTGTGGGAAATATGAGTGAACATTAAATGGATTGGTATGAACATTGAGCTGCTGTTTGTGGTGTGGTAGCCGAGTTTCCTTTTGGCAGAGCTGTGTAAGGTAAGGTAACCTAACTTAGGTTAGACAGAGACCGAGGCCTTTGCATAGACGTTTCGTAAGGTTAGGTGTAGGGTGGGGTCGTTGTAACTTAAAAGGTTAGAGCTGCCCTGGTGTTTATAACCCTAAGTCTGAGGGAGCAGACAAGAATCCAACTGTTTTTCCTT
This sequence comes from Macrobrachium rosenbergii, assembly GCF_040412425.1. Classification (NCBI taxonomy): domain Eukaryota; kingdom Metazoa; phylum Arthropoda; class Malacostraca; order Decapoda; family Palaemonidae; genus Macrobrachium; species Macrobrachium rosenbergii. Next base: position 28,873,805 of record NC_089762.1, on the reverse strand, counting down.
GTACATTTTGATTAATCATTATACCACAGCTAGGCTAACAATTGTTCCCAATGAAAAGTTTCCTGTTAAAAACATTTGCCAGCAGAGTACATTTTAGCTTCAGTTACGGGCCAGATAGGAAGGAGTCATGTTTTATCTCTCTCTCTCTCTCTCTCTCTCTCTCTCTCTCTCATCGAGAATCAGTACCTAATTGCATAGTTGTTTATACAGAAATAAACACTGCAGAAAGGGTGTTAAAAATAAATGAATACTGGTATGTTACAGTATATTCTAGTTATTATAAAAAAAACCATATATAATAAAAAAAACTGCAATTCTTTAAAGGTGCCCTATTTAGCAGTTTTGTGTAGGCCATGCACTGCTAACGCAAGTGGTTCGGTGTTAATTGTGGATTATTACTTTTTTCTTTTGATCGATTTTTTTTATAACATACTCGATGAAAAGCACTTGCTTTCTACGTTCACAAGGTAGCAGAGCTTGCTAATTTAAACTAGTCACATTTGTATATACAAGTCGAAAAAGTGTTTCTTCACTGTTTATTTCCAACATAACTCGTGTAAGTGAATATTTTTTTACATTCAAGTAAGAGTATAATGTTTTGTACGTTAAATGATTAAAGTGGTAACTACTTTCATGAGTGAATTGTAGCATGAAGTTTTGATGTGTACCCTAGCCTAGCCTTTGAGCTTCAGCTTGGATATGCCACACCAAGCACACTTAAGATTTAGTGCCTCACGTATGATTCTGCCCACTAAAATCAAGCGAAAACTTTGTCTCAAAAAGAGCGTTAGTTCGATATATATATATATATATATATATATATATATATATATATATATATATATATATATATATATATATATATATATATATATGTGTGTGTGTGTGTGTGTGTGTGTGTGTGTGTGTGTGTGTATGTGTGTGTGTGTGTGTGTGTGTGTGTGTGTGTGTGTGTGTGTGTTATAATAGTGTATATTTTCGTTGGTGGATTGGATTGAAGGCAGTTGACGACAGCTAAACACATACCCTGCTCGCATTAGTATAAGCAGTGGACAATGGATTAATTGCTTTTTGGGTTTGATACAGAGAGTACAGGGACTGGCCAGGCATTTTCATGTCTCATAATTCCTTTTGGGTGTGAGCTCTATACTTACCACATTCGCTATGTTTATTTTTAATGTGTATTTAATTGCACATGTAAAGCAAAACTAGCGCCCGATCATGTTTTATAGGAAGTACAGTGAGACTGAAATATATTATGAGGCGTTACTCCTTGTCTGTTGATCTAGCATGACATATTGAAATAACACAAACAATGTATAAGCCAGAAAAAATAATAGTCGTATTTTGCATAATATATTACATAAAATCAAATTGTTTTAATTAATTACTGTATAAAATGCCATCACAATGAATCCGAGTGCAAAACAATTTTTGCATAATCCAGTATAGTATATTACCATTATCAAGGAATTATCATTTGTGTAGTTCCTGTAAATATTTAAACCACACCAAATCCATGGGTGTTATTGCTGCAGAATAATAATATGCAAATTGGACAGTACATTTACCTGTTGATATGACTATACATTGAATTGAAACGGCGCTGAAATAACATTCAAATCATGCCGATTGCCTTGGAATGTCAGTCTACTTGGTAGTTTTTCTTGTTGTTGTTTATCTGTTGTTTTTGTTATTGTTATTAGTAAGGAAGCCTTTGCGAACATTGTCTTTTAAGATTTACTTCAAGCTTAAATACTCCATTAAGTAAGTGAGAGACCTTTTGCCATTGGACCCCTAAAGGGAGGTCGAACAGGAGACGGATATTATAGTTTATATATTCATGCGGTCGTCCATGGTGCTTGCGTGCGTGCGCCCGCCCACCGGCCCTCCCGCCCCGTACGTCTGCCTGTCATTGTGCGTCTGTGAGGCTTACCTTTCCTTGCAGCACCTGTAACCTTGGCCATAACTTATGTGCTACAAGTGATAGAGATATACATATTACATGCATTATTCAGATGCTACCAAAGTTAGTGATTTTGACCATGTCCCTCATGTCTAGAATAGCCATCATGGGGATTCAAGTTTCACGAACACATCTAGTCGGGAGAGAATTGCAGGAGCTATTTATTTTTGCTAGAAGCATGTTGGTATCTTTACATTTCGTCAGTCGCAAGGCTCAGAGAGAAAGAGTTTGCCAGGAAGCGGATATGTAACATTTAATGCTATAGCTGGTTGTCAGAATGCGTGTCTAAATGCAGACCCCCTCCCCCCATTATCTTGCCTAGATCATTTTTGATTACCCATTCAGTCTTTTCTTCCGTTCTTTGCTTAGTCTCCTCTTTGCAGAACGTTATGTAATTATTGGCTTAACAACTATTGTTATTATTATTATTATTATTTTTATTATTATTGTTTTTATTTTTATTTTTATTATTATTACTGAGAAATTGACAATGTCGCGATTTAACTCTTTTATAATAAAATCCACAATTATTTAGATAAATTGTAATTTCTGTGAATGATAAAACCTTTATCTCTTACTAATAATACAGTTTTTATATTATTATTATTATAAATAAATTTACAATGTCGTGATTTAACTGTTTTATAATAAAAGCCACAATTATGTAAGTAAATTGCACTTTTTGTAAATAATAAAAACATGTTTTTATCTTTCACAAAAATACAATTATTATTATTATTATTATTATTATTATTATTATTATTATTATTATTATTATTATTATTGAGTGTTGTGATTAAACTGTTCATAATCAAAATCCACAATTACATGAATAAACTGTAACTTTTGCAAATGATAAAAAGAAAAACATTTTTATCTCTTACAAATAATACAATTTATTATATAGTTGTGGATTATTATTATTATTATTATTATTATTATTATTATTATTATTATTATTATTATTATTATTATTATTATTATTATTATACCACTGCTGATTTCAATTTCAGATTCTTGTCAGATTGTGGCCTCACATTGGCACCTACCTCGAGGACGAGATAGACCTCTTCATCGACAGTCTGAAGCCAAAAGTAGACTTGGAGATCAAAGATTTGAGCCCAGGGGAAATTGCTCCGCGGGTGTCGTCAGTCAAGGTCAGAGATGGAGAGGAACAGCTCTTCATTGATGTCAGCATCACGTAAGCATCAGTCTTTATATTTTTGTACTTTATTGATTGTTGTTTTTTTTTTTTTGTAGTTTTCAAAGATAGGCTACTGTGTGTATGTGTTTTTTTTTTTCTGAGGTGTTCAAGTAAGTATTGGTCACCAGTTAACCCTCCAGCAGTTAGCAAGTCAATATGGTCATGGGATTGCTAACACCATGCAGTTCTCCGCCAGTTGGCGAATCACCACAGTCAGATAACCACAAGGTGCATGGTTAGCTGCTTCGGTTAACCGAGCTGTATTGGATTTTTTTTCTTAAGGAAATGGACGCCCATCTCTCTCTCTCTCTCTCTCTCTCTCTCTCTCTCTCTCTCTCTCTCTCTCTCTCTCTCTCTCTCTCTCTCGTAATTGGCTCCAGAGACTTATCCTTGGGATTTTTAGTTAACAGAATAGCTTGGCCGAATCTTTCCTAGATAGTTCGGGGGTCGCCATCTAGGACTAGGATTTCTTTTAAGGTCATTATCTTTATATTTACAGTCTTTTTCTTATGTTTTTACGGTCATCCCCAACGGGCTTGTACTAAACACGCCGCAAAGGTGGATGCATACCGGGTTAAAACCCTTGGGGGTCACAATCTAGGAAAGATCCGCTTGAGCTTGCTGGCTGCCTACCTATCTCAGCCCCAGCTGCGACCACTATGGTCGAACGTCTACCAGATTGTCACTTAGGTTAACAGAATGCACATAGGTTTTAACAGATTGTACTAATATCAATCCGTCCGCTCTGAAAATTTAAACCTAGCTGTTCTTGGTAGTGAGACAGTCACCTTAAGCATTAGATCACGAGACCTATATATCCTGCTTCTTATAAAGCATGTATTGTATATATATATATATATATATATATATATATATATATATATATATATATATATATATATATTATATATATATATATAAAATATATATATATATTTATATATATATATATATATATATATATATATATATATATATATATATACACACACACTATATATGTATATATATTTATTATATATATATATATATATATATATATATATATATATATATATATTGTCACTAAGTGATCAAGCACCTGGTTATTACACAAATAATAATAATACCAAAAAGTTACCTCACATCGACCAGATACTTGAAACCTCATTACAAAGAGTTTGAATGAATCACTAAAGGTACAATGATCCCATAAAACTTACTTATCACTTGAGAAAATCAATGTAACTTTATCAAGTTATGGGTGAGGCATCAGTTAATAAGTTATATCTAGACTAGTGGAAAAGGATATCACTTCAACAAACACTGGAGCTGTCTCTCTGGTTCTATTTTACCTAGATAAGTCTCAGGTGAACAAACAGATACATCACTTACCTTGTACACATTCATTAATGTCTCTAATTACTGGTGGTCAAAATGAAACACTGTGTTTTAAAAAACTTTAAACAAACAGGTTTATTTCTAAGTTCAAAAGTTATATGCAGAGTTCACAATCTCAAAAGATTTACTATTAATTGACAACAGTGTAAGATTTAAGTATTTCTTAATCAAGTTTAATTCACAAAACTAATTTATTAAGAAAGCAATTTGGTTAGGTAAGATTCAAACCATTAACTATCACTCAAGTGCTAAGCACATACCTGATTAATTAACACAAACATTCACCAAAATATTACTGACTGGAATCCACATAACCATTCTCTAAAATCCCAATAGCAGGTAGGCACTAACAAAATGGTAAGAAATCACCAGCACAAAACTTTGAAACTAATTATAAAATTATAGTAATATGATAGCACAGACATATAAGAATGCAATATGCAAAAATGGAAATATACCAACCACCAAAAATACAGGCTTAAAGATTATATCAATCTTTCAAAAGATTACTTCTCTTTTAAAAAAGAAAAAGTTGAACCCACATCTTTCTAAGACTTTCTCATAGACAACACTGCCAAGTCACAAAGACTTATTCAAATATATATAATTAGTAGCAAGACACATTAGAACTCACAATAAGAGATATGTTCATCTCTTATCAAAATAATAATTTCTTTCACCTAGAACATCACTTTAACTCTTAACATAACAAAACTCAGTAATCACCACATTACCTTTTGTAAAAATGTATCATCACACACTTTCCACAATGCTTGCACAAAACAATATTCCTGATCACCTTCTACAAAATCAACACACTCCTGGGGTGAGTTTTAACAGAACTTTTACAAACAGTAAACCATCAGTCCTTATATATATATGAATATTATTGAGAGATAGAGATATATAGAGAGAGAGAGAGAGAGAGAGATATATATTTCAGCAAGCTCTGTTCCTGACTGACTGACTCTGGATCAGCACTATATAACTCCAAAGTCCTCCCAGAATACATGATACATATATATACATACATTCATACATACATACAAGTATACACATATGTACAGAATATAGACATGGCTGAGAGATGAGAGACATTTCCTGGGAGACTCAAACCACCTGAACAAGCAAAGGGAGGGCCTTTTAAATTTCCAGCAAGCTTCTGTTCCTCATTCTGTTGACAGACTCTGAATCAGCACTGACACAGCTAATAACTCCAAAGTCCTCCCAGAACAAATGATACATAACTCACTGATAACTGTCAACTCATCACGATAATATAAAGGGCTCCTTCACTCTAAGCGTGAGTTACTGACACCTGTGTAAATAAGGACAGAATAAGATCTTCCCTCTCTCTCCACAACAGGGCTTGAGCTTTCGAGTTTATGCCTTATACAATTGATATATATATATCAAACAAATGGGAAACATTTCAAAGCATTGGATTATAGATAATTTATCTTTAAGAAAAGACATTTAAAAACCACCAATGAACAATCTGCAAAAATCAAAATTTTGACATATAAAGACTTGTAAAACTGGTTATATGATTATAGCATGTCATAAAATATCAACTCTATTACTGTTCCTCATTCTATTACCCAGTTTACAAAAAGAATAAGCACAGACACAGCTAATAAATATGGGTTATATATATACATAAAAATGTTATAATATTATAACTCTTATAAAATAATATATCAACTCATCACGATAATATATATAGGGCTCCTTATATCTAATATATATATATTACTGGACACCTGTGTAAATAAGGAAGGATGAGACCTGACAAACATCTCAGGTTCCACAACAGGGCCATGTCTAAGAAGAACAAGTTTATAACCCCATTATACAATTATGCATATCAATATATCAAACAAATGGGAAAAACATCACCAAAGCATTGAAAAGATTATAAAATTTTTAAAAATTTATCTACAAAAAATTAAAACAAGATTTTAAAATCACATCTTCACAATGAATGACTAAAATCTAGAAAGACAGGAGGAAAACATCAAAATTTTGATGTGAAAGAGACATATAAACTTGTTCTTGTAAAATGGTTATATATATTATAATATAATATATATATATATATATATATATATATATATATATATATATATATATATATATATATATATAAACCTTGATGAATAAAATCTACTTACAGATATGGCGGTGATTTCTCAGGATGCTTCCGATGGTTTACTGGCGTCGAATTTGAAGTGGACCACATTCAGGTAACCCATTTTTATCAGTAGACTTTGCCCCAGCAAATGTTGAGAGAGGAAAAAGATAATTACTTGCTTTAGTATCAGAATTCTGAGGCAAATAAGATTCTCGTTCAGTGTTATGGAAAATTTCGTCTAATATGATTTTATTCACTGATTATTCAAGGTTGAGGTATCATATACCATCTACCCCGTAGAGGGCTAGTGCCTTCGGCCCTAGCTGCAGCCAGTTTCATCCCTTTTACTGTACCTCCGTTGATATTCTTTTTCTTCCATCTTACTTTCCACCCTCTCTTAACAACTGTTCCATAGTGCAGCAGCGAGGTTCGCTCCTGTTACACCTTTAAAACCTTTGTGCTCTCAATTTCCCTTTCAACACTGAATGACCTCTTAGGTCGCAGCGTTTGGCCTTTGGCCAAAATGGTATATTGATATTCATTTACCATCTAATTGTACTTTAGTCTTAATGGTTAGATGCCAAGTCCTGTAGCTGGACGCACAGTCGTTTGTAAATTTCGCTCTTGAAGGAAATGAAAAGAAATCATGTATTCATAATATATGTCTGACCCGCCATTACTGGGTTTCCCCCAAAAGCATTTTGTGGAGTTTTCTGTGACCTTAAAGTATTGTGGGCTGGTCTACCCAGGAAATAACCTACGCGGTGTACATTAGTCGTCAAAATAAATTATTTGTACAAAAATATAAACACTAATGCCATTTGGCATGAGTAAATTTTTCATTTGTAATGGTAAGTTACTAGCCATGAACTTTTGTAAAGTTTTATTTTACGAATGGGTTATTTTCAGTGGTGACCACATCCTCAGTTCAAATCTTTATCTTAATATCCAGTATAGAAAATGTAGGTAAAATATAACTGGAACGATTGTAAATATTTGCTCTCTGATATCGGTTGCTGCTTTTGTATATAATAACAGTGCACTTAGAAGTCATCGTTTTATGCAAATCAGTTCCAGTTTAAAGTCAGAGAACCTTTTGAAATAGGGCTTTTTTTTACTGGGTCCCGTTTCCTCACGACTAAATATTTTCTACATCATAAAATAACCTTGCTTCACCTTTGATTTAAACAATCTTAGTGTCCATAGCAAGGCATAATAAAATGAAAGACATTTTGAAATATTCATTGTAGACTAAAAGTGTTAGATGTTTTCAAGAAAAGGGAGAGATGAAATTACTCTGAAACAGTTGGTTGCAAGGTCCTGAAAGTAATGAATGCTTTCACTAAAAGGAAAGAAAGGAAATTAATCTGAAACAGTTGGTTGCAAGAACCTGAAAAGTAATGAATGTTATCATTAAAAGGAAAGAAATGAAATTAATCTGAAACAATTGGTTGCAAGAACCTGAAAAGTAATTAATGTTTTCAATAACAAAAAAATTACTCTGAAAAAGTTGGCTGCAAGAGTCTGAGCCATCAATAAACAGTATTAGTTTCTCTCTCTCTCTCTCTCTCTCTCTCTCTCTCTCTCTCTCTCTCTCTCTCTCTCTCTCTCTCCATCAATCTAAATCCCCAAAGAGATTTATTTTCGGCTTGCATTCCACTGGAATCGCGCCATAATCTCTTCTGAGATTACGTTGGTCGTTGTCGCTCGTAACAAGACGAAAATAAATTTAAGCTTAATATCGGTTTTGAACTAATCAGAATTATACTAATCTGGAACCACATACGTTCTGAATGTAATGAATAAGTCAATCCATGTACATTTGTAAATTCACCTTTACATTCCTATCACGGGCAAGAAATATTAATATTCTAAAGCGGTATATTCTCAGTTACACTAACCCATGCACAGTGTTGAAGTTATTTGGCAGGAAGATGTTCGTGTTACACAAAGATAATGAAAGAAATGAAGAGGATGATTGACAGAATGGCAGATGTAAGGATGAACTCTGATTGAGAAAGAACGCCGGATGATTAAAAGCTTTTGATAAGATTATTGTAAGTTGTAAGTTTATACAAGGAAGAGCGTGTTTTATTTTTCTTACTCATCCGACGGTGTGAAACTTAATAGAAAGTTTGAGAGCAAAGGGAAAAAATCGATTGTCATACGTGTACCTACAGTAGAGAAGGCCTATGGTACATTGTTAGATCTGCTCATACAGTGTTCATAGTATATGTGGAAGGATTGGCTCGTAAAAGTCACGTGACTTCAACCTAGAATATCTGTATTCTGCCTTGAAGCCATGTGACAACCGTGGGGGCTTTCGAACTTTTGAAATGTCTACTCTGGTTCTAACCCAAATGCCCTTCATAATAATGTGACCAAATGGAAAAGATATCAGACTGGATTGAAATTAAAATGAGAAAATAACGATAAGGTGTGTAGTGGGAGTGTCAACTAACCTGCGAGGTACTGATATAGTTTTTGTATTAATATCTTGAGGGCGAAACCTCTTTGAGGATTAACCCGTTGATTCTGTGATTAGGCTGAGGTTTGGGGTAAAACTGCTTCGCTTTGTACCCGGTTTGCTTTGCAGCTTGATAAGAGTGGGGATGATTGTATTCATGTGATAGTCTCGGTCCCAACAAGTAGGTTAATCTGACACTTTTGTTGGCGCAGTTCCCATAGGAGTAGGATAGAGGTGGACATAAAATTCACCTCTCTTAGTCGCTGGAGGAGAAGAAAAAAAAAGTAAGTATACCTTAGTTTAACCAGACCACTGAACTGATTAACAGCTCTCCTAGGGCTGGCCCGAAGGATTAGATTTATTTTTTTTACGTGGCTAAGAACCAATTGGTTACCTAGCAACGGGACCTACAGCTTATTGTGGAATCCGAACCACATTATGGCGAGAAATGAATTTCTATCACCAGAAACAAATTTCTCTTGTTCTTCACTAGCCGCTCGGAGATTCGAACTCGCGACCATCAGAGTGGTAGCTGAGAACGGAACCCGCTCACCCAGCAAAGAACTAATGGAGAACTTGAAGAAAATGTAATGATGATTTTTCTCAAATTTTCTCTTGGCTTTAAATCAAATTATTGAACAGATTTGCTTTGTAATAGTTATATTCACTTTCCCATCTCCTTAATTGCTATACCATGGATTGACATAACGGCGAAACACATAACAAACTACAGCACAGATATAGACTAGAATACATGAGCGGATCGAGTCACATTTAGTAAAGAAGGTCAAGTTCGTTTGGCATAAGCAGTTTCTTTGCAGTATGGAATATGGATTGTATGACAGCTTTAGCAGGAAAGCTGAAGGTTGAAAATAACAAAACAGAGACTTGTAATTGGTTTGGAGGTTAGTACATGTGTAAAAGGTTGGATTACAGCACTTTCTAGAACGTGGATTACAGGACCTAGAGGTGGTTTGATCATGTACATTAGTTTGAAGAGGTTGAGTCGGTCAGATGGTATCTAATTTGGAAACGTAAAAGCTAGAAGAGGGAGACATGAATAGTTTGGGTTATTGCTGTTGCAGGAGAGTACAGGGAAGGTTTTTTGCGTTAGTGACTGTTTCAAAATTGAGAGACCCCATGTCAGTCTCCCAGGTCACAGGGAGAGATGACTGGGCCCATGTCAAGAATTTTTGTTGAGACCTTTAGTAGCCAAAGCAGTGGATTAGGTATCCATTAGTTATTCGAATGGGGTAGTTGCATCCCACATATAAAGGGGTATAGAATCATCAGTTTCATGTCAAGATGGCTTACTTAGAAACAGAAGGGTAACATTGTCTAGGAAAACTGTATGGTATATGTATGTGTATATATATATATATATATATATATATATATATATATATATATATATATACATATATAACATTAATATATATATATATATTTATATATCATATATATATCTACGAACATTAATCTTGAAATATGTTTATGAAATATATGTTTATATAATTGTATACGTATATGTGTATATACGTATGCAAATATATATATATACATATATATCCAAGGTAGAGCGAATTGGATATTAAATATTTGTAGCTTAATGTTTGTGTGTGTGTATAATATATATATATATATATATATATATATATATATATATATATATATATATATATATATATATATATATATATATATATACAGTATATATACATACATATACACGCATACATTTATGTATGTGTTTATATATGTATCTAACCTTGTTACTTGCATTTTCAGTGTTTAATATCCAGTTGGGAAAAACAAAGCATCATCACCTTCCGTGGTAGGATCTGAACCCACGCATGTGAGATTCCCGAGAGGTTACTCCTACGCCCTGTATTTCGAAATCAGACATAAGTCTAGTTCACGTCTCGCATACACGTATCTGTTAAATTCAGATTGAAATTTATTAGAACTGACTGGACTGTTCTGTACCAACGTGCCATAGTGTTTAAGCGTAATTGATTTGTAGGCCGAAATGTAAATGCAGAGTCTGTTTTGTCATTTTTACATATTTAAACGTGTTCTATAGTCAAATGACCTCTTATCTTGTTTTTCTCAAAAATCTGCCCCAGTTTGTGGCATTTCTCTCTCTCTCTCTCTCTCTCTCTCTCTCTCTCTCTCTCTCTCTCTCTCTCTCTCTCTCTCTCTCTCTCTCTCTCTCATATATATATATATATATATATATATATATATATATATATATATATATATATATATATATGTATATATATATAAATATGTACATTATATATATATATATATATATATATATATATATATATATATATATATATATATATGTAGAGTGTGTGTATTTATATGTATGTATATTTGTGTGTGTTTAGGTATATATATACTGTATACATGTAGGCCTATATATATATATATATATATATATATATATATATATATATATATAGAGAGAGAGAGAGAGAGAGAGAGAGAGAGAGAGAGAGAGAGAGAGAGAGAGAGAGAGAGAGAGAGAGAGAGAGAGAATATGAAAGTTTACCTGTATCAGTCAGTCAATCAGTAAGTTTAAATACTGTATATGTACGTCTATACGTATTCATATATGTTTGTATACATGTATGTATGTATAAATGTCAATTTCAACTAGGCCTCAGTTCTGACCTGCCACAACAGTCTTTTTATCCCTGGAAAATCGATGGAGAGTTCTTTTCTTCCTCAAGAGTCACGACAAGCGGAATGAAGTGTTGAATTTTCCTGGATTAGATGCCTCGGTCTCGCGTACTATTTACAGTTAGGTTTATTGAATACTGTGGACTCTGAATCTTTTTCATTCCATTTTCCATTTTCATTATCAGTGGACATATTAGTGACTTGAACGTTTTGTAAAGTGGTCAAGGAATATTTGCTAGGTTAAATAGTTGGGACAGTTGCGAAGACTCGATAATGTAAAAGGGAAGGAGTGAAAGTTTCGATCGTAAATAATTTGAGTCGTAAACAGACTTCATTTATACTAAAGAACATGGCAATTCAATGTTACTTGTGTGAGGAAATTATGCTGCTAAGATTCGGGATAGAAAAAGACCAGTTTTGTGGATTGTTACGTGTGCCATTATTTTTTAATTGCAATGGATTTAAACTTATTCCGGGTAATGTTTGTCTTCGCCAAATCTGGAGTTTATTAATGAATAGAGGACAGTGTTGATCGCAAAAGTATAGGCAAAATGTTGGTGAATCCACTGACACTGTGGCATTGTTGCTGCGTTAGCTTGTTTAATAATGTTGTTGTGACTAGAAATATGAATCGAAACGATGTGGTATTTTTTATGTTAACGATATTTTGAGGTGAAAACAGCTGTCACTTTCAGTTGAGTTAAATGTAGAAGTGGGGAAGGTTTCTGATATTCTGATGACAGACTTTCAAGAATTTCAGGTATGGAAATATTGTGTGTATGAGTATATCTGCAGGTTTCCGTTAATATTCTACGAAGGGATCCCCGTAAGGGGGTATTGCCATCATTGCACCTCACGCGGTGCACTGTAGGCATTCCTTAAGGTTCTTTGCAGAGTCCCCTCGGCCCCTAGCTGCAACCCCTATCATTCCCTTTATTGTACCTCTGTTCATATTTTCTTCCATCTTACTTTCCACCCTCTCCTAACAATCGATTCATAGTGCAACTGCGAGGTTCTCTTAAGTTACACCTTTAAAACCTTTTTGTTCTCAATTTCCTTCTCAGCACTGAGTGACCTCATAGGTCCCAGCGCTTGGCCTTTGGCCCAAATTTTATATTTCATTCCATTCTATATTGGGACTATCTTTTTTTAGAGATTGCTTTTGGTTAGGGGGGGAAAGAAAGGATGCTAAACTTCTGTTGAACCATTTGGACAATCACACACTGATCTCTTACTTAATACATGTTCAAACCAATCTTAAGGATTTTATACCAGTTATATGTGATCTCAATTTTGTTCCATGTAATCACTGAAATATCAGAACATATAAAAATTCATTCACGAGGTTAAGTGAAAGAGCTGTAAATTTAGTCTGTTTAAAGAGAAAGTCTGTAATCTGCAAGCTTAAAAGTTTCTGGCGTTCCAGAGAAAATTTCCTCTGTCCAATAGTGACATAAAGAAATGGTTTTACAGCTTACATGGTAAATCTGGATTTTAGTGGAAAGGACAAAAGTGACTTTCTACTTCGTCGTGATTTTCCATCAATGGGAGATTTGGTTTTTGTTTATTGTGTTGATATCATTGCTGATAAGGAGTAAAAAGTCGCCTGTATTCAGCAGGGGTACAGAAATCAACCGGAGAGGAATGAGGGAAATCACAAGAACTATTTTTTTTTTTTTAAGAATTTCCTGTTTCTTTTTTATTTTTATGGTGATATAATTTTTTATAATTTTCAATCTCATTTTCATTTACATTGCGATCTAATTTTTAAAGTAATTTTCCGTTTCATTTTGATTTATACTGCAGTCTTAAGTAATATTGGTACACATAAAATAGGCCGATTACCCAAGCGTTGGCGGAGGTATGTTCTCTCGTAGTGCTGTTTTGTTATTGTTTTAATTATTATTTTATAATTTTACAGGTCCAAGCGGATATCCAGCTTGAACTGAAGGACTTTGTGGGTCATCAGCCTTTTGTGGGGACACTGGTCGTGCACATGGACAAACCTCCAATCATAAACCCAAGATTTAAGAAGATGGCCAGTTCTATCGAAGCCTTCAAACCTATGTAAGAATCTCTCTCTCTCTCTCTCTCTCTCTCTCTCTCTCTCTCTCTCTCTCTCTCTCTCTCTCTCTCTCTCTCTCTCCTTTATCATCTTATATGAATTAACGAAAAATCATTTGGGTGGCGTAGTTTTACCATGATTATTTTCTATCTGTGATTTTCATTTTTATCCTTAGGCATTTCTTAAGGTTCTTTGCAACGTCCCTTCATTCCTATTACAGTACCTCCGTTCATATTTTCTTTCTTCCATCTTACTTTCCACCCTCTCCTAACAATTGTTTCAATAGTGCAACTGCGAAGTTTTTTCTCGTGTTACACCTTGCAAACCTTCTTAATCTCAGTTTCCCCTTCATCGCTGAATGACCTCATAGGTCCCAGCGCTTGGCCTTTGGCTTAAATTTTATATTCCAATTCTAGTTTATTTCCTTAGATTAAAGTAATATGGGAACAGTGAAAGGTTTTAGTGGTTTTCGTATGGCAGTTGCAGGCACTTGATTAAGGTCCCTCATTTAGCTGTTTTGGCAAATTGACTGGAGTACCTGGTGTGGCCATCCTTAGCTGATAAATGATTTAATGTGTCACATTTAGTTGCCCTACACTTGGTTGTGGCAATGTGACCATTGTTCTTAAACCTAGTGCTGTTAAATAAACTTTGGGTGCCACCTCCTCTGAGGAGAAGGGTAATTTGTTTTATATATGTATATATTATATGTACATATATATATATATATGTATGTATATATGTATGTATATATATATATATATATATATGTATGTATGTATGTATATATGTATGTGTGTGTGTGTGTGTGAACATTTATACTGGTTCATGTATGTTGTATGTATGTTTATATAAGTATGTGTGGAACTTTATACTGGTTGCCCTTGGTATGTTTAATAAATAATTGCCTAATAATGATTAATAATAATAATAATAATAATAATATAATAATAATAAATAATGCCGGGTATTCTTATCTCTTGACAAAAACATCCACAAGTGCATGACTTTATCATATCTTGTTGAAGTATTGTAATAGTTTATCTTGATCATTGCAGCTCTTCTAATGCCTTTTTACCTTGGTACCTTGAAACGGGTTTAAACACAGCATCTAATAATGATTCATAGCTTCCGATCTAGTATCGCGCTTGACATTCTGTCATACCCTTTGTTTTTTCCAAATCTTGTCTCGCTTCGGACCGGAATCTAAGATTAAATATTTTGTCAAAGTGCCTTATCTTTCAGAATCAGCTTTCAATAACAGTAGATGAGAATGTGTCTCATTTGTAATCATAGTTAAAAGTGTTAATTCAGTAAAATCCGTTGGGGGTGGGGGTGAGTTCCGTCAGTGCACCTCATGCGCGGTGGACTGTAGGCATTACTTACGGTTCTTTGCAACGTCCCTTCTGCCCGTAGCTACAACCCATTTCATTCCTTTTACTGTACCTCCATTCCTGTTCTCTTTCTTCCACCTTACTTTCCACCCTCTTCTAACAATTGTTTCATAGTGCAACTGCGAGGTTTTCCTCCTGTTACACCTTTGTAACCTTTTACTCTCAATTTTCCTTTCAGCTCTGAATGACCTCATAGGTCCCAGCGCTTGCCTTCGGCCTAAATTGTTTATTCTATCTTGCTAATTCAGTAAAACGTTTTAATCACCAGCCGGATAGTTAATCCTTATAAAATAGAAATCTAGTTCTTTATATGGTAGAGTAGATTTTTCTTTTTATATATCCAAGCCATTAAGTTTCTCTCTCATTTGATGTGTACTCAAGCCATAAAGATGATTTTGATCTCAAATATATTTTCCTAGTGGTTTTCAACTATTAACATGGAATTCCTTTCTGTTTGGAGTTCTCCTTCTTTTTTCCCGCTCTGAAAAAAGGTTGTTTTTCTTTCTCCTTTTCCTTGTAGCAAGAAAGCCCTCCTGGACTACGTCCAAAATTCAGTCAAGGGTAACTTCCCTTTTACCGTCCAGCTGGCTCCAGATGTTGCTGGAAATCTCATCGAAAACCTGAACAATCCTCAGGTAAGAAAAGATATGCTTATGAATCGTGTAAATGTCGTCACCGGATTTCTGCTGTGATTTTGATCAGTATTTCAATGATTTCATACGTAATTCTTGCAGATATGTATTCGTATTTTTCATTGTACAGTGCTATATGTGTGTCTGTTTGCCCATACTAGGTCAGAATGGGCTCTTACATAGTCTGTTTGTCTTTGATAGGTGAAAATAGCTTCTTACGTAGTCTTTCTTTAATAGGTCAAAATAGCTTCTTACATAGTCTGTCTTTAGTAGATCAAAATAGTTTCTTACATAGTCTGTCTTTAGTGGTTTAAAATAGCTTCTTACATAGTCTGGTTGTCTTTGATAGGAGAAAATAGCCTCTTACATGGCCTGTTTGTCTTTAGTAGGTCAAAATAGCCTCTTACATAGTCTTTTTATCTTTAATAGGTCAAAGTAGCTTCATACGTAGTCTGTTTATCTTTGATAGAACAAAATAGCCACTTGCATAGTCTGTTTGTCCTTGCTAGGTCAAGAGAACCTCTTACATAGTCTGTCTTTGATGAGTCAAAATAGACACTTACGTAGTCTGTCCTTACTAGGTCAAGATAGCCTCTTAGTAGAAACCTGGAAATCAAAATGAGCTAATAAATTGTAGTTAGCAATCCTAACTTTGCATAAGATAGAATATGAAGTGCTGACGGTCGACATTGTTATTTTATCCTTTTCTTAACCCTGCTTTTCTTTTTCTGGCTCTCCTTTCTTTGTGTATAATACAGTATTTGTTTGCATGCAAAGTACATTGAGAATGAGATCCATCTGAGCAGAAAGAGCAAATGTTGACAAACGTATCTGGGTTCTTGTACGTCTGAGGGATTATTTCAAACACACCTGTGTATTAAAACGAAAGTTCCTACAAACCGCGAGGAAAAATCATTAAGTTATCGGTTAAAGGAAACAGAAAGATGCGAGTTTCAAAAGGGTTCTTGAGTTACGTTTCCAGGGAGGCAGTAATAGAATGACGGTGATGAGAGCATTAGATTAATCTCAGTATGTACACAGCATCCATGTGTTTTTGGGGTTGGGAGGATAAGGAGTGATGTAGGTAAACCAGTATATTTTGAATTACAACATTCCTTTAGGCACATTGTCAGTATTCAAGGTTGACGTTATAATTTTGGTTTGACGTTGCTTTCAGCAAGGGCACTTTAACTATGGCTCGGCAAGTATAGTTTACTAGCTAGGTATGGAAAAAAAAATGATAAATACATGATTTTTAGTGCTGAGCAGATGTGATTACATTTAAATCAGAATTTAAATGCCCTCTCTGTCTCTCTTGAGTTGCTAATCTCTCTGGAGCCTTCAAGAGAGCGTGCTCCCACACATATATGCATATATAAACATACATATATATTATATATATTATATATATATATACATATATATATTATATATATATACATATATATATATACATATATATATATGTATGTATGTATTGTCACAAAGTGATCAAGCACCTGGTTATTACACAAATAATACCAAAAGTAACCTCACTTCGACGATCAGATACTTGAAACCTCATAACAAAATATTAAGACTGAATACTCTAAAGGTACAGTGATCCCATAAAACTTAGCACTTGAGAAAATCAATGTATTTTTATCAAGTTATAGGTGAGGTAACAATTAATAAGTTATAAACAGACTAGTGGAAAATGGGTATCACTTCAACAAACACTATAACGGTTTCCCTGGTTCTATTTCACCTAGATATGTCTCAGGTGAACAAACAGATATATCACTTGCCTTGTACGCATTCGTTAATTTCTCTAATTACTAGTGGTCAAAATGAAACGCTGTGCTTTTAAAACTTTAAACAAACAAATATATTTCTAAGTTCAAAAGTTATATGCAGAGTTCACAATCTCAAAAAGATGTACTATTAATTGATAACAGTGTAAGATTTAAGTATTTCTTAATCAAGTTTAATTCACAAAACTTTAATTTATTAAGAAAGCAGTTTGGTTAAGTAAGATTCAAACCATTAACTATCACTCAAGTTTTAAACATATACCTGGTTAATTAAACTCAACACAAATGTTCATCAAAATATTATTGACTGGAATCCATATAAATATTCTCTGAAATCTCAATAATAAGTATGCACTAACAAATTCTAAGTAATCACCAGCACAAAACTTTGTAAGACATAATTATAAAATTAGAGTAATATGATGACACAGACACATAAGAACGAAATATGCAAAAATAGAAATAAACCAACAGCAATTTCACTAAGACAAAAATATGTTTAAAGATTACATCAGTCTTTCAAAAGATTGCCTTCACTTTTAAAAAAGGTTAAACACGTCTTTCTAAGCCTTTCTCAAAGACAGCACTGCCAAGTCATAATGACATACACAATGATATATAATTAGCAGCAAGACACATTAGAACTCACTATAAGAGATATTATTCACCTTTTATCAAAATAATAATTCTCTATCACAATAACAGCACAAAACATATCAAGTAAGAACCTTACCTTCTTCAACAGAAAATAGTAAAATACATTTTCACAATGCTTGCACAATATAAAAAACCTTAGATCACTCTTACAAAATGTTTACACTTCTTTGATGAGTTTAACAAAACTTTTACAAATAAGAGAGCAACCAGTAACCCCTTATACATGAATGGTATGATTGAGAGAGAGAGAGAGAGAGAGACACCCTATTTCCAGCAACCCCTGTGGCTGACTGCCTGACTCTGGTTCAGTACTGCACTTTTATCTTCAAGCCCCCCCCCCCACAGAATACATGACACATAAAGTACATGCATTATACATACAAGTATACATGTACGGTGTACATACATGGAATTCTAAGGCCCAGAAGGAAATATGCCAGAGCTCTTATCTATGATTGACATCATCCGTGTTCACTGAAAACAACTGAGCAAATAAAAGGGAGGTATTTTGGACCCAGTTTTTGGTCGGCTGTCAGTATGTCAACTTCATCCTCCTCTCTGTTCCTCATTCCATTACTCAAGATCATGGAAAAGAATAAGCATAGACACAGCTAATAACCATGGGATAGGCACACATGATAAACAGATAACAGGCATTCTGGCCGAGGCTGTCAACTCATCATGATAAAACAAGAGGGCCTCTGTCTTTCTCCAAACACTTGAGTAAATATAGGAAGCGGGCTAAGCGACAATGGTTCCAAAAAAAACATCTCTTCCTCACTTTACAACACATTAACACTCATTATACAATTTTCATATACTGCACCATATATTAAACAAATGGAAAAAACATATCAAGACATTTTAAGATTACATGATACACGATTTATCTGTAAGAAAAGACATTTTAAAATCATATCATCACAACAAATGACGAATCTGCAAAACATCAAAATTTTCACAGAGACATAATATTTGTAGAATGGTTTTGTATTTTATAACACCTTACAATATATATATATATATATATATATATATATATATATATATATATATATATATATATATATATATATATATATATATATATATATATATATATAATCACAAGGGCATCCAGGAAAAGGAATATGTACATCAAATCTCAATTTCTTATCAAGGCTGAAATTTACGAAACTTAAAAACACATAAAAATATAAAAAGTAAAAAGTATCACTAAAAAGACAAGGACATGACCTTCCTAAACCGAGCTAAAGAGTAATAAAACAAATAAAAAAACAAAGAGGGGTAAGTAAAATTTGAGGTGCAGGCCAGAATACAAACAAACTATTAATTATGCGATAGTTGTGTGAAGGTGGTATGGGTGTTTAAGGAGGGGATGGTAGTTTTTATCGGGATGGACTCAAATGTAGCAAGTTCCTTTCCTTCTTGTGTAGAAGCAGTGATTTTAAACTCTTAATAATTAATGCTGGTCTTGCAACGTAACGTGTACGTGCGTTTGTTGGAAGCTTCGGGTCTGGTCAATCTGTAGCCAACTGAAACTGCATCCCAGATGACAGCGGATTCGAACCTGTAGCAGCCGGTTAGTGCATCTAACGTTAAGTTTCCTGTTCACACTTGGGACAAGTGTATTTATATACGATGTGGGAAGATAGATGCGGAGCCAATCTGTCCTTATACCTACAAAAAGATCTTATTGTTAGAGGGTTTTTTGGGATGAGTTTTAAAATTGACTGCAGCCAACTCTCTGTTCAATAGCTTAATTTACTTGCTTCAAAACTTATTGTTGTAAATGAAAGGAAACTTAGCATAAAAAAAATCAGTTTAGGGACTTTATACACTAATGGAGAGTCATGTAATTTGCAGTGAAAAAATTTCCTGAGTTACCTAGAAAAATACTTTACAAGAAAGCTACTGTTTAAAAAAAATTTACTAGGAAACTTTGAACTTTATCCCAAAAATTCTTTTAACAGTAGGATCTGTTTTCAGGTATAAGGACAGATTGGCTACACTCATGTCTTCCAACATCGTGTGTAAATAAACCTGTCCCCAAGAGTGAACAGGAACTTAAGCAGGATGCACAAAGCAGTTGCTACATATTCGTCTGGGAGGCAGTTTCAGGACTGGCTGCATCGTCTGGGAGGCAGTTTCAGGACTGGCTGCAGACTGCCCGGCCGCAGACCCGAAGCTTCCAATATGCGCAATCACATGTCACACTGCAAGACCAGCATTGATTATTAGGGCTTTAAAATCACTGCATCTACGCAAGAAGAGGAGGAACTCACTGATAAAAATTACTAATCATTCGTAAAACACCCAGACAACCTCTGCACAACAATTTATCGCATAATTGATATTTTGTTTACATTGTATTTTGGTCTGCTCCTCAAATTTTACTTGCCCTCTTTGTATTTTAAACGTTTTGGTTACTCTTTAGCTCAGTTTAGGTAGGTTATGTCCATTTTTTGTAGTGATATTTTTAAGTTTTTTCATTCTTTTATAAGTTGTTTTTGTAAGTTTTTAAGTTTTGTAAATTTCAGCCGTGATAATGCAGTGTGACATTGCGAAACGCCGTCGGCCAGAATAAATTGTGATTTGATGTACTTATGCCTTTCCCTAGATGCCTTTGTGGTAGCTACTGTGAATCCTACAGCCGTACGACCTGTACGACCTGTATATATATATATATATATATATATATATATATATATATATATATATATATATATATATATATATATATATATATATATATATATATATATATATATATATATATATATATATATATATATATATATATATATATATATATATATGTATGTATGTATGTATGTATGTATTTTTTAGAGGAATGTACAGTATGTATGTATGTATTTTTTTCAATAAATCAACATGTATGTTAATCTCTTAAAATGTCAGAGCGGATCCAGACTGGACGATTTGCTTTCCCTAAGATTTGATTACAAATCAGTGTGCAAGTACCAAAGTTATAAAAAAACACAAAACTTTTACTATCCAATTCGTGGTATGGCAAAGTGCCAAGTCTAAATTTCTTCACATGCCTTCAATGTCTTTCTCTGATCTTGGCTTTCACTCATGCGGGTCAGTTACCAGGTAATACCTTTGTGAAGAGCAGCCGATGGAATGGAAACCCTGCCATCCTGTTACGCCCTACCTAGGTCTTCCTACTCTCTTGAAGCTTGGTTCTCAACAAAGGTTCCTACCTAGGGTGGCAGTCCTAACTAAATCGAAAGCGTGTCTCTTGGCTACATTTTCTCAGCTTCCGTAATGTAGACTAGTGGCGCTGCGTAACTACTGTAAGGTTGCGCAAACTTTTCTTTGATTTGTGTCATTGTCTTTCCTTAAATTGAATTTTCCATCTTCCCTTCTACCCATTGGTCCAATATGTGACGCAATGTTCGGTGGCACTTCTACGTCCAAATGTGGCTTCCATGATCATCAGCATTGTCAAGACTACTGGTTATATAGAAACAAATTAGATTTTGTTTCACGAGGTGAGCTGAAATGGATTCAGGTTATAATCCATTGTATTCCCCCAGGGAGACCGGAGCAGCTACATTGATTCCTCAGTGGAATGTCTACTCATGTATGCTGAACAGCTGCTCCTTTCTAGTACATATCATTCAGTCGCAAAGTTAATGGGTGTCTTAAGGTACAGTGAGGAGACATTTGTTTCTTATGCTTCACTAGAGCCAACACGGGAGTCGTGCTAGCAGATGAACGATGGAATGATTTGTTCGATACTTGTCGACTCAAGAATGACGAGGTTTCATAAGTGGCTTGTGCTGTGATTGGAAAATTATCGTGGAATACAGGATTTACATTTGTTAGCATGTTTCATAGTGGCTGATTCCACGACGAGAATCAGCCTACTGTGACAAACACGACATTATGTTGCAAACTCGTGAACTTGTACTTGTAACTGGGGATATAGTACTGCAATTATGTATTGATGTAGATTTTTCTTCTGCTGCATATCTATATTGTCTTGTATGGTAGAGATTTACAGCTTCTTGAATAAACAGTCTTTTATATCTCTCCTCTTTCTGTTTTCATTATCAGATATTCTCTCCGGGTTTTACTAATTTCTACAAATTTCATTAATTGTAATGATTTCAGTCTTCAGTGAAAATTTTTAGTCATAATTTTATTCATTTGCATGATTATGTTTAGTTTTTCCTGCATTTTACAAATATTAAACAAAGGTTCTTTTTCAACATTTGTGAATGGATCAACTACTGGTACGTTGGGTTACACGAGTTCCCCTCGTAATGTAAAGAAAATGAAATTCTGAGGGTTTGAAAAAACCTGAGAATATTTATGGGGTACTAGGGGAATTGTTTTTATACAGTACAGTACTTGATTCGACTTCATGCTGTAATTTTGTCTAAATTTATTGTCTCAATTATAGAATATAATGGCCAAATTTGTCATGTAAATCTTTGTAAACGTGAATACAAACGGTCCAGTTTACTCGTGAAGTAGTGTCCATGCTTATTTTCAGGAAGATGTTACTACTACTACCTTCATCGTTCGTGGCTCGAAAATAAGTCAAACGGAAGCCTAAATGAGGTCTAGTTTTGCAGGAATATTTTAATTTGTTCTGTCTCACAGACGGAGACATTGATCAGATATAAAAGACATATTCAAGAGCAGGAAGCATGTAATCCGAAAATAGTGAATGAACATCTCCAGGAGGGAATTTCCGGAAATTACCTTCATTTAGAATGGGGAAAATGAAAAAAAAAGTTTCATTTGTGTAGTGGATGTGTTAATACTTTTGTCAATATCATGATTGTTGTTATTTTCGATTTGATTATACTAGTGTCACTTTCCAAAGACCTGGTAAATGACACTTGGAAAACCTAAGTTACTTACTCTAAGAAATGTATTGACAATTTCAGAGTGAAACCAATAAAGCTTCAACTTCAAA
Source organism: Macrobrachium rosenbergii (assembly GCF_040412425.1). NCBI lineage: Eukaryota > Metazoa > Arthropoda > Malacostraca > Decapoda > Palaemonidae > Macrobrachium > Macrobrachium rosenbergii. Next base: position 28,850,462 of record NC_089762.1, on the reverse strand, counting down.
AGCCAAAAACAACACATTATGGGATATAGTCAGCTCCAGGCCTTTGCTGGATGAAACTAAGTGAGTAGAATGATATTGATCGACCAATCTAGTGAATAATTTTTTTTACTGACGTCACTATTAGAACTAACGGGTTTACGAGTTTTCCATCAGTACATTAATCAGTGTTTGCTCTATTTAACAAGTTTTTCTGAGTTTCCCATGTGTCCATTAATCAGTATTTCCTCTGTCTAGCAAGTTTCAGTTTTCCATCAGTACATTAATCGGTATTTGCCCTATTTAACAAGTTTCTCTGAGTTTCCCATAAGTCCATTAATCAGTATTTGCTCTGTCTAGCAAGTTTCAGTTTTCCATCAATACATTAATCGGTATTTGCTCTATTTAACAAGTTTCTCTGAGTTTCCCATAAGTATATTAATCAGTATTTGCTCTGTCTAGCAAGTTTCTGAGTTTTCCATTAGTACATTAATCAGTATTTGCTCTATTTAACAAGTTTCTCTGAGTTTCCCAAAAGTCCATTAATCAGTATTTGCTCTATCTATCAAGTTTCAGAGTTTTCCATCAGTACATTAATCTGTATTTGCTCTATTTAACAAGTTCTATGAGTTTTCCATCAGTACATTAATCATCATTTGCTCTCTCGAACAAGTTTCTGAGTTTTGCATCAGTTCATTAATCAGGATTTGCTCTGTCTAACAATTTTCTGAGTTTCCATTAGTACATTACTCAGTATTTGCTCTATTTAACAAGCTTCTCTGAGTTTTCCATCAGTCCATTAATCGGTATTTGCTCTATTTAACAAGTTCTATGAGTTTTCCATTAGTCGTTAATCAGGATTTGTTCTGTCTAACACGTTACTGAGTTGTCCAACAGTCCATTAATCAGGATTTGCTCTAACAAGTTTGTGAGTTTTCCATTAGTCCATTAATCAGGATTTGCGCTATGTAACAAGTTTCTAAGTTTTCCATCAGTCCAGCAATCACGATTTGCTTCATCTAACAAGTTTCTGAGTTTTCCATCAATCCATTAATCAGTATTTGCTTTATCTAACAAGTTCCTGAGTTGTCCATCAGTCAATTAATCAGGATTTGCTCTGTCTGACAAGTTTCTGTGGTTTCCATCAATCCATTAATCAGTATTTGCGCTCTCTAACAAGTTTCTGAGTTTTCATTCAGTACATTAATCAGTATTTGCTCCATTTAACCACCTTCTCTGAGTTTTCCGTAAGTCCATTAATCAGTATTTGCTTTGTCTAACAAGTTTCTAAGTTTTCCACCAGTCCATTAATCAATATTTGCCCTATTTGACAAGTTTTTATGAATTTTCCATTAGTCGATTAATCAGGATTTGCTTTGTGCAACAATTTTTTTTAGTTTTCTTGAGTCCATTAATCAGGATTTGCTCTTACAAATTTCTGAGTCGTCCATTAGTCCATTAAACAGTATTTGATATATCTAACAAGTTTCAGAGTTGTCCATCAGTCCATTAATCAGTATTTGCTTTGTGCAACAAGTTTCAGAGTTTTCCATGAGTCCATTAATCAGGATTTGCTCCATCTAACAAGCTTCTGAGTTTTCCACTAGTATATTAATCAGTACTTGCTCTAATAAGTTTCTGAGTTTTCCACGAGTCCATTAATGAGGATTTGCTCTCTCTAACAAGTATCTGAGTTTTCCATAAGTACATTAATCAGTATTTGTTCCATCTAACAAGTTCTGAGTTTTCCACTAGTATATTAATCATTATTTGCTCTAACAAGTTTCTGGGTTTTCCCTAAGTCTATTAATCAGTATTTACTCCATCTAACAAGTTTCTGAGTTTTCCATCAGTACATTAATCAGTATTTCCTCTTATGTCTCTTACACAGGCCAAGTCAGATCATGTCTTTTTTACAAGAACGCAATAGCAGCCGAAGAAGAAGTCCCGATCCTGAGGATGATAAGAAGACTTTAGGACTAAATGATTCATCATCATTTAGGTCTGAGGTAAGAAAGTCGTAAATTTTCTGTTTGTTTTGGTTTACACTAAAGTTCTTGAAATAAAAAGAACAGTTACAGATACATTTGTTGGGCAAAATGTATTTAGACACAATGGTACAAAAGCATATATTTTTTCTGGGCACTTGTTGATTTTATTAATAAACTCACTATGTTTATTACTAAACTCATTAAGTTTTGTCACTGCCGATGGGTGTTTCATTATTGTTCCGTTAGAAATAATGCATCGTCAAACCAGTTATTGAAAAAATGGTCCTCCACATAAATTTGGAAAGAAAACTTTCGAGAAAGACTTTAAGCCTTATTTGTTCAAATAGCATTGCAACCATGTCTGAGACTTTATTTGGTGAATTGAAAAACTTGTGCTATGCTTACAAACAATTAATTTTGATTCAAGAGCCTGAAAAATCAAGACTTGTCATAAAACATCCCAACAGTCAACACCAGACCTAAATTAAATAAAAACATCTAATATCATAAAATCATTGAATAATGTTTAATGTTAAGAACTTTGTAAAACATTGCACTGCATGCCCATACAGAGGGTAGAGAAAAAATGAGCAAAATGTGTGGCATAAGCAGTGGCAATCTCGAACTGGTATGACTAGAGTACGAGGATGCGGCATAGATCAGATTAGACTCAGATGCCACTTAGAAGAGCAAGTGTAAAGGACATTACTTTAGATGAGATATCAGTAAAAGATAGTTTTATGAGTTACAGGATTTCATAGTTAAAACTGTAGTTTGTACCCCAAAAAAATATTTGGTGGTTGGTGCTACCAAAGCAACATAAAAGGAAGCATTATAAAGATGTGTTAAAAAGGCTTTTGGTGACCTGAATAGAGATCCTCATCTTGAAAACATTGTTGGCCAGTGATTTGATGGAGCAACTAATTTGTCTGGTAATTACAAATGGCTCACCACACAAGAAAATGTGAGTGGTGGTTGGCGTAGATTTAGTCTGCCGTGTGCAAGCATGGGCCCTTGCATAAAGGCAGCCCTGATGAATGGTAAGGTCTTGAAGTCTGATGTGGTGGGCTCTGCCCAGCCAACAAAGATAAAGAATGTTCTGACTTAACCTTATATTCTTTGCTATGAATAGCTGAGCCTGGTCGTGCAATATACAGTGACGCATTTGAGCCCCTAGGAATCGACCTGGGATTATCTAATGTCCAAACTTCATAGATTCTATCCACAGAGGGCATGCTTTACTTAGTAATTTACAAAAAGATGGAAATTCAGTTGTATTAAGTGTCAGAACACTGAGTATAACATATACTAAAGCAGTGGCTGAGTGGAGGTAAAGGAGTTCACAAAGGATTGGAGAGTACTAGTCATAGTTCTGCCAAACTTAGCTGTCCTGACAGTTTATGATTTTGACTTTATGTTTTGAGCCATAGTAGGAATGTTATACTCTTAAGTATGACAATTCTCTGTAACAGCATGAAAAGGGAAACTGTGGTTGTCAAAAGATATGCATTAACCATAATTGTAATATCACTGTATGTAAATGAAAATCGGTTCAAATTGCTTTGTTCAGAAGTGGAGTTGCTTGATAAAGGAGTAAAGGACTGGATTAATAATGCTAAGTTTTTGTCAAAGAAACCAAAACGTCTAGAGAGAAGCCTTCAGACTGGCAGCAAGCCGTAATAAACAAAACTTAGTCTTAAACCCCGTGATTCGTACCAAAAAATTAATACATAGATGTGCTCTTCGGACAAAGTTAAGATTGAAGTAGAAACAAAGGTGCAGTGTGACCCTGTGAAGCCTTGCGGATATAATTATGTATGAAAAGCCACTGGGGTGGATGTTTGATTCTTGCAGACTTCTGAAAGTTTGGTCGTGATGTGCCTGAAACAGGCTTGGTTCTTTTGCAGAATTTCATAGCTGCTACGACAGTGTTAAACCTAACGACTAGTTTTGCAAACGAAGTATTGCAGCAAGATATTGTCAGAACACTTATAAATTTACCAGAACGTTTTTCTGGTGTCTTGAAGAGTATGAAAACCGATCTGAAAAGCACCAGGAGTCATGACGATTTAACGGCAGTTGCTCGAATCCATATTTAATGTGGTTGAAGAGATAAAGTTATATAAAATGTTATGGACACAGTATCATTCAAAACACAGAAACGGTCATTAAAATCAGTCTCTCTTTATCGATGAGTTGGATTCAGGAGTTGCAGGTGAAGTAAGAATGCGTTTGTATGATCACCGTTTTATAGCTGTCAAAGGAAGGATTGGCTTAATCGAAGTTATTAATATCAAGTTATCACTTGATATTAGTTATCATTTGATATTATGTACTATTATCCAGCTATCACTTGATATTGGTTACTAATGTTATCATGTGATGTTAGTTGCTAATATCAAGTTATCATTTGATAACAGTAACTCACAGTAGGGCTATAATGATGCCCCTGCTTCACATATCAGTATAGAATATTCTTTTCCTTTTCAATTTATTATACAGTATTAGTGTTTGTGTTCCCCAGAGAATGGCCAGCGAGTCTCAGGATTTGATTTTCTTGCCCTGGCAACCTGCCATCAAGGAGTGGGACACGTTGGTAGGATGCCAGGAATTAACATTCCAATTTTAGCTACAGCTTGTAACTGGTGACCTTATTATAAAAGGTAAATTTACTCTGTGTGACCGAACTTTTTAAAGGATGATCCTGTTGCGTAACCATGTCTTAGGTACACTAATACAAAAATATAGTACAAACTTGTTTACTGTATCTACCCTATACAGGAACATCAGAAGAAATCATGTGCTAGAAACGACACGGATGAAGACAACTGGACTACCAGTCATTCTTTTACCCAGGTGCCAAGTGCATCCACGTCTCAAGGTGTTCCATCATTAAAGACTTCATCCTCTCAGTCACAGAACTTGACGGTTGACTGGTATATCAGTAGCCCCTCAAATCAGTCACCTCTATCCTCGAACACTGCTTCCCAGGTGTCAGTCAGTTCTGCTGGGAATGAATCGTCTGACTGGCTGTCGTCTGGATCAGCAGTGACAGTTGGCAGGTCCACTGTATCGTTTAACGACCCATCTTCAGATCCTTTGGATCAGGTTAGTGAGGCGTTCCAGAAATCACAGGACCCAATAGATGACGACCTCATGTACGGTGACAGACTGTCCACTGAGCAGGACGGAGAGTTTTTCAGACATTCTTACACAAGTCCAGGAAGTCTAGAGTCCCACTCAACATCAACAAACGAAAGCACTGATGTCAGGTCTTCACCAGGAATGCAGGAAGAAGATTTGCGAGCTGCAATTGCCAGGGACGTGGAAACGAGCAGAGGGGCTTTCCTGGATAAAATCTTGACCGAGAGTGAAATTGACGATGGTAAATATATTTGTTTATAGGAGGAATATGTATAGTTTGCAGTATGTGGGCAGTTTTCTTTCTTTATAAGTAAATATCTTGATAAATAATGAAGAACTCTCGGTTTGCCTAGCAAAGTAGTTTTATGTTCTTTGTTTCGTAAACTATTTTATCAGTCAAGCAAGATCGTAGTTTTCTATCTGTTGGAATAACATTAATTTTTTTTTTCTCAGAAAACATTTGAAGAATCCCTTGATTTATTTTTCTAATTTCTCTGTCCATATGATTCCTTAGACATGGTTTTTGCATGTCGTATTTTCTCCAAATTGTTTAAATTTTTATCTTCTAAAAAAATGACGATCATTTTGCAGCTTACTAGCTATTTATTCCGTAACGAATACCTGATATTATTAGGGCGGTTGGAAGCTGTTATTTTTTATACTGTTAATTTGCCATGTAATTACTCTTTCAGAATATCTAAAGAAGAAAGAAGTGCTTTATCCTGCCCTCTCAGTGTCAAATGAGAGCCTTACAAGGTAAGCCATAGACATATTTTGATTGCTGCAAGGGTTTTTGTTTTTTAAGGTATTTTTTGATTACTGCAAAGGTCTAATACTTTAAGGTATTTTTTGATTACTGCAAAGGTTTAATACTTTGTTACAAAATATTTTTTATGTAAACCCGAAGCATACAAACACAAGAAAGAAGGGTTATGTTCCAAACCCTTGGGATTAGCCAGTAATTTTACTTGCAACTTACATTGGTGTAACAGTTCGAGAAGATACAGGCTGCTCTAGGACCAAGAACCCATGACTGTAGAGGCCTCTGTTTTGGGATAAGAGATTTTAATAATTAATTACATGTAATAAGTATTGCACGTTTAATACATCAGTATCGGTAATTAAGATTTTTTAGCAGTTATAAGAAATCAACCTTAGAAGTAGAGATGATGTAAAGAGGCTCTAATCATGGTGATTATTGGTGGCGTAACGAGATTTTTATGAGATTGAGACTGATTCCTGTCTTGCAGTTATATCGTAGACTCGGTTCTAGAGACCTGTATCGTTTTACTCGTAACTCAAGGATTAACATGAAAAATTTTGCATTCTATAACATTCTTCCCATCAAACGGAATTATTCCTAATAGCCACGGAAGACATTCGAATGTTTAAGTAATCTGATTTTATCATCTGTTCATGGAACACAAAAGACTAACCGTTGTTAATCACGGCTAGTTGAGACAGTTATATCCCAATAAGAAAAAATCTAGACTTTTCCTTGGTTTTGGAGAATTAATTTTTAAAAAATTTTTTATCCTTTTTGTACAAAGTGGGACTCCCGGTAGCGCAGCCAGGCCCGTCAGTGCACCTCTCACAGTGCACTGTAGGCATTACGTAAGGTTCTTTGCAGCATCCCCTCGGCCCCTAGTTGAAACCCCATTCATGCCTATTACTGTACTTCTGTTCATATTCTCTAACATTTTACTTTTCACCCTCTCCTGCCAGTTGTTTCATACTGCAACTGCGAGGTTTTCTTCCTGGTACAACTTAGAAACATTTTTACTGACAATTTCCCTTTCAGCGTTGAATGACCCCATAGGACCCAGTACTTGGCCTTTGGTCGAAATTTTATATACCATTCCATTTCATTCTAAAAACTCCGCTCAGTAAAATTTGAATAGTGGCTTTCCAGTTGCCCATACAATTGATTATAGTGGATTTCTAATTGTGGAAAAGCCGCCCTTTCTTCATGTATATCATTGAGTATTTGAAAGAGAATGCAAGATGGTATAGTTTTTGTTTCTTGTTATGTTTATTTTCACCAGGAATTTTTGCATGTAGAATTTTTGAGTCATAGCATATACTTGTCCTCCAAGTATTCAGCTGTGTGGGAAACGTAGACGCCCTTTTGTCATTTGATTTTTTCTTATATTTGAAGGATAAAAGACACAGATCAGGGTCATGGATGCATCGAACTTACCACAAGATACCCGGCCCCCAACACTCTTGTCGTCACTGTGCATAAAGTCAGGTACGTACCACGGTACCACGTAGGCTTCCTTTGTGATAAAGAATGAATTGTGATACAAGTTCCGTAAATGTTTTGAGGCAGTTATACGATATTTAGTTTCATAATCAATTAGGTTCTATCTGTATGCTTATTAATTATATGTGTACAGTATATATAATATATAATGTATATATATAGTATATATATACATATACATATACATATGCATGCTGTATGTTAAAATATAATATATATATACATATATATAATATATATATATGTATTATATATACATGTATTTATATGTATATATACAAATACTGATGATAGTCAAGGGTATCCTAAGCGCATTTATGAGTTAACAAAGTAGATCATGTTTCATAATCAATTGGGTTCTGTCTGTATGTCTATTCATTATATATAAATGTGTACAGTATATATAATATATATATACATGTATATATAGTATGTATATATATATATATATATATATATATATATATATATATATATATATATATATATATATATATTATATTATATATATACATGTATTTATATGTATATATACTGTACACATACTGAAGATGGTCAAGAGTATCCTAAGCGCATTTTTGAGTCAACAAAGTAGATCATGTAACATTATATAAGATCACTTACTGTAAATATAAAAAGGCGTTCTTTAGGGAGGGTAACTGGAAAGTGTACCGATCAAGTGAGTCATTTTGTGCAAACGGGCACATGGACGAAAGCGCTCTGAAAATATAGGAATCGCGTATCCATGAAGTATTGTGAAGTTTTGACACCTGGAGGCTCATGGATGGATCTGAGTGACTCAGAGAGTAATGGCTTGGTGTAAATTTTGAGAATGGTCGTGTAAATGATTATCTTGGATGAAGAATGAAAGTCCCGGGTATTGTGGTTAAATTGAATGAGTGGTTGGCCTGTGTGTGTAAGGTACATTTGGATAAGAGAATTTTGCCTTTTTATGAATGTACAGGTTATTGAGGAGACTGTATAAATTGTAGTATCATAACATCACTTAGAATTGTGGAAAAGATGTTTGGTGGGATTTTGATTGAGAAAGCGAAGCAGATGACAGAACTTGTTGATATAGGAAGAACAGTGTTAGTTTTGACAAAGGAACGAGCCTGTTGATAATTTTTGTCATTACATAGTGGTGTGAGAGGTCGAAAAGTATGTCACACACATGAACCTAGAAAAAGCCAGTAGTACAACTGATTGACATGCCATGTGTAGGGTGTATAGTGTAGAGGGTAATTTGGTGACAGCGATTAAAACTTTTTATATTAAAAGTGAAACGGTTACTAATGGCTGTTAGCATCATTAATGCTCCTCGTCACTAAATCCTAACATCATTTGTGAATCCTGTTTTTTTTTTTTTTTTTTTTTTGCTGCGGTGAATCATAATTAATCCAATTAACGATTTTATTTATGAAAGAAAGTATCAGTTATTTCACCTCCGTAGGGGGTGTTAGTTCCGTCAGTCCATCTCACGCGGTGCACTGTAGGCATTACTGGAGGTTCTTTGCAGCGACCTTTCGGGCACAAGCTGCGACCTCTTTCATTCATTTTACTGTACCTCCATTCATATTTTCTTTCCTCCACCTTACTTTCCACCCTCTACTAACAATTGTTTCATAGTTGCTCTCAGTTTCCCGCTCAGTGCTGTATGACCTCATAGGTCTCAGTGTTTGGCATTGGTCTAAATTTTATATTCCATTCCATTCCATTCCTGTTTTTCTGTTGCACTGAATCATCTCATAATTAATCCAGTTAACGACTCTCTTCGTGAAAGAAAGTATTGTAGGTATTTTACCATCCTAACAAGTCGACGTTATCTCAATTTAAAGAGAAAATGATCCTCTTTTCAGGAACTTGCCCAAAAAAGTGTGTAGGATTCCAAACCCTTACGTGAAGCTCTACCTTCAGAACCAGCAGCTGAAACCCGTGACAGATGTGACGACCGAGATTTTGGACAACACCCAGAATCCCGTTTTCGAAAAAACCTTCGCTTTTCAACTCGAACATCCGCTCTCCCAGTACACTCTGAGAGTTTCTGCCAAGACCAAGCACAAGATGGCTCATAAGCTCGGAGAGGTGAGTGTTAAATGATGTTTTATGATCTCGTGCATATTGAAGGGATTTTCCCGTTTTCAGCAATGTTTGTACGCTTGTGTGATGTTGGGTAGGGGTTCTCCCACTACATTTTCAGTGTTCGTGAGTCTTCAAAGGGAAATTCTCTCTCTCTCTCTCTCTCTCTCTCTCTCTCTCTCTCTCTCTCTCTCTCTCTCTCTCTCTCTCTCTCTCTCTCTCTAAAGAGAGAAATGTTGTCCTGAATATAAACATTTCAAAATACTAACTGTCCTAGATTTCAGGTGCGTTAAATATGAGCTTGTGTTTGTTTCTGCGTTTTGCGGTTAATTTTTGGTGTCTGTTAGATAGTAGGGTCATGACAAAAGAAAGTGTGTACCAGGTTCCTTAATGGGGTGTTCACTTGGGACATTTTCCAGTTGGGGTGTTTCTAAATGTGCTTGCTGTCTGTATTTAAGATGCACCATTGTGTCGCAGCCTCAGTTGGACATCTTTGCACAATACTTACAAGAAATGAAGAAAAGGAGGAGGCAGATGCCAATAAGATTCTGTCTGTGTTTGTGGGAAAATAAAATGATACCGAGTGAAAGGCAGAACGGCTTATAAACGAACTAATTCTACGATGATTTTAATAAGGGATAAGTTTTCTCAAGTCTCATAGATCATTAATGCTTTCATTCATGAATTAGAATCTTGGACGTAGAGTGGTTGTGAAGGGTATATACTTTACAGTATATACAGTATATTCGAAGACTCGGAATCAAAATTTTACAGGAGATTGAAGTTAATTAATATACCCGAAGTATTACGTAAAAGGCAGTGTGCTTTTTGAAAGCGACCGTAAGTCCCTGGCAAATGGGACGGCTTGGGTCAACATTTCCAAGATTTTTCGGACGAGTGAATGGGCCCATTTCTTTCGGTTCTCTGGTTTTCACCAGCAAGCTAACCTCCTTTGTATCCCCCCTCTTTTATTTATTTATTTATTTATTTATTTTTGCTTAACAGGCCAGGGCAAGTTAAGGGCACTAAGTTACCAATTGCCGTTCACTTTGAAATGGTAGGAGGTGGCCGACTGAGAAATGAGATTTACTATCGAGCGATAAGCTAGTATTTTTCAAATGCTCTCGACTTTTAAAGGTTCACAGTAGGTTAGGTAGGCTTATGACAGGTAAAGAAAGGTCACAGTGACTATAACTTTATAGTGACCTGTAGGTAGACATAGAAATAGATCGATTGTTATTATCCTTTCACGATAAACTTAAGGAAACGTGTTTTGTCTTATCGTTATAGTAATAGATATTTTGCCTGAAAGATTGCTCTCATCAGTCCCCAACATGGCCATTTGGTCAGTGTAATGTGTAGTCTGATACCACAATTTTAATAATAATAATAATAATAATAATAATAATAATAATAGTGATATTATTATTATTATTATTATTATTATTATTATTATTATTATTATTATTATTATTATTGTAAAATTTTTCTCGATACTGTAATTAGTTACTGAAGAAATACAGTGCTTCGGTGTAACCGTAATTCTGTATGAATTTAAAAAATGCTAGGACTGCCCTATTCAGCTAGGAACATCAGCACTGCATTAAATACCACGTAGACCATCGACGACTGCATCTCTCTAATATAATTATTAGGACTTGACAACAATTCTACACCTGGTGTGTTGTAACTCGTCGGTATTGCAGTAATAAAAAGTATGAAATCAGTTGGATTTAATAAGATACGTAATCTTTATCCATATAATGGGTTCTTCGAATCGTTCTACGATGATTGGGATTTGCCATTTTGATAAGTGTTTGCGATTGAATATGGTACAGTAGCTCTTGAATGAATAGCAATCAGTGGCTTGGCTTTGTGCGTAGATTCACGTATGTTACCAATGTGCTAAGTATTGTGTTTGCTTTGATCTGTATTCATGGCTGTCCTAATGAATAATTCGTGTTGTCCATACCAAGAAGTATTACGATGCTGTGATTTGTGTTCCGAGTACGCATTAATGTATAATGATGCTGGGTATGTGCATTGTCACTTCTTACGTATAGAAAATAATTGCTGCTTGGTCATGTTGGCTTTTATCTTCGTGGTCACTGACGATCGTTTGCGCTCAGTTTCTTTTGTAGCCTAACTGAGATGATAAATATATTGTCGATAAAAAACGTGAGAAATTGTAATATTACAGCTGGTGGTGCTATAAAGCAATCCGGGATCTATACTAGACGAACGGCGTGCAGATAGTGGTTGTCTTGTCCGTTACAGGTGGTGCTGTGCTTCGCTCGTTATAGCTCCTCCCAGGTCATCAAAGAACGCAACTGGTATGACCTGGCTGATCCTAAGAAAGACTATGTCCTGTGCTGGGTCGGGTACAGAGACCCTGTGGACGATAACCGCAAGGAAGTGGACAGAGTGGATTATGGAAACAGAGTCTCACTCCATAGTGACGATTTCAACGAGCAACTTCTCTGAATACGGTCCCATGTCCCTTTGGTTTCACGTTTTCTATGGTTGAGTTTCAGGTGCAATTAGGAGAGAGTTGCACCAGATATGTCAAAGTTCACGGAGGAACAAAAACTTTTGGGTCCTATTTTTTATTCTATGGAACAAATGTAAACATTCCGTATGTTATTTATAGTTTTAGTAAATGAAGTTTTAATTTGTTTTGTAAAAGACTCACTTCTGGCATTTTGAAGCTTCAGTCGTTGTGTTCATGGATATGACTTGACCCATGTGGTCCTAATGATATTCCAGTTAATTTTGTTGTAAGTATTGATTCATTGTGAAATCATACAATGGCGTTCGTCTCAAATACAGTTTATAACTTCAAACTCTTTTGTTATTTAAACTCTTTAGATTGTGAGATATACTCCGGTTGCTCTTTGTATGAAATAGCCAGTTGCTTAATCAAACTCTTTTATGCAGCTTTAAAAAAGATCGCCTCAAATTAAATAGAAACAGTCAAGTAGATAGCTGTGATGAAGAGTACATTGTCATGTAAAAAAAAAAAAGACGAAAAATAAAAAAAAAAAAAAAAAAAAAGCGAAACTTACCTGTCCCCACTCGTAGTGCATCAACAGCTAAAGGAAAGGAGATTCCTATCAGTCTCCTTAACTCCTCTGTGATGCCTGAGCAGGTTTAAGTTAAAAATATATTCGATTCGGGGTTGAACGAAGAGCGCTCCGGAGGCTCGTCCACCCTTTTACTTATTAAAAAGGTTGTACAACATTCACGTTGCATAATAAAGCCAAGTCAAGTCGTGCCAGAGAATGGTACGATTGCCTCATTTGTAATTCTGGGATTAGGTGTAAGTACCTATATGTGTATACTGAAATAGGTGTATAGCTAAGAAAAAAAAAAAGAGTATGTTGATATTAAAAGTGATATTTAAATGTCAATAATCCGAAGAAATAAGGACGTCTGTGGATGTTATATGTGATATTTAAATTGCATTAATCAACAAATATTGTTAATGACCTGATAATTATGTCAAGGTCATAGCCCAATATAACAGTTGAAATCTTCTGTGAAAATCAGGTAGAAATAAATTAACCACGTTCATTAGACAAAGTTATTTGCATTACAAGAAACGCTCCTCTGGCCTCATGACCTTGCCATCTGCGATTCAGTGCATGAAGACCTCAGAGCTTTCTCGACCTAATCGATGCAAGTTACAGATCACATCGTAGCCGGTCGCCAGAAACGGGGCCTTTCTTTCCTGTGGCACAAATCGCTAGACAGTGTGGTGAATGTGTTGACCTATAGGAGTGATAGATTGCTGGGGCTTCAAGTGACAGTAAGGGACTCTAAGACCCTAATAATTAATGTTTATATGCCGTGGGAAAAGAACAATAATTCTGATCAGTGATCGTAGGTGAGTTACACAGCATTGTTCACGATTCTACTGCTGATCATATTTGTATAATTGGGGACTTTAATTCTCATCCCACAAAACAATTTTATAACGAACTTACTCGCTTCTGTCAAATTCACGCTCTCCGAATTAGCGATATAATGTTTCTCCCTCCCTCCCTCCCATACCTATGTACAGAACAGAACGGACACAGCTACAACCACCTGGCTGGACCACTGCATCACGTCCCCTCAATTTCATGATTCTTTTGTGACCTGCAGCATTCGCTACGATCTTGCAGTGGGCTATGATCACTTCCCCTTACAGGTGTCATTCAGTACCCCATCCCTCCTTCCCTACCGTGAGCCCCCTAACTGATCCCCCACCTGCTGTTAACTGGGATTTTAAAAACCAACAGAAAACCAGATCCTTTAGGGTAAACCACGGAGACCAGGCTGCGGTCAGTAGCTCAACCGGCAGACGCCTTACTGTGCAGTAACCCAAAATGTAGAAATGATGATCACAGGAGAGATATGAAAGAATTCTATTCGAATATAATTTCCGCTATGCTCGCCTCCAGCAGGGATACCTTTAGATCTCGTCAAGACAACTCTCGTAATATACCTGGATGGAATTACTTGGTTAAAGATCTATATACACATTCACGAGAAATGTTTTTACTGTGGAGGCAAAATGGTAGCCGAGGGAAGGACACTTTGCGCTGCTAATGAGGCAGGCGAGAGTGTCGTTCAAACTTGCCCTTAAGCATTGAAGACTGAATGAAAAACAACTAAGAGCTGATGCAATGTCTAGAAAATTAGAATCTGGCGATTACCCCCGTCGTTGGAAGGACATTCAGTCCCTAAATCCCAAAACTAAAAAGCTATCACAGAGTAGGAGAACCAGTCGGTGACGAGGCTACCGCAAGAATGTGAGGCGGTCACTTCAGCACTATCCTGAATTGCATAAACGATCAAGACTCCCGATGGGATGTAAATAACCTCCTTACTGATAATATTCAGTTTCATTTCGCCGACCGTGTTACACCAGGTAACATCAGCGATGCCATAAACAACCTACCTAATGATAAATCGCCCGGCTGCGATGGTCTGCCTGCTGAAGCCTTCAAATTCTGCCATCCGATAATTTACATTTTGCTAGCTGCTCTGTTCAATGCCTGCATAATTCACCAGTTTCTCCCAGACTCCCTACTCTTAGTTCACTTAATACCATTAATGAAAAACAAGTTAA
>NC_089762.1:28783390-28830890 GCF_040412425.1 Macrobrachium rosenbergii | reverse complement strand
TCAAAGAATATGGTGCTTATTTGAAAGAAGTAAAAGAAGATAATAGGAAATACAGAAAGAAGAGATCAGTTACTCTAAGAGAAAAATAAATGAATATATGAATAAATAAATAGATAAAAGTGTAAATAAATGATTGAAATATGGTACAAGGAGAATTGTTTTAGGGTAATGATGCATTGCATCCTCGCTTGAACTCTTGAGGTTCCAATTGCACAGCATCATCAGGGAGACTGTTCCACAGTCCAAAGGTGTGAGGAATAAAGGACCTCTGGAACTGAGAAGTTTGCAATGTAATACCAAAAGTTCCGGTATGGAATAACGTAGCAGTCGAAGGGTGTTAACGTCTGTTTCAGAGAGTATAGTTTTAAAGCAAAATTAGTTGCCTCACTCCTTATTTACCGCGTACTTGAATCTCCTGTAGAAAAACCGATGATTTACTCGTATGACAACAAAAATGATAAAAATGAAATAGATGCAAATGAAAATGTTGTAAGTCGTTGGTGTGAGCGAGGTCATCTGCAAGCCACGTTATCAGCGCTCAGTTCTGCTTCTTCCAGTTCAGTAAAAGTGAAGTAAGAATATGTTTGTTTTGAAAGATTTGTCTGCTTATTGAAATGGCGAACATCATTACGAACGCAGTCGTTGCGTCGCCAGGTAACAAACATATTCGTTCAAATTTCGGGTGAACTAATTTACCCTAATAAACAGAATAGCAGTAAGAAAATATGTAAAGAAGTTGGGGAGATCATATTCAGTTATTATTTACTAAAAATTAAGTTATATGATTATCCCTTACGACTTTCAGATCAGGGGTTGGGAGTATTCAGCACATGTCAGCTCACTGATCAGCATCCTAGGTATGATAGGTATAATAGCTAAATCCTTTGTATCTCTGCAGTCTTGCCCATTTGAATTTTTTTTTTCGCTTGCATACTTTATGCTAACAGTTTATCTCACAAATTCAATTTTTCATTCGCATTCAACAGCTGCACTTAAGGAACACACACACACATTATATATATGTATGTGTACATGCATACATACATATACACATATGTGTGAGGGTGTGGGTTGTGGGTGGGATATGCATAGGGATGCGGCGACCCCATTAACCCACCTCGTATAAGATGCCATCGACCAAAGTGGGACCCATGGCTGAGTGGTGCAGTGGTTTGCTAGGTCATTGGACTGCTCCCTTTATGCCATGAACCGATTTTCCATTTCTTCCAAGCTTCTACCTTTACTTTTATGTTTAATCTCAAACGTTTGCTTATAAAAAAACAGCTGATAAAATCTCAATACTGCCACCAAGCTTACTTCATGCAAGATGTTGTGTGTGGGCATTTATATAGAGACAAATACACAAACTAACGGGGTGCTTACATTGGTGTGATGTCATAGTGGGCCGTGCTGATAAATGATGGATCTATGATTGGATCTTTTTCCATGTGCACAACAACTTTTCGTACGAAAGGTGGAAAACCATCGAAGTTCATCAGTTCGATGTTTAGCACAGCCTGAATCTGCAAATGATGAAACATAACATTACCTTACTAATGGAAGTAACAGACATAACAACAGTAACATTATTACAGTAACGGTAGTGAGAGTAGTAATCTAAACAGTAAGTATGATACCAGTACCAAAGTTATATTTATTGGTGCGATTTCTCCCCCTAACCATCCAGCAGATCTGAGGAATATTGGCAAATAGATGTTTAGGAGAAGAACTGCGAATTTTGCGAATTTTGTGAGATGACGACATATCACTGAAGCTATCTCTTTCAAAATATTCTTTACGTGATTGTGTTGAAATATAACCAGGCGTAGATGCTTTCGTGTTCAATAAAAAGGCAAGAGCACCAACGACATTAAAAACGAAAAGTAAGGGGAACGCCACTATATTATTTGAGTTAATTGAGTGATTTATTAAAGGGCCGGAGTCAACGTTTTACTGAAGAAACAAGACTAAGGTGGAGATTCTCCATTTATCTAGATTCACTTGCAAATTGATAAGAGTACAGCAATTTTTTGGCACTTTTAAACAAGTCATGACCAACAGCAAGAGAGACTAGACAATACTGACTTTAAAGCCGAAGAACTTAAACGCTTGAACAATGGATTGTCAAAAAAGAAACTTTTCATAGGTGACATGCTGTGACTGAAATCATAGGCATCTGCTGGTAGAAGATTTTTGCGTTGCAATTTGATAAAGGCTTATTTCTTTGCCTGCCCAGCAGTGTTCAAAGTACATAGTAAATATAATGCACAAAAAACAGTGTGATGTGTGGGAGTCAAAGAAGTTATTGTTGAAAGCAGCAGGAATGCAAGATACCCTGACAGGAGAAATACTCAGCATGAATTTTTACAGCATTGAAGACAGAGTATATTGGGTGCTTGGTTGCGATGACGCAGAACTTTTGCCCGCTAGTGAACCTAGTCCTTCATATTGCTGACATGAGATGCAACGCCCTCACTACCCCCAGAAAAATATTTTATATATAAGATTTATATGTACATACATACAATACAAATATATATATGTATATATATATATTTATATATATATATATATTTATATATATATATATTTAATATATATGTGTAAATGTATGTATATATATATATAAATCTTATACATATATATATAAATCATATATATACATATACATATATAGGTATATGTATATGCATACTATATATATATATATATATGCATATATAATATATATACAGTATATATATGTATGTATGTATATATTGTGATATGTGGGAATAAAAACTAAATTAATTATCCTTTTTAAGCGTTAATGCAACATCACCAGGTAGCTGGGACTCGTGATATATGTAAGAATAATTCTTATTTTCTAGTAGCCGATTCATATTACTTAACATAATTTTTTAAAATGAATTACTGACCTTTATGTTACGGACTTGCAATTCCAAACCAGGTTTCCATATAGTACAGCAGAGACTGCCGACATCATACCTAAAACGATAATGTTTTAACTTAACAATAGTACAGAGTTATGTAACTAATTTTTATTACAAACAAATAGTTACCCTTCATGCTAGAAAATTGACAGTTACCCGAGAAAATTTTTCCTCGTAGACTGAATTAAAAGCCACACCAGTTGCAGTAGATTTTTACTTACATGACGCTGACATCAAGGAATATGCGTTTTTCATAACCAACGTATTGCATTCTAACTTCAACTCGCTTCACTTCGGGACCAGCGCATCCTAAGTCTATGCTCTTGACTTGGAATGTAGGATTCAGACTACCCATGCGACTTTTCACCATTTCCTCGAAGTAGTGTTTTGCTGAAGGCCAGAATCCTCGGAGGATCTGGAATTTGAAGCAGTAATAATGTGATAATCCATTGGGAAATGGCGTTAAACATTTTTTTTTCAATGTTTACTACAATATGTAACATTTTAAGATGGTTCGACCATGTGGAAAGAATGGAGAACAACCGATTTGATAAATGTACGATTCAGCAATGTTAGGGGAAAGGTAAGGGAGACAGAAAGGTTTAGAGAGTTGGCTGAAAGGACCGGAAAGGAAGTTCTCTATTCTATCCTTTTCCTTCTACCTTTTTTCTTCAGAAATACCGTTCTCTCATCCCAAGTTTTTAAAAAAAGTAAACAATCATAAATTTCTTCCATAGAAGGCAGTAGAAATTGAGAACTGGGAAATAATGTTTTCCAGAGGTCCCCAACCTTTTTGCATGAAAGGGCCGCGTTAACAATCTGTCTTCGATGATTGCAATTAAGAATACTGTCAAAGTGTCAATCTATATTCAGTTAAATACCATATAAAAAGAAAACAACAAGGAAATGCACCAGATCCCTAATCAGAAATCGAAATTCACCGGAATGGAAAACAAAACTATCTTAGATAGGCAGTCAACAACTGAAGTTGAGTCACTCTTGTAAACAGGTAGACGTGGAAGCGTCGACATATAAACATGTTCAAGTCACGTTCAGTTCGGTCCTAAGCCAGGCGTGATTGCATCGTTTTTTCGTATCATGAATTGCAAAACGGAAAAAATTACACGAGGTTCGTTTTGTTATTATCATTATTATTATTATTACTTTGTAAAGTAGTTCGAATTTGTCTCAAAATTAGTGCAAATAGTTGAAAAGTAGCAAAAACTCCTGTTATGCAGTTGCTGGCCATGTGCAGTCTGCTGGATAAGAGCATAATTTTTTACTGAGGCCCACACTGAACATCATTAAGGCCCGCATGCGGACCTATGGCCTCGGGTTGGGGATCCCTGATGTATTCAGTTCTGATGAAGAAAAGAAAAAAAATCTATGCCAATAGCGAGTTTTCGTCAGCACAGCCTGAGCTATTGCTTGCAAACCGCAGGCTAATATTCAGGAAGTGCAAGAATTCATGCAAGATATGGGTGAATTGTGCAGTGTATTTCCACGCACCGCTGATTAGCTCTTTTGTGTAGGCGTATGAAGCAGCTATGTTGTGGATGATTTGCTGACAAGTAAGTTTATCCAGGATTCATTCATGAAAGCATGATTGGCAAGAAGCACCGCTGTCAGGAGAAATGTATTAGTGTGTGTGCATATTTATATATATATATATATATATATATATATATATATATATATATATATATATATATATATATAATAATCACATACGATTATATCATATATATGCATTTGTGTGTATCTATGTGATTTGATAAGGTTTGAATCTCTGTATAAGTAAGACCAGTGCAAACACATGTACAGACCCTCCTTAAAGGAGACAGTAAATACGAAGTATGTGGTAGACTGGTTATGTAAACGTACATCCTGTAAATTAGATAAGGTATATAATGATTTTATATTTAAATATTATAACCTCAATGGTTAAATTTTCATTATTTCCATTGCTTCTAACTCCATGCAAGGTAAAGGACCTCTGAAGTTCTGGCACTTATGTCTTCCATGTGGTTTCATTTCACCAAATTTCTACCTCCTCTGGGGGTTGGTTCCGTCACTTCACCTCATGTGGTGCACTGTAGGCATTGCTAAAGCTGTTTGCAGCGTCCCATCGGCCCCTGGCGGCACCAGCATTTTAGCCTCTTAATTACCTTCAGTCTCGCTTCCATTCCTCTGTCTTACTGTCCAACCTCTTTAACAGTAACTTCTTAGAGCAACTGAGTGGTTTTCTCCCAGTTCGCCTTTAGATCTTGTACTTTATCTCCTTTATTTCTTGGCTCTCTTTATATTGCAGTCCAAGCACTCGCGGTCCCTCCTTTCACTAAGTGCTGAAGTGCCCTAGTGCTTGCTTTACAGCCTAAGTATGAAAGGAAAACCAAATCTCCACTCATCTCCATCCTCCCGTCTCATAGTTCTTATCCAAGCAGGTCAGGGTCTTCTAGCTCTTCTGGTGCCCACAGGAGCTCAGCTGGCACTAATGCTCACTGTTCTTTGTGGGGTGGTAACTTGTCCATGCCATCTCAGTCTCTCACTCATTATCTCGTCTGTAAATGGTTCTTCCATAATTTTTGCTTTTGTCTCATAATGTTTTTCTCAAGCTTTATCCTCTCCGTTCCGTGTTCCACCCTAACATGACTTGATATAAGCATAAAACCACAGGGAAGATTTGATATTAAAGATGAAGTAACAAGTGCTTTCATATCTTTGAAGGTATCCCGAAAATGTGCAGAAAACTTGCAGAAAACTTTTGCAACATTATTTGCTTCGTAGTTCATAAGCATCTCGATAAACCATCTACTCACATTGGACCATTCACCTCTATCATCCATGTACTTGTATGTCCTGGATATTAAGCCCCTCCTCTCCGAAACTTCTGTCCTCTTTTTCCCACCTAGACCGTGCTCTTCCCAGCTGAAAATTTTGAGCTTCACCCTCTTTCCGCCAGTCCGGCGTTCTCCATTCTTACTTCTTGGCCGGATCATCTTAAAACACCGATTCACTTTCACTTGCACTGTTCTTTTAACCATGTCTTCCACATATCTGCATTTCTCTTCCTGTCAGTTCTTTTTGTACTACATATATACTAAGTTAACAATTCTGAACAATGTCAGCCTTTTTTCTTCCGTTGGTATTAAACACGGACACATCAATTCCATGAAAGAGTATAGCTCAAGAATCCATTCTGACATTCCAACCCTGGCTTACTTTGCCGCTTCATTTCTCATGTCAGTCTTTTGCGCTCACCCTGCTACCTACTACCTACTATGCTGCACATATTCTGTGACCCACCTCGTTTCACATCATACCTATATCTGTTGTATTTACGCCCAAACACATAAATGAATAGGCCAGATACATATATAAATAAACAGATTCTATTCCTTCACCGTCAAAATTAAGGACCATTGCTCCACAATATGTTTCTCTTTCCCTCATAGCCTTCGCATTTACTCTCAGCCTTCTCTTGCAAATAATTGCAGACTCTCTCACCAGATAATGCAGTTTCTTTTCCGTATCCCCAATCAGTACTGTATCTTCTGAAAACAAAATCACACAGTTATTCAGTTAGGGTCAACAGCATAACATCCAGTTGATAGATATACACATGCTCTCTCCGAAGAACGAGCATTCATGCGAAAGTAAGCAAACTAAGAACACACCTAACTGTTTCTGTTACTGATAGTTGCCATTATGTGAGGAGCGTTTTTTCCGTTTTACATAGTCTATTCGAAAATAGTGTCGAACGGTAGGAACTTGGAGAAAAGTCTCTCTCTCTCTCTCTCTCTCTCTCTCTCTCTCTCTCTCTCTCTCTCTCTCTCTCTCTCTCTCTCTCTCTCTCTCTCGTAAAAGTAAAGAAAAAGATAAGTTTCAATTACTATGTCATTATGGTTGTAAGTGTGAAAAACATTCTACATAAACACCATCAGTGAGCAATGGCTTTCTTATATAGGGCCTTAAACAATGGAATTTGATTGAAATCTGGAAAGATGGAAGTAAGATATGAATTTACCAGCCGTAAATTGTCTCAGAGTCACGTAGGTAACAGCAACTAAAACACAGGCAAATAGACCATTGGATTAGGTTGTTTCCACCTACCATATTGAGCCATTGGAGTTGTGGCTGGTCGTGTGTAGGAGCCTGTAAAGAAAAATTTTCGTTTTAATGTGACATTGATAACAGCTGTCGAGTTTTGAAGATAAACGGTGATAGGACATGTCTATGAAGTTTATACACTGCTCAAGAGACTGTTGATGAAAATAGTTGTTCAATCTACATTTTACTATTGATTTTTTTAAATTATTTTAGAGATTTCATTTGGATTAGGTAGGTATTGTGAAGTGGCCCTCAGTCACCACCCAGGAGCTCATATCTTATCACATCTCATTCTTGCATGAAGATACTGTTTACATAATCTATCTCTTTGCCTGATAAACTCTTCAAACTAAAGTAGTAACTCTCCCTGCTATGAATTCCTACTTGTCGTGCATTCCTCTTACTTTTTACTGTCATTGAGAAAGCTAAATCGTTCGTACTGCCATCGCCATTGAGACAAAGTGCTCTAAAACATTGTAACGGTCAATTTTATCACAGTCTTGATTTTATTCTATTGTATATCATAACACCAACAAGCCTGTCCTTATACTAATAAATAGCTAAAAACAATTTCTCTCTCTCTCTCTCTCTCTCTCTCTCTCTCTCTCTCTCTCTCTCTCTCTCTCTCTCTCTCTCTCTCTCACGTGTGACATATATATACTGAGTAATATATATATATATATATATATATATATATATATATATATATATATATATATATATATATATATATATATATATATAATCCTTCAGTTATCCAGATCGCCATTATCTGGTTTTCGACATTGTCCGACAACCTGGGCCAGGGACCAAGGCCCCAAAGATATATGGTATATATAAAATTAAAAAAAGTGAAAAAACTGCTCTCCTATAGTTTGCAATGCTGTGCAACCCCAGGAAAATGTTGGTAACACTGCTTAGGCTTATAAACAACCTGAGAAGGGTTTTTTTTTTTTTGCGGGGTGAGGATGAGGGAGGCTTGGAGAATTTTTCAAGGGTGGTGGGAGGGTCAGATGGCAGGGCACCATGGGAGAGGAGGAGCAGTAAGACTGTGTAGAGGAACACACTCAGAGAAGGGGTTGTTTTGTAAGGTGGGTAGAATTGGGTATCAATATCCCTGGCTGGAAGGTGTTGGGGATTAATGTTGGATGGATGAATAGAGCTAGGTAGATGTCTGACTTGCTAGAGAGAGAGAGAGAGAGAGAGAGAGAGAGAGAGAGAGAGAGAGAGAGAGAGAGAGAGAGAGAGAAAACTGAGATGAAATATCAACAGTGATAAACTATTCTCTTGTGTAATGTTATGTGTGACAATCATACTTAGAGTCAGCTAAACTTGTACAGTATATCTGGCAAAGAAGAAAAAAAATGGAAAACGTGATACTGTACTAAGAAAAACACATATGAATACACACACTGGAGAAGATAATGACAACATTTATGAAATGCCATGTTTGGATGTAAACACACACACAGACACGCAGGCATACCAGTAAAGCTTCCTTGATATCACGAGGTGAATTGAAAAATCAGTAATTTCAATAAAACAGAAAAGGATCAATTACTTTTTGGTAGTGTTCATCAGATGAATTAGCTTTGGACAGTCATCATTGAGAAATGCCATATGTACCACAGATGAAAACACAGGTTGTTTTTACACAGTTTTCGTGATAGTATTTACTTATTTCATATTCGGTGGATTGTACTAGGCTAGACTTTCAAACATGATTACCAAACTTTTGGCTTGTGTAACAGTTCAATAACCATCTCTTATAATCAATAAAACTTACCAAAGAACTAACACAAACACCATCGAGTGTGAAGTAAACAGTTGAAGCGGGAAACAGCTGTTTTGTGATTCTGAGGGCTTTTACTTTAACATAATGCATGTTAGCTGACCTTTGTATATCCGGTTTGCATTTATGTAAAAGAATAAAAATAATGATTCCAGGAATACATTCGTTCTTTTAGCAACTGAAAAATGAATTCCTAATTCTTTCACTAATCCTAAGCATATATCTGGTAGTAGATTAGACCTCATTAGACCTGATATTCACAAATGTTCCAGTTATTTTGAAGTCCAGTGTCCGAAAGTATATAGGCACTTCCGATCACTGCGCCATTGAGATGGACCTAGAGCTACAGTAATTGGGTTCGCATTATTGAAGCTTGTCAGGCCCTTAATATTTCAGTTGCTATATCTGACCTTTTAGACTTGACATGCCATTTTCGAGAGAACCTTGATAGGAGTTTTGAGTGTAGAGTGATTCATATAGATTTTAGCGCTGCGTTCTATTTAGTAAATCACAAGGCACTTATTTATAAACTTCAGAATCTTGGAGTGGGTGGATATGTTTTAGGATTGCTTCAAGATTTCCTTGCAGGAAGGAAGCAGCGAGTTGCTGTTGATAAGGTCTTTAGCGAACCAATAACCATTGCGTTTGGAATTCCGCAGGTAGTGTTCTTGGTCCACTGTTATTTTTAGTGTATACAAGTGACATGGTTGTTGGCATAGAAAACAAGCTTGTTCAGTATGCCGATGATGCAACACTTGTGGGTGTAGTAAAGTATCCACGTATGAGAAAAGAAGCTGCCCTTAATCTCAATCGTGACATGGAGCAGATTAATGGATGGTATATATGGTGGGGTATGAGGCTGAACCCAGTAAAACGAAAACACTGTTGAATAGCAGATCTCGTACAGATTTTCCACCTCACCCTCCCTTCAGGTGGATGGAATTCTGCTGAAAGAGTCTGAAGCTTTTAACTATTCTTTGTATAACTTTTGGCTCACATCTTACTTTTGGGAAACATCTAATGAAAGTGTCAGCAAATTCCGCACGAAAGTTAAGTAGTAGATGAAAGGCCTCAAATATTTATAACAGTGGTAAAATCAGTGCAACCTACTTTAGGTCTTTGTCCTTCCCTTACTAGAATACTGTTCTCCAGTATAGATGTCTGCCTCTGCCAGAGATTTATCTCTTTTGGATAGTTGTTCGTGGTGGTAGGTATTTGTTTCCTAATAGCAGTTATGACTTGAACCACCAACGGATGGTCTCTTGTTTGTCAATTTTTCATTAGTTGCATTTGAAGACATCTAATTTTTTTAATGTGCCACCTAACAGATTTCACCATTATTTGACGGGCCCTTTCCTATATATATATATATATATATATATATATATATATATATATATATATATATATATATATATATATATATATATATATATATATATGTATATATATATATATATATATATATATATATATTATGTATATATATTTATATATAATATATATATATATATATATATATATATATATATATATATATATATATATATATATTATATATATATTTATATATGAATTATAATTAAAGGAAAAGAGATAAATTACAAATTGTTTTCAGAGTCACGTAGGTAACAGCAGGTAAAGCACAGGCAAATAGACCATTGGATTAAGTTGTTTCCACCTGCCATGGTGTGCAGTTGGAGTTGTATAGGAACTTGTAAAGAATATTTTCGTTTTAAGGTGATATTGATAACAGATGTCAAGTTTTGAAAATACACGTTGATTGGACATGTTTATGGAATTTATATACCTATCAAGAGACTTAATAAAAATAGTTGCTCGATCTACATGTTTATTTCGATTTTTTAAAATTATTTTAGAGATTTCATTTGCATTAGGCAGGTATTGTGAAGTGCTGATCAGTCACCAATCCGTATCTGATATCTTATTTCGACTTAATCGTGCATGAAGCAGCCATTAATTAACATAATCTATCTCTTTGCTTGATATACTCTTCAAACTAAACCAGTAACTTCCTTCTGCGAATTATAGCTTGTCAAGAAATCTAAATCATTCGTACTACCTTTGTCATTCAGACAAAGTACAGATGCTCCTCTACTTACGAACTTTCCAGTTACGAACTTTCAGAGAGATGAACATCCGTGATCGTAAATTCAGATTTGTTCAGAGTGGTCCGTCCGCCACCCATAAGTTCGGATTTTGTATTGCACACTTCTAATTAGTTACAATTTGTGCCATAACCCATGCCAAACAGCACCGTAGCTGACACCAATACACCACTACGCCATCCCAGACTCGTGAGCCTACGCAAGTTGGTAAGACTTCATCTCTTGTGCTCCGATTAATTCTTGTGATTTCATTGTGAAATATCGAGTCCATCCTTTATCTGTCATGGCTAATAGCAAGTGAAAAGCAAGTGAAAATAGTGGCACTGGTAAAAAGTGGCAGGTTATTTGAATGGAAACAAAAGTGGCAATTATTAAAAAATTAGAAAGTGGTGAAAAAATGGTTGAGGTGGCGTGCCATTATAATATAAATCACTCGACTATCGGCACAATTTTTAAGAAAAAGATAGAATTATGGATCAAATGAAAAGTGCTGTGCCAATGCAGTCAACAATTATAAGTGAGGGAAGGAGGAGGGTGGTAGAAGAAATGAAAAACTTTTGGGTATCTGGATGGAATACCAGAGACAAATGTGTGAGCCACTTAGCCTCATGCTGATACAGGAAAAGGCTACAAACTTTTTCAGTGACTTGAAGGCTAAGGCTGGCGAAGGTGCTGCAGATGAAACGTTTGCTGCAAGTCATGCATGGTTCCATTGTTTCAAAGAACACTTTAACTTGCATCACATGGCCGTTACTGGTGAGTCAGCGAGCGCCGACAAAGCAGTATATAGCTGAAAAATTTCCCAAGACACTCAAGGAAATAATTGATAAGGAAGGTTATACCCTCAAATTTTCAATACTGACGAGACCGGTCTTTTCTGGAAAAGAAATGCCTGGAAAAACGTACATCAGCCGCGAAAAGAAGACAATGCTAGGATTTAAGTAGTGAAGGATAGGCTCACTTTACTGCTGGATGGCAACACATTGTGAAACTCGAAGTTAAAACCCCTCCTCATGTATTGCGCTGCAAATCCACGAGCACTGAAAATTACAGTATAACAAAAACGTTATCTTTCTGTAATCTGTATGTCGAATAACAAAGCCTGGGTGATTCTTGCTGTGTTTGAAGACTGGTTTTTTTCATCACTCTGTTCCTGAAGTCAAGCTGTACTGCCGTGAGAATGGGATTCCTTTCAAGATTCTCCTAATTTTGGATAATGCCCCTGGTCACTCACCTTACTTATATGATTTCCATCCGGATGTTAAAATTGTTTATTTAGCCCCTAACACAACTTCACTCATTCAGCGCCGATGGGCCAAGGCATAATAGCAAATTTCAAGAAATATTACACTTGCCATATGTACAGGCAAGCATTGAAGAAAGTAAGTGACCCAGGTGTGACCTTACGTGACTTCTGGAAGGGCTGCAAGATTTACAATTGTGTAAAGAGTATTGATACTGCATGGCATGAGGTTAGTGACACAAACATGGAGCATGGATGGCTTTATGCCCAGAGTTTGTAAACAATTTCAAGGGATTTAATCAAGAAAAGGAGGCAAAGGGAATCATTAACAGTCTCGTTGACATAAGTGAAGATCTACAGCTTGACTTAGAGGAAGAGGACTTTGAAGAGCTGTTCGAGAGTCATTCAGAGGAGTTGACGAATGAGGTTTAATGAACTGGAAGAAATGCAAAGAACAGAGAACGTGAAGAAGGAGAACTTGTTCCTTTAAAGAAGTTTGGAAGAAAATTGATGGCCGAGGGGTTTTCTCTTATAGAAAAAGCTTTGACTATTTTTGAGAATCAGGATCCAAATGTTGAGAGATTCTCAAAAGAAGCAACAACCATCAACGATGCTTTGCATTATCATATCATATACAATGAAAAGAAGAAAAAAACCAGTGCAAACTTCTTTAGACCAATTATTCAAACCAATGCCTGCAACCTCAAGAGCCTTCCTAATTGAAGAAGAAAGTGATGCCGAAAAAATTCTTGCCATAGCAATCCTTCCCGAAGAAATTGATGCCGAAGAAATCCTTCCCGAAGACGACATAGACGTTGATGACCCCTGTAATTCCACACCGCCTCTCCTCCTCTCATCATCCATCACATCAAGCCTACAACACCAGTTTCTAAGGTAAGAAAATCAATTGTTCTTTACTGTATTATCATCATAATTTTATTAATGCATTTAGGTTTTATGTAACATTCATATTAGTAAAGTGCTCTATTGTACTGTTATCATCCCAATTTAGCACTTGCGTTTTATGAATCATTCGTATTAATAAAATACTCTGTAAAATACAGTACAGTACTAGTATTTGGTTTTAGGATGAACAAACATAAATAGTACTGCACGTATTGACTTTACGTATATCAAGTTGCACTTACGAACAAATCGAGATACGAGCAGCCGTGCAGAACGTAACTTGCTCATAAGTAGAGGAGCATCTGCTCTAAAACATTGTAACTGCCAGTTTTATCACAATCTTGGATTCTTTATATACATAACGCAAACAAACCTTTTCTTTACTAATGAACGCCTAAACACAAATCTCATAATAGCTGCTAGAACAAATTAGATTAAAAATATCAAAAGTCCTCATCTTACCAACTGTATGTCTGCGTCTGGTACCGTGCAATGCATTACTACTCTAAAACAATTCTCCTTGTACTTTAATAATTTACTTATATTTTATCTATTTATTAATTTAATTTATTTTTCTTTTCTAATGGCCAATCTTTTCTTTCTGTATATCCTGTTAACTTGTCACTTCTTCGGAAGCTTGAATTTCAAGTCAATGGCCCATGGGCTTGTTCCATATGATGAATGGGGTTCATGTTCTGAATAATAATAATAATAATAATAATAATAATAATAATAATAATAATAATAATAATAATAATAATAATAAGAAGAAGAAGAAGAAGAAGAAGAAGAAGAAGAATAAGGTAAATATACCTGTACTTCCATTTGAGTATTAATTAGTCAATGCTCCATCCTATCGAAATTATACAACCCTCAATTAATCAGCAATGTTGATCTTACTAAGGACAGCTTGTCTTGTAAGAGGTGCGAAAGAAACGAGCAGGTAAAAGTTACTGCTACTTTATTACGTTGTTGTTGTATTGTATTAAGCCAACTCTTGTGTTGGCACGGGCCTTTCCCTTGTTTGGCCCGTAGGTGATCTGAAAATTTCAGAAGGTTCTTTATTACAGATCCAGGCAGTTTATATAGCGGCCGACTGGCGCCGGACCGCGGAAGACAATGACATTGACTGTGACCTGAGGTCAAAACAATTAACAATAACATGCAGTGAACGAGTACAATTTACAATACAAAACATACAGAATTTCAATATGGATACAGTCTTGATGCCTGTGAATGAAGAAACATACGATACATAATTTGTGACAGTTGTACAAATACGTATATAGTTAAAATGGTAGAAAAAGCGTGACCTGGCACGTTTTAGGCGTGACTAATTGAGTGTGAAGAAAATGGGAAGTCACCAAAGAAAACTTGCTCAGCGGAGACTAGATTAATGACGCCTTCGAAGCACTCCGCTGGCGTCGATGTGGTGACTTTACAAATACTCCCCCCCCCAAGACGTGGGACACGTCTGACTAATCTGTATATCTGCTGGGATGCTGAAGGGTGCCGCGGCTTCTTGAAGACAACGGAGGGGTCTCCGGCGTGTGAGGCTGCTGGGCGGGTGGTCTCTTGTTTGTCAATTTTTCATTAGTTGCATTTGAAGACATCTAATTTTTTTAATGTGCCACCTAACAGATTTCACCATTATTTGACGGGCCCTTTCTCATATATATATATATATATATATATATATATATATATATATATATATTATATATATATTATATATATATATATATATATATATATATATATATATATATATATATATATATATATATATATATATATATATATGTATATATTATGTATATATATATATATATATATATATATATATATATATATATATATATATATATATATATTATATATATATATATATATATATATATATATATATATATATATATATATATATATGAATTATAATTAAAGGAAAAGAGATAAATTACAAATTGTTTTCAGAGTCACGTAGGTAACAGCAGGTAAAGCACAGGCAAATAGACCATTGGATTAAGTTGTTTCCACCTGCCATGGTGTGCAGTTGGAGTTGTATAGGAACTTGTAAAGAATATTTTCGTTTTAAGGTGATATTGATAACAGATACCAAGTTTTGAAAATACACGTTGATTGGACATGTTTATGGAATTTAAATACCTATCAAGAGACTTAATAAAAAATAGTTGCTCGATCTACATGTTTATTTCGATTTTTAAAAATATTTTAGAGATTTCATTTGCATTAGGCAGGTATTGTGAAGTGCTGATCAGTCACCAGCCTGTATCTGATATCTTATTTCGACTTAATCGTGCATGAAGCAGCCATTAATTAACATAATCTATCTCTTTGCTTGATATACTCTTCAAACTAAACCAGTAACTTCCTTCTGCGAATTATAGCTTGTCAAGAAATCTAAATCATTCGTACTACCTTTGTCATTCAGACAAAGTACAGATGCTCCTCTACTTACGAACTTTCCAGTTACGAACTTTCAGAGAGATGAACATCCGTGATCGTAAATTCAGATTTGTTCAGAGTGGTCCGTCCGCCACCCATAAGTTCGGATTTTGTATTGCACACTTCTAATTAGTTACAATTTGTGCCATAACCCATGCCAAACAGCACCGTAGCTGACACCAATACACCACTACGCCATCCCAGACTCGTGACAAGTTTGGTAAGACTTCATCTCTTGTGCTCGATTAATTCTTGTGATTTCATTGTGAAATATCGAGTCCATCCTTTATCTGTCATGGCTAATAGCAAGTGAAAAGCAAGTGAAAATAGTGGCACTGGTAAAAAAATGGCAGGTTATTTGAATGGAAACAAAAGTGGCAATTATTAAAAAATTAGAAAGTGGTGAAAAAATGGTTGAGGTGGCGTGCCATTATAATATAAATCACTCGACTATCGGCACAATTTTTAAGAAAAAGATAGAATTATGGATCAAGTGAAAAGTGCTGTGCCAATGCAGTCAACAATTATAAGTGAGGGAAGGAGGAGGGTGGTAGAAGAAATGAAAAACTTTTGGGTATCTGGATGGAATACCAGAGACAAATGTGTGAGCCACTTAGCCTCATGCTGATACAGGAAAAGGCTACAAACTTTTTCAGTGACTTGAAGGCTAAGGCTGAAGGTGCTGCAGATGAAACGTTTGCTGCAAGTCTTGCATGGTTCCATTGTTTCAAAGAACACTTTAACTTGCATCACATGGTTACTGGTGAGTCAGCGGCGCCGACAAAGCAGTATATAGCTGAAAAATTTCCCAAGACACTCAAGGAAATAATTGATAAGGAAGGTTATACCCCTCAAATTTTCAATACTGACGAACCGGTCTTTTCTGGAAAAGAAATGCCTGGAAAAACGTACATCAGCCGCGAAAAGAAGACAATGCTAGGATTTAAGTGGTGAAGGATAGGCTCACTTTACTGCTGGATGGCAACACATTGTGAAACTCGAAGTTAAAACCCCTCCTCATGTATTGCGCTGCAAATCCACGAGCACTGAAAATTACAGTATAACAAAAACGTTATCTTTCTGTAATCTGTATGTGGGCGTGTCGGAGTGCGGCTGGGCGGAAGGGGTGCTGTGGCGGCGCCGGTGCTCTCCATCAGGAAGGCGGGCTTTAAGCGGTCGATTGAAACCCAGTCGTCTTTCCCAGGGAGTGCCAGCCGGAACGCCTTGCTGTTCTGCTCCAGCACGCGGAAGGGGCCCCTGTAGGGCTTGGTCAGTGGTGGGCGGACGGCGTCGACTCTGACGAAGACGTGGGTGGCGGATGACAGCTGTGGCGGTGTGAAGATGGTTGATCTGCCGGTGTACGTGCGCCTGCAAGGGGCGAACTTGTCGGCCACCTTGCGGAGCCTCTGCAGTGATGGGTTGTGGCGATCATCTGTCACGAGCTCGCCCGGTACCACAAGGGGTTCCCCGTAGGTTTGTTTGGCTGCGGACGGGGTGCCGTTGGCTCTGGGGGTGGTTCTCAAACCGAGGAGGACCCATGGCAGCTGATGTTTCCAGTCCTCGGCGGTGCAGCGGGCCATGAGGGATGCCTTCAGGGACCTGTGGAACCGTTCAACCAGGCCGTTGGCCGCCGAGTTGTATGCCGTGGTGGTGTGATGCGTGGTCCCCAGCAGTTGAGCCAGGGTGGACCATAATTCGGACAGAAAGGCGGGGCCCCTGTCGGTCTTGATGTGATCCGGGACGCTGAAGCGGCTAACCCAACTGGAAAGCAGGGCCTCGGCGCACGCGCTGGCGGTGGCTTCTTGCATGGGTGTGGCTTCGGGCCACCTTGTCGAACGGTCTGCCACCGTCAGGAGGTATCTGGATCCGCCTGATGGGGAAAGGGGTCTGACGACGTCAACATGGATGTGGCCGAAACGGCGCTCTGGCTGCGGGAACTCGCCTACCCCCAACTGCGTGTGAC
This sequence comes from Macrobrachium rosenbergii, assembly GCF_040412425.1. NCBI lineage: Eukaryota > Metazoa > Arthropoda > Malacostraca > Decapoda > Palaemonidae > Macrobrachium > Macrobrachium rosenbergii. The sequence goes on along the minus strand of NC_089762.1, from coordinate 28,813,348 downwards.
GACCCACCTTGCTGGTCTGGCACTGCAGGCACTGTTTCGCCCAGGACGTGGCGTCCTTTTGCACCCCGTGCCAGACAAACTTTTTTGAGAGCAGTTTGGCCGTGGTTCTGCCGGAGGGGTGTGAGAGGCCGTGAATTATGTCGAATATCTGGCGGCGACGTGAGGCTGGAACCAAAGGGCGGGGCTGACCCATGCTGATGTCGCAGAGTAGACTTGAGTGTCCGGGGGCGAGGGTCATGTCCCACCACTTAAGGGACGTGATGGCGGTGCGGTATGCTGGGGTTTCTGGGTCAGCGGCTTGTTCTCTGGCGAGGTCCTGGTAATTTACACCAAGCTGCACTGATGGAGCAGGTGAATTCGGCTATGGCTGAGAGGTGGCGCTGCTGCCTGGAAGACCATGCGTCCCCCTGTTTCGTGAAGGCGTGAACCAGTGGCTGATGGTCCGTGAAGATTGTGAAGGGCGTCCCCTCCAGGAGGAACTTGAAGTGCCGAACTGCGCGGTACATCGCACAGAGTTCCCTGTCGAAGGTGCTGTAGCTGGTCTCTGCGGGATTGAATTTCTTGCTGAAGAAGGCGATGGGCTGGGGGGCGCCGTTGATGACTTGCTCCAGGACAGCACCGCAGGCGACGTTACTGGCATCCGTCGTCAGCTGGAGGGGGGCCTTGGGATCCTGGTGTGCCAAGGCGGTTGCCTCGGCGAGGGCGGCCTTCGTCAGGGAGAAGGCCTGCTGCTGGCTGGGTCCCCAAGACAGGGACTTTGGTTGGCCTTTGAGGACTTCCGTCAGGGGGGCTGTGGTGTGTGCGATCCCGGGGATGAACCGCCTGTAGAAGTTGACCATCCCGAGGAACTCCTGGACGGCCTTGACGGAGGTGGGAGCCGGGAACCTGGTTACGGCTGCTACTTTTGATGTGAGTGGGTGGACGCCTGTCGGAGATACCTCGTGACCCAGGAACTCTGCTTTCTGGACGCCGAAGGTGCACTTGTCAAAACGGACGACGAGGCCGTTCTCTTGGAGGCGCCGTAGGACTGCCCTGATGTGCCTTTGGTGTTCACTGTGAGACCTGGAAAATATGAGGATGTCATCAACGTAGCAGACGCAGAATTTTAGGTCCCCGAGGATGCTGTCCATGAGCCACTGGAAGGTCGCCCCGGCGTTCCTCAATCCGAAGGTGGAGAAGGCGAACACATAGGACCCGAACGGCATGATGATGGCAGTCTTTGGTATGTCCTCTGGTGTGACAGGTACCTGAAAATATGATTTAAGAAGGTCCAATTTAGTGAATACCTTGGCCCCGTGAAAAGAGGCCGTGAGGTCCTGCATGTTGGGTAGAGGGTAGTGGTCGGGCTCCGTTGCAATGTTGAGCTGCCTGTAGTCGCCGCAAGGTCTCCAGGAGCCGTCCAGTTTCTGCACCATGTGGAGGGGGGAGGCCCACGGACTGGAGGCCTTCCTGCAGATTCCCATTCGCTCCATCTCCGCGAATGCTTTTTTCGCCTCCTGAAGGCGCTGAGGGGGAAGCCTTCGGAACTTCGCACGTGTCGGGGGCCCTTTAGTTGTTATATGGTGGTATATGCCGTGCTTGGCTGGGGTCCCGGGACTTGTCGGCTCGGGCTTGAATACCTCAGGGAACTCCGACAGTAGGTGTGCATACTGGTGGGGGCGACGGCGCTAATGGTGGGTTTGGGTCCCGCTGTTAATGGGAGAGACCGGCAGGAGTCGGTATCGAGGAGGCGCTTACGCCTCACGTCGACTAGCAGGCCGAAGTGCGCCAGGAAGTCGGCCCCCAAGAGTGGGGTTCCTACGTCCGCGACAATGAAGTCCCAGGAGTAATTCTGGCCAAGGATGGAGATTGACAGGGGCCTGGTGCCATAGGAGAGGATGGGGTATCCATTGGCAGCCGTCAGGAAGGCGGCCGGGCCTGGTTTCTGGTCGCGGTCCTCTCTGGATGCCGGGAAGATCGATTTAAAGGCCTCTGTGTCGACCAGCATCATCCTGCCAGAGATGGTGTCGCGGACATAGAAACCTACTGGTTCTGAGCCCCTGGGTTTTTCGGTTGCCATGGCGGTTTGTCCTGCTGGCCGCCGCCACCCCCGTTTTTTTGAACGGGTGAACGAGCAGGGCGGCAGGCAGTTTCGGGTGTCCTTTCCGAACCACTTGTGGTAGCGACAGAAGCCTGGGGAACTCCATCTGTTGTGGTTCGGTGGACGTCTCCTGGCGACGCCGTTGACGGTCTGCTCCACGTCCTCTTCTGGCTGGACGGAGCTGACCGACTGTGTGGCCGGTTTTAGCCGCTGTGAAGCCTTGACGGAGTCTGTGAGGTGTTGCGCCGACTCTATGAGGTCCTCGATGGGCATGGTGTAGGGGTGAGCAATCTGGGTGCGGACCTCCGGGAGGAGCTGGCGAAGGTAGATTTCCCGTGCGAAGCTTATCTCCTGTCGCTTTTTCGTGCCGTCACAATCTGGCAGTGACAGGAGATCCACGACCATGCTCCATGCGTCTCTTGAGTTGAGGTCGTGGCATGGGTTGACGGCAAGGTCGATAGCATGGGCGGCCCGCTCGGCGATAGGCAGGGAGCACGCTTCGAGGAGGAACTTCTTCGTGGCGCTGTTTGTGAGGGTGTGTGTCTCGGGTACTCGCGAGACGAGTTTTCTGTACACGTCCTCCAGAAGGGCGTTAAGCACTGTGTCGGCCTGCAAGATTTTGTCCGTCAGGTTCGCCACCCTGAAGTAGCTCTCCACCCTACGCAGCCACATCGTTGGGTTCCCCTGTATAAAAGGTGGCAGCTTTACGGTGAGGGCGGCCTGCGATTGTGTTGCCGGGCCATGGTGTGTTCGGGGCGCTGGCGTGGGTGTGGAGGTGCGGGAGGGCCTCGGTGCGGGGACGGGTGCGGGTGAGATGGGAGGTAGGTAGACCTCCGAGTCCGCGAGGTCCGCGGTTAACTGCATGAAGGAGGGGATACCCGCGTCCATGCTCGCTCCTTTGCCCTCTTACTGGAGTAGGGTACTCGCGTCAGAACGCACTTTTGTGCGCCATGTGGGTCCGCTAGTGACGCTGGTGGGGTTCACCGACGAGAGTCGGCACGCTCAAACGCTGGTTACAGTGCCGTGTTTAGGCCGCTAAGAGCATTTTGGAGAATTCCTGGACCAAGACTAAGTCGCCGTGTTGGTCCGCTAATGGCTCCGGGATACTCCGGGGGGTCACCACAGTAAGAGGTGCGAAAGAAACGAGCAGGTAAAAGTTACTGCTACTTCATTACAGATCCAGGCAGTTTATATAGCGGCCGACTGGCGCCGGACCGCGGAAGACAATGACATTGACTGTGACCTGAGGTCAAAACAATTAACAATAATATGCAGTGAACGAGTACAATTTACAATACAAAACATACAGAATTTCAATATGGATACAGTCTTGATGCCTGTGAATGAAGAAACATACGATACATAATTTGTGACAGTTGTACAAATACGTATAAAGTTAAAATGGTAGAAAATGCGTGACCTGGCACGTTTTAGGCGTGACTAATTGAGTGTGAAGAAAATGGGAAGTCACCAAAGAAAACTTGCTCAGCAGAGACTAGATTAATGACGCCTTCGAAGCACTCCGCTGGTGTCGATATGGTGACTTTACAGTCTTGGTCTTACCTGATGGTATCTTAGTTGTTTGATGACACTAATCATTTGTAGCCGAGTATATGGTGATAGGGAACATATCCATGATTTTTGTCTCTGCGTCACTGTAAGAGCAATGGCATTTATCAATAAATGCTCAAAGTAGCGTGAGTCTTAAAATGGAAAAACAAATCCAGAGTTATGTATGTGTACATGTATATATCTTTTTTATAGCGTTGCCGCTGTTTGTCCTCCAAGGAGTTACACTCTTATGGTCCCCTAGGGCAGCTCCATAAGACAAACCAACCAATTACAAACAATTCTCTTATGGTTGGTCTCTGGCAAAATAGTGCTTGTTGGCACAGTGATAGAATATAAAGGACTCAGGACAGGAGGGCTCCATCTCCTGTTGTACAATGACTATAGTACCTTGGCTCCCGATGTCTCATTCGCACAGATGTGACAGCAACCTGTCTTAGACATCTTAATTACCCTCAGTTCTGTCCAAGAGTTCACTAGTCCCCAGGCTGTGCTCTGGAAATTGTGAAAAGTTTCAATTCCTTAAAATTTTGACGGGTAGGCTTATATTTGTTTAAATTGGGACCCAATATGCAATGCAAGAAGTTAGCGGATCGCTAGGCTACGCTGTAATTGCCGTGTTCTTTTTGTTGTTTAACACATTGATATTTAGGCAATTAATTTAGACTATTTCTTATTGAAACTTATTATGCAGTGACCTTTCTAACATTCATAGATAATTTGAAGTTACTGAAAGGGTAAACCGGGTTAGCCTAACTTCTTGTTTATGAAAAAAGACGTGATCTTAGTTCCCAATCATGCTTGACTTGTGTGTTTACTAAAGACCAGTATTTCCTTTGTAGTATTTAATAATCAAACTAATGATTTTGTGATATTGACAGTTCCCCAGTTATCCATAATTATTGGAGTTATTTTCAATGTTAAAGGAATACATTCACGCAGATCTGTTTCCATCGGGTATTACTCCTCCGGTAGTGACGTCACAGGTGTTGAGAAATTGTCATGTCGCTTGTTATTTCATTAAAGGAATACAAAAGTAGTTTTTCATAATGGTGAGCCTTGCCAAACAATTCAAAATCTTATAGATACTGATTTTAAATATTTTTGGTACGATAATTCCAGTAATTATTTTATTGAATTTATTGATGTACCAACTAACATAGCCTATAGGTTACATAACCTTTACCTGGTGCTTGGGAATAGACCAGGTAATCAAAGGTTATGAAATGTGTAGAAATATACAATATGGAAGTCCATTTAGTTTTGTCCTAATTGAGTTAAGAAGTATTTGTAAGTAAATCCTTGAAGGAATTATGAATTTATATTTCAATACATTACTACTATTTTAAGGATATTACCCATTGATCATGTTTCCTTTCTTCATACTATGGACATGTACTTGTGACCATGTAGGCCTGGGTTAATTTGAAGTGTTTGTGGCCTATACAGTAATATAAGTAGCTAGCACTAGGTAGTTTTGATTAAACACTTGTTCCTTTTATCACTACTGGGCTACTATTACACAGGACCTACACAATACTTGCGCCACAGCAAATTACTCAGTCTGCTTTTTGCCTGTGGAAATGGCTCTTAACTACCTTCCATGAGTCAACCCTTGAAGGAATAAAGGAGAATTTGGTTGGTGGCTGGACATGTGTGAAATATGCCACATGCTCTTGGCAGCCAGTTTAAATGATGAAAGAGCTCATTTTTAAAGTTGTCTCTTTGAATTATATGTTACAGTAGGAGTATGGAAAAAGGAAACTACTGTACATTGTTCCGGCAGAACTATGGAAGTGTGTTTCCATCCCTCTCCGAGCAGAATCCACATTTGGGCCAATACTCCTCCGAAGGAGGCGAAGAGTCTTTCCTTGAGAGAGAGAGGTCACTAATATCTGACATGAAGTGGATATAGCCATTAAAATTACCCTTCTGAAGCCAGAAGTTCTGGGGAATAGTCTTTTGCTTTACATGAGAGAGATACTTCAAATGAGTATCTTGCTGCAAATCCCATCTGATGTGTCTGTACCATGTAGGGGGTAGTAATTTATCCTGGACTTCTATACTGCAAGGCAGTGATGATATGACTGCCTTGGCTCATCAGTTGATACAGGCTTCCTTGATAGGAAATTCCGCTTGCTGTACTTTCTGTACTGCCATGTAGTGGTGATACGACTGCCTTGGCTCAATCAGCTCATGCAGGCTTCCCTGATAGGAAAATTTTGCTTGCTGTACTTTCTGTACTGCCAGGCAGTGATGATACACCTGCCTTAGCTTATCAGTCATGCAGGCTTTCCTAATAAGAAATTCCACTTTTTGTACTTTCTACACTGCCAGGCTGTGGTGATACAACTGCCTTGGCTCATCAGTTCATGCAGGCTTCACTGATGTGAAAATTTCACTTCGATACTTTCAGAATTCCGGGAGGAAATCATGAGCAGTATCAAGGATGATCCCATGAGAGTGTAACTCCTTGGAGGATTCATTTGTTATTGAGCATCAGCGTAGAAATGCTAGACATGATTCCCAAGAGGAATCCAGGACTGTCCTGGATATGGAATTGGGTGTAATATGTACAAATTTCTCATCCTTTGAACAGGGTAATAAAAAACCTAAGCTCAAAAAAGAAGTTGAATCAATTGTATAGATCCCCATTAAAATCAGAATGGATAATAAGAGACAACCTACTAACTCCCAGAACTCCAGCTGGTAACATTTGATGACAATAAAACCTCAACTCAGAATGTTGTATGGGCACCAATATCTGCCCCTGAGAATGATACTGATAACCCTTGGCAAGACACCTCAATTTGCATCCTTTCACCAGATGGAAAATACCTCATTAATGAAAGAAAAACTTATTGAGGTTGAGCATATAGAATTTCAGGACAGAGCAGCTTTTCCCAATACTGAATGGTGCTTGGTCCCTCCTTCAATAGGAATTCAGAAACTGCTGAAGAAGACAGTTATGCTGCCTAATAATATAGCAGTGAAAGCCAAATAGAAGCACCCATATTAATGAAAGCCATAGAAGCAACCTTTCTCCAGTTTAATGGAAAATATAGTACAACAACAATTTTACAGAACCAGTAACCTCTCTGGGAGATGTCACCCTTTTAGCTCTTCACTTTTGAAACAATTATCCTTGTGAAGATGGACTTTCAGAATTTTATGATGACTAGGAAAGGAGAGTTTATGGCAGAAATAAAGCCGTTTGTCTCTACCATCCCAGTATTTGATAGTGCTACAAAGGAATGAGCAACATTTGTCCTCCCTTATGAGAGGAAAATAGCTCCCACTAGACAAGGGTACCCAGCAATATGGGACTTCTATGAGAAAAATCTCAGGACAGCCATGGCAGAATTTTATGCTATTAAAGAACTTCCAGAGTCCTCCAGAACAAAGTTCACTGCAGTAGCCAAAACACTTATGTGGACCCTATTGAGAACACCCTACAGCTTTCTAGAGTGTCGCATTAAGGCTTGAAAGGAAGCATTGATGAGGTCCAATATTTCGCTACCCAATGTAATCTCCCTATTGCTTTCTTCTCCTATCTGATGGGACTCTTTCTGAAGAGTCTGTTGTCACAAAACTTACTGAACGAGCTGACAACAGAATTACACAATATGTACTCTTCTTGAAAAATGGGAATCTGGGAAACAATACCCTTGAGAGTTTCCTCTTCCTTCACCTAAGAAAGCTTGGTGTGAATCAGAGTTGTACAAGCCTGCAGTCACTACTAAAGGACCCCTTTGACAACAGAAGAAAGGACAACAATAGCATCAGCACCCTTTTCAAAGCGGACAAGACACTTCTAACAGGGAAAAGAAAAATGAGCAGCAATAGCATCAGCAGCTCTTTCAAAGCAGACAAGGCACTCTTACCAGGGAAAAGAAAAATGAACTCTTGGACTGCATATTACAAGGAAGGGGTTTGTCTTCTACAGCATAATATGTAGTGGGAGTCCTCCCCTTCGGGGACACAGTATAATTTTCGATGGGCTAGGGTAGAGATGGTCAAACACACACCCCTCCCCTTCGTCAAAAGTAGTGTATTTCCAAAAACCAGACCCCTCTTTTAAAAGGGGGTAACAGAGAAAGATGGCTTTATTTGCCACCACTCTTCAGCATCCTCCAAGAAGCATTCCTCCAAATGAAGGGTGATCCATGAACAAACATTTTGTTTGCTTAAATTCTTATATATACTGTACCTATTTAATGGGAACTCAGGATTGAAGGATTTTAACTGGTGGCCTACCTAGATGAACTGATCTGGGGAGCCACCAGAGGAAGAGCTGATGAAACCTGAGAGTGGTAGTTGACAGACTCCAGCCAGAAGGTTTCTTAATAGGAACAAGTCCCACCTTACACCCAGCAGACTTTTTCTGAGGCTGGAACTTTTTTGGGCTACACTTGGCGGCCAGCTGTCTCTTCCCAACAGCACCCAAACCAGATTAAGGAAGGACATAGAAGACTCCTTGCACAGCCCAGCTTTTCCAGACAACAATTGAAATGAGGTCTGGGCCTGTTACAGTTTGGGTCCGGGCTAGATCTAATCCTGAGATTGTTTATCACAATCTCAGGATTTAAACAGTCTTGCTCTCACATGCCAGGAAAAGGCTTTGTGATCGCCTTCACCTCATGTGATCGCCTTCATCTCAGATTGTGAAGATACTCTGTCTATGGACCTGACTCCACTGTTTGTATGAGTGATAATATGTACGGAAGCCTCCTTGACAGGTTGAGGAGGCCATTGGGAGGATTGTCAGTTAGGAGAAGATGGTCTCCTATTCTGAGGGAGTCATACCAGCTTTCTGGGACTATTGGCTGTCTTTCTATCTCAGAAAATTGAAACCTCCAAAAGGGATGCACATTTTGTTCGTCCTAGACAATATGACTGCAATGTCTTATAGAAGTTAGCTGAGTTCCTTTCAAATCAGTGATTGTTTAACTTGCTTCCACAATCTGGAAGTGAACTGGGTTGCCACATGCAAGAACCATCAACTTCCAGTGTATGTCTTGGAATCTGGACATTCAGGTAATAGCAAGAGATGCATTCCTACAAGACTGGAACATTGTCCCAGATTTCGAAAGCTTTGAACAATCTGTTAACTTTCAATAGAACTGCTTGCCTAGTAGCCCTGAATTAGCCAAATGGTCATCAGTTCCTTTTTCTTCAACAACAGGTGTAAGAATGGATTTCATTGCTGTCCATTGTTCTATCTTAGACAGAGAGAATGGGAGTCATCTATGCACCCTCCTTTCTGAGCCTTGACCTTCACATGGAATTTTAAATCTAGTCTATTGTGAAGGTTATTTGCCTAACATTGCTAGGTATCTAGTGCAAAAACTATGGACTTCATCTATCCAACATACCAGTTCATATGGAAATGTGGTTCGATTACCTCCACACTGAGAGCTCATTTGAAATCTGTTAAAACAGTTTTACATTTATTATCTTTTATTGAGGTCAAGTGCCTTGCTATTTCAAGAGTCATGGCATACAAGGCAGCATTGGCGGAACCCTTGCCTTATGGTTTGGAATTTACTCTAATATAGAATTATTAATCCATTTTCCAGTTTTTTACACTGCAAAGTCGGCTCCTGCAAGGTTTCTCATTACCCGGTCCCTGAATAAGGTTCTTAGACTCGTGTCATCCCCTCAGTTCACGGGCCCAATACAACTACAACTCATATGCTGCAAAGGCAGTCGTTTTGACTGCTTCAGCATCAGGAGCTCGGATTAGCATACTGGGCTCTCTTAGACAAGGACAACATTTCATCACTCATGCACCTAGTTATCATTTGCTGATGTCTCCTGACTATCATTCCTGGCCAAGAATGAGGACCTTTTTAAAGGGAAAATTACCCTTTTCTGATAAAGGAACTCTGTATTTAATATAAAATATTAATCTGGGTTGTTGAGATTTATTTGTTAGGAGCTAAACCATTTTGTCAGCTGTCAATTTCTTTTGTAAGTTCCTTTGAGGACGAACAGTGGCTACGCTATAAAAAAAAAAAAAGTTTTGACATAGGGAAAACCCATTTTTGGTAGCCGCTGTGAGTCCTCAATCAGACCCATTTTCCCTGACAAAAGGTCCTGGGACTGGGGTGAACATTCATCTTTCACAGACCTGGCATGAAATGAAGATGGCCAAAACAGGTTGCTGTCACATCTGTGTGAGTGAGACGTAGAGAGTCAAGGCAGCTATTGTAGGACAGGAGATAGAGCCCACCTGTCCTAAGTCCTCTATGAATATCACTGTGCCAGCAAGCACTATTCTGGCAAAGACCGACTATAAGAGAATTCTTTGATATCGGTTGGTCTGTCTTATGGAGCTGCCCTGGGGCGACATTGAGAGCTGCTACCCAAAATAGGTTTTTTCTATGTCAAAACCTGTTATAATATTTATATATATATATATATATATATATATATATATATATATATATATATAAAATCCATGTGAGAAGGCGAGTGAAAACCAGGACTTTGAACAAGTACTTTTGTAGTTTATTCTACATTTTCAAGTTCACACGCAATACAGAGGTAGTTTACAAAACCTTATATACAAAATGAGAAGGGGGCCAGGGTTACAGTTTTTTAATCTGGGTGGCATGTTCTTTAAACAGAAAAGACAAGGACAAAGGATCCAGGGATAGTCCAGGGTGGAGATTAAAATTTCTTGTGTACATGGCTTCAATAAACACTGTTCCCAGCAGATTCCTTTTCTGATGGTCGTTGACCTTGCAGATAGTTGACTCATCCCAGTTAATTGCATGCCTGTCTTAAGCCAATGATCCGAAATGCCATTGTTTGTTAGACCTCTTGAAAGGGCATATTTGTGTTGGGAACTTCTCACTTTTAGGCCTAGTCCTTTTGACGTTTGGCCGATATAAATCTTATTACATTCTTTGCAAGGCATACTATATACAATATTGTTTGAATGGGGTGGACTATTCTTAACTTATTTCTCAAAATGTTGTTATATTTGAATACTAAATTAATATCAATAGTTTTTAAAATGGGCGTTGCAAGAATGAAATTAGGGTGAAATTGTAAACTGAGAATATTCTTGAGTTCTGTGTTAACTGTGGTTGGATTGTAATATGTCTTTTTTCCTTTATTCTGACAAAGTTCCAAAAAATATGAAGGATAACATAATGAATCTTCTGTTTTAGCAATAATTTTAAACTCATCTTCCTAGAATTCAGGACTACAAATTCTAAGAGCTCTAAGGTACATACCAGAAAATGTTGAAACCTTAATTTGTTTAGCATGGTTAGAATAAAAATGAATATATGACAAATTATTCGTGGGTTTCCTATATACTTTAAAACAAAATTGGTGTTATTTTCTAATAACTAAGACGTCCAAAAATGGAATGTAATTATTTTCTTATATTCTGTTGTGAATTTTTGGATAGCACAAGATTATTAATTGTATTCAATAAATCAGGGATATTTACATTGTCTTTTACACTGCAAAATCAATCGTCTGCATATCTAACCCAAAATACTTTAGAGAATAGATTTCTTGGAATAAGTCAAGACTCGAAGAATTCCATGAAGATGTTAGACAAAAATAATGAATTTTCCAAAAAGGTTTATAGATGCGATTCAGGAAACGAAGAAAGATAAAAGTTTGCACATTACTAAAGCCGACAAATCCAACTTTTTTTGTAACAATGAATAATAATAAATGAATTATGTAGAACAAATGGAAAATTTATTATCCGATTGCAGTACTTACAAAAAACTAAGGAGTGACCCATTCTAAAATAAAAACTTTGTTAAAAGAATTTGGCTCAATAAAAGAGAATGTTTCAGCGACTGGCCCATCACTACCTTACATGTGTGGATTAATCAGAACCCATAAAAGAGATTTTCCTATTGCTATCACCTGTTCTGGGCACTATTTCAAATTCCCATTTACAAAACTCTGTTGATTTTTATTCTAGACTTTCTCATATTGAATTATCCAGTGCTGATACAGTAACCAGTTTTGATGTGACATCTTTATTTACTAAAGTACCTATTGATGACTTGCTTCTATATTTATCACAAAATTTGGATTTGTATAATCTAGAATTACCAACTAATGTCATTATTAATCTGGTATCGCTTTGTGTAAAAAATTGTAAATTCATTTCAGTGGTAATTTTTATGAACAAATATTTGGTGTGGCTATGGGAAACCCACTTTTACCCCTTTTGTCTAATATCTACATGGAATTCTTCGAGACTAGACTTATTCCAAGAAATCTTTTCTCTTAAAATTAAAGTATTTTGGGTTAGATATGTAGACGGTTGATTTTATATTGTAAAAGACAATGTAAATATCCCTGATTGCTTGAATACAATTAATAATCTTGTATCATCAATAAAATTCACAATAGAATATTAAGAAAATAATTGCATTCCATTTTTGGACTTCATAGTTATTAGAAATAACACCAATTTTTGTTTTAATGTTTATAGGAAACCCAAGAATAATTTGTCATATATTCATTTCTATTCTAACCATGATAACAAATTAAGGTTTCAACATTTTCCGGTATGTATCCTAGAGATCTTAGAATTTTTAGTCCTAAATTTTTGGAAGATGAGTTTAAAATTATTGATAAAATAAGAGATTCATTATGTTATCCTTCATATTTTTTTGGAACTTTGTAAGAATAAAGCAAAAAAGACATATTACATTCCAACCAGAGTTAACACAGAACTTAAGAATATTCTTTGTTTAACATTTCACCCTAATTTCGTTCTTGCAATGCCCATTTTAAAAACTATTGATAGTAATTTAGTATTCAAATATAGTAACATTTTGCGAAATAGGTTAATTAAGAATAGTCTGCACAATTCAAACAACATTGTACATAGTATTCCTTGCAAAGAATGTAATAAGATTTATATCGGCCAAACGTCAAAAGGACTAAAAGTGAGATGTTCCCAACACAAATATGCCCTTTCAAGAGGTCTAACAAACAATGGCATTTCGGATCATTGGCTTAAGACAGGCCATGCTATTAACTGGGATAAGTCATCGATAATCTGCAAGGTCAACGACCATCAGAAAAGGAATCTGCTGGAAACGGTGTTTATTGAAACCACATGCGCCAGGAATTTTAATCTCCACCCTGGATTATCACTGGATCCTTTGTCCTTGTCTCCTCTGTTAAGGACATGCTGCCCAAATTAAGAAACAACTGTAACCCCGCCCCCTTCTCATTTTCTATATAAAGCTCTGTCAATTACCTCTGTATTGAGTGTTAACTTGAAAATGTAGAATAAACTACGAAAGTACATGTTCAAAGTCCCAGTTTTCACTCACCTTCTTTCCTGGATTTTATGATATTCTAAAACACGCATTTATTCTTGCCACATTGGATATACACATATATATACATGCATACACATATATATATATATATATATATATACATATATAAATTTCTGACTCACGTCGGGATCGAACCCAGGTCTTTCAGGTGGAAGGCAAGGGCGCTATCCACTAGGCCATACAAGTCTAAAAGAATTTGGAACCTGAGAGCAACTACACCCAAGGAATTACCTGGGCAAGCTAACTGCTTGCATACCAGCGAGTTTTCCCCAACTTCTGGACTCAGCAATGACCCAATAGACAGCATTTCATTCGAATTATCCCTTCTGAGTGAATAAGATAGAAATAATCAACACACAATCACATGTGGAGCAGAAATAAATTTCTGACTCACGTCGGGATCGAACTCAGGTCTTTCAGGTGGAAGGCAAGGGCCCTATCCACTAGGCCATACAAGTCTAAAAGTTGGAACCTGAGAGCAACTGCACCCAAGGAATTACCTGGGCAAGCTAACTGTTTGCATACCAGCAAGTTTTCCCCCAACTTCCTGACTCAGCAATGACCCAATAGACAACATTTCATTCGAATTATCCCTTCTGAGTGAATAAGATAGAAATAATCAACACACAATCACGTGTGGAGCAGAAATAAATTTCTGACTCACGTCGGGATCGAACCCAGGTCTTTCAGGTGGAAGGCAAGGGCACTATCCACTAGGCCATACAAGTCTAAAAGAAGTTGGAATCTGAGAGCAACTGCACCCAAGGAATTACTTGGGCAAGCTAACTGCTTGCATACCAGCGAGTTTTCCCCAACTTCCCGACTCAGCATTGACCCAATAGACAACATTTCATTCGAATTATCCCTTCTGAGTGAGTAAGATAGAAATAATCAACACACAATCACGTGTGGAGCAGAAATAAATTTCTGACTCACGTCGGGATCGAACCCAGGTCTTTCAGGTGGAAGGCAAGGGCGCTATCCACTAGGCCATACAAGTCTAAAAGAAGTTGGAACCTGAGAGCAACTGCACCCAAGGAATTACCTCGGCATGCTAACTGCTTGCATACCAGCGAGTTTTCCCCAAATTCCCGACTCAGCAATGACCCAATAGACAACATTTCATTCGAATTATCCCTTCTGAGTGAATAATATAGAAATAATCAACACACAATCACGTGTGGAGCAGAAATAAATTTCTGACTCACGTCGGGATTGAACCCAGGTCTTTCAGGTGGAAGGCAAGGGCGCTATCCACTAGGCCATACAGCAGTCACAATGGTAAGAAATCATTTTTTCATTTTTATTTTTAGTCACGCTATTTGATTTTAGAAAAGAGCATTTCGTTCAGTGTCATTTACTCCTGCTAAATTTTTTACGTTAATTTATTGCAAGTGAATTTGTATTTAAAACTACATTGTAATTGCACGAGCATTATAAATAGATGGCGAAAAAATAACCGGACATATTTATTAAGTTTTGTTTAGCAATGTTAGTATTTCCTCCTTTTCGACAAGATGTCGTCATCCCGTTTACCGTGTGATTACGGGAACTGGATACTGTTTATGGAAGTCTGTAAGTAATAATACTTGAACGGTGTGAAATTTCGAAAACGCATGCATATGCAAGTAAATGCCCGTGCCGTGATGAATAATAATTAGAGCAAGTCTTACCCGGTAGGAATGCCCCTTGGCTTCTCGTAGAAATTCCTCCTCGCGTGCATCAAGCAGTGAATTCAGACTACTGAGACAAGTCCATACGGCAATCAGTAACACTGTGATGGGTAAGGGGAGGCTATAGACTACCAACGGGAAGAAATGAATGACAGTTGGGACGATAACTTCCAGCGCTGTTCTCGAACCATGTGACCACCCGGTGGCATTTTCCCAAGCTTTAACCGAGTACCGGGACCTTTCACTGAAAAAAAGGGATGCCATATCTTAAAAACTAACCATAGAATTTTCTTGGAAATAATCTCATGATGCTTCCCACACTCAAATTACTGGTTACGGTGTTTTAACTAACCTAACCCAACCTAACCTATCCTAACCTAACCTAGGGGTATGGCAAAAAAACCGGGCTGGTGCATTACTAGCATACATCTCAGGAATTTGCCACTGGGTAAGATCGCCGCCCGCTCTGTTACGGATGACTAAATACAGGTAAACGATGACGGCCAGTGAGTAACTGTACGAAATGACGAGGTAAATCAAGACGGCCTTCGCTATTCGCTTTAAGAAAAGACGCCAGGCAAAGCATCGCACTGTGGCCCAGACATAGAACAACACTTTCCATATCATTGTGTGTGTCTCTGTAAGAAAAGGGCATTTGCACTCCACAGATTCCCCTCTGTGATCAAATAGCTGGTAATGTTTTTGGAAGCTGTTCAATGCAAACTTTGTTTTCCCGTTAACGTGAAATAAGCAACGAACTGGCGATTTTAAAACTGCCGACCGACCAAAACAACTGTGCGTCACAGAAACAAAATGGAAACTAAGGAAACGCCTTGTGAGAAATGACGGTCAAGCATCATATTATTGCCTTCTTATCGACATTATCACTTCGAGTGGTAAGTGGCAGCTGGTAAGTTATAAGCCATTTTTTTAAACAAATGAGAGATTTTATAATCTTATCTTATGATTAGGAGGAAAGTAGTGGACATTCGTTATTGTCAAATGGGGTTTGTCGTCTTGCTTGTGGTCTCAGCTTGATGCTAAAATTTTATCTAATTTATATTAATGCCATGCTAAAACTGGTTTTTATTTCAAAATTGTTTCTCTTCATTTATCCTATTAAATCTTGTCATTATTATATGCTGTGTTCATTTTGAATTACAGATATTCTTTTACTCTCAAGTCATAGTGGTAATATATATATATATATATATATGGTAACAGATAGATAGATAGCTAGATATACATACATATATATATAATTATGCAAATTAGGTCTCTTTGCATATGATTTTCTAGATATACATACATATAGGCTATTATGCAAAGTGGCTTTGCAGACATTTTCCTGTAGGTATGTGAAGAAACTGACAATCATTTCTATGATATTTTGATATTTTGACTCTCAACATTGTCATGGGTAGGCAGTTGGCTACTTATCGTGGGTAGTCAGTTGATTACTTACAATCACAAGACGTAGGCAACGCATTACTGTTCCCAGTACAAATTTATTTATTTCGTTGCATTAGTAGTTCCAAAAAAAAATTTTTTCAGAGATACTCTACTCAAATTATCTAATGTTACATCTGTGTTTGTTAATTCATCTGCTCATGATGGGCATACTTACTTCTGCAATATTTAATATCTTTGGGTTGCATTGTTACCCTCATTTCTCATGGACAATGTTTGGGTTGCATTGTTACCCTCATTTCTCATGGACAATGTTAACACCATGACTTGGTTTAGATAAGAGCATCGTTTTTTTTTCACACATTGAAGCTTCGAGACTGCCAACGAATGTGCGTACGTTTTCTTTTATGTTGGTCTTTGAGTTGATGAAGAAAACGTTTGTTAATTTTATAGGTGACTATCACAACTGATGGATGCTGAGCAAGCATAGAACTTGGTAACTAAGCATCCATCAGTTGTGTAACGCACCTTGATAACTACAAGCAATACCAGTTGTAAATTTGACAAAAAAAAAAAAAAAAAAATCCTAATTGCTACGGTACAATGGAAGCGGAAGTGAGGTATGTCGAGCATGATGACCAGTGTTGAAACATTGGTGAACATTTTTGGACGTAAACAACAAACAAAAAGTGTCTTAAAGCCTTACCCCGTGTTCCCTAAAAAATAACAAACCTTACCTCAGTGTATGATTTATTCATTCTCCCAACTAGAGGAGTATACAACGCCTGTGCATCAAAACAATTGATATATTTGACGAGTTAAATAGTTAATGACCTTTAGTTACACTGAGAGGAACTACTCAGAAAAAATGTGATTTATTCAACACGGTATCTTCGTATTTAAAAAGGAACTTGGGAGGGGATTCAAGATCCCTCAGCTAGTCAGTGGGGTTAGAACATTATTATTTGGCCATATACAGTAGGACTTCATAAAGAGAACATGAAATACTTTTGCTAAGCTGCTACAAACTAGAACACATAACATTAATAGGTTTATCTTGTCTTAAAGAGCTTCTGTATTATTAATTCTTTCTCGTAAAATAAAATTGAACATTGTCTCTTTTACTAATTTTGAATAGTGAAAATTAAAGGTACTTTACTCAGATATTTTTAAGCCTTCCGACAAAAATCGTTTCATGTTAAATGTTTTGCTTCCATATATTCAGTTTTCTACGATAGTAGCAGTGCCAGAACGGTTTGAACATCAGTTTTGCAACGTGGATGATTGCATGTGAATAATGCCCAGAAATTTTCCTCTATAATGCCTATTTTTTTCAAACTTAAGACGTTGAGGCTGGTATGAAATTTTGTTTTCAAGGTTTTTAAGAAACATTTTAACGTGTATTTGAAGTCTTGTACAATCCCAATAGTATTAACTCCAAATTTCATTGTTCAATATAGAGAAAATGTGCTTGGCACAACCCCTCAACCCGATTTCACCTTGTGTGTTTAAGCAAGTAGCCTGGCTTAAGACAGGTGTTGTCAAGCAGCAGTCAGTCCCGAAATTCTGCTGTTCCCCAGATGATATAGTCGGCTGCATTTGCGAAAAAAAAGTACCTTACCTCAGTAAAATTACTACAAAAGGTTTCTCAACTGTTTATTATAATATCAGGTGTACTTAATAACATCAAAAGTTTACCACAATCTGACCATGCAAAAGGTCTGATTTTCAAGATGGCATCTATAATAGCCCCTAAATCCTTAAAATGCCCGGTACTCTTTATTATTCAAACTAGATAAGTAATGCTGGTGCCCAACACCTTATTTTGGGGATCTGGAAGCCCAATTAGCATATCTGCATTATAATGAAGTGATTATATACTCAAAAAAACCAAGATGGCGGACCAATATGTCCTCCATACTATGAAAATCTCCATTATTCATTCTAATTCATTTCATACAAGTAAATTTAGTGTCTAAACACCTGTTTTGGTGGTTTGGGAATCCAAAGAGCATATCTGAATTACAGTATATTGAAGTAGGCCTAATTACATACATAAAAAATTTAATATGGAGGATCAATATGGCTGCCATACAAAACAAAAAAAAAATAATTACTTATTTTAACTAATTTTACACAGGCAAATTTACTGTCTAAACCCCTGTTTTGGGAATCTTGGAATCCAATAAATTTATTTAAATCACCGTATATTAGAATGATTGCATAATTATAAAATCTAAGATGGAGGACCAGCATGGCTGCCAAACTACAAAAAGTCATCATCATTCATTTCAACTCATATTACAGAAGTAAACTTGCTGTCTAAACCCGTGTTTTAGGGATATGGCAATCCAATTAGAGTGTCTGACTTACTGTAAACTGAAGTGATTATATACAGTATATAAATATAAAATCAGTGATGGAAATAGCTGCCAATTATGAAAATCCCCATGGCTCATTTCAGTTTACTTTACTCACGTAAATTTGGTGTCTAAATCCCTTTTTGGGAATCTGGATATCCAACCAACTTATCTGGATAATAGTACATTGCAGTGATTAGATTTTTCTACATCTAAGATGGGGGACCAATAAGGCCACCAAGCTTAGTGTAGTGATTACTGGTAAAAAGTTAAGTATACCTTAGTTTAACCAGACCACTGAGCTGATTAACAGCTCTCCTAGGGCTGGCCCGAAGGGTTAGACTTATTTTACGTGGCTAAGAACCAGTTGGTTACGTAGCAATGGGACCTACAGCTTATTGTGGAATCCGAACCACATTATACCGAGAACTGAATTTCTATCGCCAGAAATAATTCCTCTAATTCTTCATTGGCCGGCCGGAGACTCGAACTCGGGCCCAGCAGAGTGCTAGCCGAGAACTCTATCCACTCGTCCAACGAG
This sequence comes from Macrobrachium rosenbergii, assembly GCF_040412425.1. Lineage (NCBI taxonomy): Eukaryota > Metazoa > Arthropoda > Malacostraca > Decapoda > Palaemonidae > Macrobrachium > Macrobrachium rosenbergii. The sequence goes on along the minus strand of NC_089762.1, from coordinate 28,794,374 downwards.
GAACTAATTTAATGTTATCATAAATCCTATATTATAAATTTCTGAAAACCAGGTTTACAAATGTTCATTGTCGCTTTCTTCTTCCTGTAAAGCTTGATTGTGTGGATTCTCACAGTTCTCAACTTGACACGGTCCACAAGCATGTGTGCATAGTAGCTCAGAGCCTTTGCAACTGCAATGCATTTGACAGGTAGTTTTGCAGTTACAGTGGACCATCTGAAGAAGGCTTTCTGGTGCAGCAGTTTTCTTTCTCATAATTGACAAGAGTACTGATTCACTTTCATCTTTGCATTACAATGTTTTGATAAAAAAAAGAATTGCCTCTGCCAAGCCATTTGTTACCCAGAACGCCTCCCACCCACCAGGTCCTAGACAAAATATCAGCTTTAGTGTATTACCAGATAATGGTGTGGACTGGAAACAAAAGTGACATGAATGCAGTGGATTGGGGATGGAAACTGGAGGACAAGCAGTTTGTGCCAATTATGAGCAGGAAGACTTGCTGCACCAAAAAGCCTCCTTCAGATGGCCCACTGTTATTGCAAAACTGCCTGTCAAATGCATTGCAGTTGCACAGGCTCTGAACTACCATGCACACATGCTTGTGGACCATGTCAAGTTGAGAACTGTGAGAATCCACACAATCAAGCTTTACAGGAAGAAAAAGCGACAATGAACATTTGTAAACCTGGTTTTTCAGAAATTTATAATATAGGATTTATGATAACATTTTACCAGTAATCACTACACTAAGTTTGGTGGCCTTATTGGTCCCCCATCTTAGATGTAGAAAAATCTAATAACTTCAATGTACTGTTGTCAGATAAGTTGGTTGGATTTCCAGATTCCCAAAAAGGGATTTAGACACCAAATTTACGTGAGTAAAGTAAATTGAAATGAGTAATGGGGATTTCCATAATTTGGCAGCTATTTTGCTCCTCTGTCATTGATTTTATATCTATATATATAATCACTGCAGTGTGCTGTAAGTCAGATGGGCTAATTGGAATGCCATATCCCCAAAACACGGGTTTAGACAGCAAGTTAACTTCTGTAATATAAGTTGAAATGAATGATGATTTTTTGTAGTTTGGCAGCCATATTGGTCCTCCATCTTAGATTTTATAAATATGCAGCCATTGTAATATACAGTGATTTAAATAAATTTATTGGATTCCTAGATTTTCAAAACAGGGGTTTAGACAATAAATTTACCTGTGTAAAATTAGTTAAAGGGAATAATTATTTTTTTGTTTGGCATTACTGATCCCCATATTAAATTTGATATATATATATATATATATATATATATATATATATATATATATATATATATATATATATATACAGTTTTTATATTTGGCATATATACTGATATATATGTATATTAAATTTTATGTATATATACATACATACATACATACATATATATATACATACATATATATATATATATATATATATATATATATATATATACATATATAATATATATATGTATATATATATATATATATATATATATATATATATATATATATATGTAATATATAATTAGATCTATTTCAAAAATACTGTAATTCAGATATGCTCTTTGGATTCCCAAATCTCCAAAACAGGTGTTTAGACACTAAGTTTACTTGTATGAAATAAATTAGATTGAATAATGGAGATTTTCATAGTATGTTGGCCATATTGGTCCGCCATCTTGGATTTTGTGATTATATAATCACTTCATTATAATGCAGATATGCTAATTGGGCTTCCAGGTCCCAAAATAAGGTGTTGGGCACCAGCATTACTTATCTAGTTTGAATAATGAGGAGTAACGATTTTGCATGGTCAGATTGTGGTAGACTTTTGATATGTTATTAAGCACACTTGATACTAAAATAACCAGTTGAGAAGCTTTTTGTAGAAATTTTTGGGGGTTAAACCTGATTTTCAGCCGACTAATAAGAGAATCTATTCATTTTTCTGGTAGTGCATTAGATCTACTAGTTAAAGCAGGTGCTCTTCCAAACCTGAGGCCAATATCCATAAGTTTCGTGACACCTGTTTACTATTGTACCATAGCAATGGCGTCTTAGCAAATCAGTATTTTCTTAGTATCTTTACTGCAGAAGCCGTTTCTCAGTTTTGTACCAGCTGGGATGTTACAGAACGTGAAAGTAAAGTTATAAAGATGTCTGAAAATAATTTTAGTCTTTTGTCCAATAGGAAACTCAATAAAATTTTAGTCTGAACCCTCCTTAGGACAAATATCAAATCAAGACGCATATTCTATCTTGATTTGCTGAAAATCTCAGAACTTAGCTGAAAGTCATTGGGAAGGAAACAGAATTTATGGACTTGCTGAAAGAGACTATAATAATTTTGATACGAAAGTACCCGGCCTCATTTTCTAGGAATTGAGTTGAATTCTCCATCTCTGAATCTAGTATGTCTACTGCAACTGTATCATCTGATGACTGGAAACTTTTAACCGGCCCTGAGCTTCCCTGCAATAATTTTGAGACTATAATCATTAGTGGTTGTTCCTCTTCGTGATATACCATCCTGAGCCACTGTTTATAAATTTGCTCTTTATCCAAGAGATATGAAGTAGAATCTAGACATCCCACCCCAGAGTTTCTTAACATTTATGCCAAACTGTATCCTTTCTAAAGCATTAAGTAGTTCTCACCTCCGTATTCTGTCACAAAAGAATGTTCTCATGGTCGTTGATAACTGACTCGTTGTGGTTTTACCTTCTGCTTGTATATTACAAAGTTAGCTATTTGGCAACTAAAAATGATTCATTACAACTCCAGTGTAACTTCAAATCAGTAAAAATATTTTTATATCCTAGTCCTTCACACGGTGTATGCAAGTTCTTGAACTTGTATACCTCTGTCAGTGACTTCACTGCTGTTTTTTGCTCTGGATGTTATTTGGTGCAACACGGTACAGTGGTGGTGCTGAGCTGGTATTTTGAGGTCAGGGCTTTGGTTCCCACTTGCATTTCACCGAGTTCTCCCAATTACAAAACTATACAAATCCACCATCTTGTGTGAATCCCTCCCTAAAGCACACTGTCCCCATACCACACTGTTCGATGGTGTGGGACTGACTTTGGCTTTTAGACGGCTTGGAGTCTTCATACGTTGGAGGTCACAAAATGCACCAGTACAGCAATGTTTCCAGCTAAGATACCCAGATGACCATCGGTAAACTCCTTCTGGATTCCATGGTTGGTTCTTAGATGAAGGAAGGACTGTGTGAAGGAAGACTTGAGAGGGAATGGACTTTATGAAGCAGAAGCGCACCAGAGATAGATGGAAGCAGCTCATCCAAAACGGCAACCCCGTATATAAACGGAACTAAGCTGAGAATATATATATATATATATATATATATATATATATATATATATTATATATATATACTGTATATTTGAATTTTTTCAGTAGCATTTTACCAGTGAAAAGAATAGATGGTTATGCAGTTGCTGATATCAATATTTATATGGACCGATCTCCATCCCTCCAGTGTTGTCCATAATTGCTGAAGCTCACTATTGAACGCTTCATGTAGGCAATTGTTTTTTATTTTTACTGTGATAACAGTAAACTTTTATACTTTTCCATGGTTTTAGAAAATGTGAACTTCATAGCCTAGGTGTTGGGGGCTACTCAGAGAATAACATTCACTATTTTCTTTGGGCAACTGCCGGCAGAGAGTTGGTGTTGACAGTTATTTTACCAAGGCGGATTTATCTTGTACTAAGCCAGGTATATCTCGTCTGGTGCTCCATACAGTAGTATTGTGTCACCACTGTTGTTTTCTGGTCGATTCGTGATAAGACTTCTGGTCTGAAAAAATAAGAATGAATGCAGATGGTGCAATTCGTATTTCAGAGTGGAGCCTCTGTTAATATTAAAAGAGTTCTGAAATAACATTGAGTGATGCAGTTCGTGATGTGTCTGAATTCCAGCGGAACTCAAGACTAAATTGATTGCTTGATCTTGTACTGTGTTCCTGCAGTAGGATTCACTGCCTGTCGGTACCATTGAACTTATATATAAATGTTTGAAAAACAAAGTGTTATCATCGTCTTAAGCTTTCGTTTCACTTTCAACTTGTGGAATCCTTGTCATTTATTTCAGCCAGAAAGCTAGGTATTGTTTGTAAGGCTTCCTGAGCTTACAATTGGTGGTAATAAGGCCTATGTTGCATATCTTTTGCTCTATCGATGCTGGTATGCTTTTCTCTTCTTTTGATGTCTGCAGCCTCCGGAGATCCTTATCTTTTAGACAGAATTACATGAAATGGTGGTTTCCTGTGTCCCAAGGAAGGGGGACACAGGAAATCTGTTTGACCAACTCCCATGAGGTCCTTTTCAGCAGGAAATTTTTGCTGTTGCCTTGAGTTCCTGCCTGAGACTTGAAATTAGCTTGAGCAATGTCCCGCTCTCCAAAAACCGTCTTTCATTCCATTCACCATAAAACGGTAGGACAGTCTTGCTGGCAGTGGTAATAATACTGATGCTAATATAAGTTTGATAAGGGTTTTAATATGAATTTGAAGCGCCCTGCACCAGTGACTTAATTTGCTAACTTGATATTGCTGTTCAGATATGTGTATATTTATCTGTTTGTTTGGAATGTCTTCCTGTATGTTATCCACTTCTATGTTTTTCACTTGTTTCACATATGGAAATATTATTTGATACAAGATAGCTTAGTGGGTAGATGGCCATTTTGGTTTCTTCCATGTGAATACAAATTTTAATCATCATAGTAAAAGTAAACTAAAAGTAATATTAAGAAACTATCGTCTGATGTGTTCTATAAAGTGTTTTTATAGCGGAAACATTACGTATATTTGGGTATATGAACTTTGGTTCATAAGGAAAGACTAGTATTCTTATTTTTCCTGCATTTATTAAATTAATTTTCCTAACTTTTCAGATCAAAGCTTTGCATGTTATGATGACAATAATGATAAAAGCCAATACAATGAAGAAAATTGTTTGAAGATTGTTGTGTTGACCCCGTAGGGTTTATCTCCAGTTAGTAGTACGAAAGACAATCAGGCCTGAGATAGATTTGGAAAACATATTGAATGGTCCAGTCGGTCACATCGTGGAAAAAAATATAAGCGATTAATACTCCATCCCATCTTTAATTTTTCCTCATTTATTTATTGCTTGAAACCGGCAGTTTCGTTTATTTCGGTTATCGAGAGCGGACATTCAATCGGAGCGTGCCAGAAGACCACCAGCTTTCGTAGCAGACTTCAACAGAATATAATGCTTTTTGTGAAATAGGGTGAGATAGTAGGGAAGGTGAACCATTTTCTGCATAGAGCGTTGTTTCGATGTGTTTTTACATATTTTAACGGAAATGCTCTTCCCTTAACCCCTCACTGACCAGTGTCGGTGCTCGTTTTAACAATTTGACAATTTCTAACTTTCAGCAGCTAGTAATGGTTCCGTTTTCTCCGACTCGTGCAATTTTCCATCCTCGAAGGTGCGAGAAATTTAAATTCGAATGCAAAAAGAGGTGAAAAAATATTAATATATATATAATATATATATATATAATATATATATATATATATATATATATATATATATATATATATATATATATATATATATATATATATATATATATATATATATATATATATATATATATATATATATATATATATATATATATATACTGTACACACACACGCACACACACACACACACATATATATATATATATATATATATATATATATATATATATATATATATATATATATATATATATATATATATATATATATATATATATATATATATATATATATATATATATATATATATATATATACATACACACACACACACACACACACACACACACATATATATATATATATATATATATATATATATAGATATATATATAGATATAGATATATAGAGAGAGAGAGAGAGAGAGAGAGAGAGAGAGAGAGAGAGAGAGAATATAAATTAAATATTGCATTCTTGACTACTGCATTTTTCACATTGGTTAACAAATAAGTCAGGTAAAACAGTCTCACGTTACTCTCACTCACGAATGGACAACTAGCGAACCTGCTGTGCAACAGTCGGTCCTTTGCAAGAAGCAAAAAATCCGGCTAAATACTGATACCGTATCATATACCTTGGATTTAGTCAGAAAACTCCCGCGTTGACGCAGTGCTATAAATCGTCAGCGTAATGTGTTCTTTGCCATTGCGCTTAAGAAATATTTGTATTTTGTAACCTAATTTCCTACTCTACTTGCGTAACTGTTACAAACGTTATGCCGAGGCATTAACTCCGACGTTCACGACTGAGTACTTTGTCTTTCCTCAGTGAACATTCTGGAAGCATAATGTTACTCACTCCTTCACTGCATTCTTGCATAGAACAGAAAAGGGACAATTATCATGAATAAGTACAAAGTGACAGATACATCAAGTGCCCTTGCAGACAGATATGCAAAGGATGCAGAGATGGTTTATATGAAAGTTCGTAAATAACGCAAAGAACGCGTAGCCATTGGCAGGTTAAGACAGTCAGAGGCTGTTGAAACCACTTGTGATTCTGCTGATTGAGTGATGGGGCCTGAATTAGAACTACAGTTTTGTGCAACATACTCCAATTTTAAGAGTATTGTTTAGTATGAATGAACTATAGTGCGATGATTTTTCCTTTGTAGGTGGCTAGTGCCGTTAATGCACTTCCTGGGGTGCACTGCAGGCATAATTAAAGAGTGCTTGCACCGTCCCTTAGACTCCTTACTCTACCTCCATTCCAACTTATTTCCTTCAACTTTGTCCAACCTCTCTAACTATTACTTTTTGGTGAAACTATAGGGATTCCTCCCAGTTCGACCCTTCGATCCGTGTATTTCATCTCCTTTGTTTCTCTTTGCGTAGCTGTTTAACCAACTCAAACCCTTCTTTTCACTGTCTTGAAGGACGAACGACCGAAAGTGCCCAGTGCTTGGCTTGGCGGCCTAAATTTCATAAATGACTCTGTCAGTCACGATTAGTTATATTTGTTTCTTTCGTGTAATAATGATCGATGTTAAAGCGGTGGATAGACGGATTGGCGCGTCTCCTCATTGAATTAGAAATTACTAAGAATTTTAAACTGCTCTATGGTATTAGCCATTTTTTTTACAGCTTTGCGCTGCTTTTTACGGTGTACATGATTAGTAGAATCAAGAAGGTGAGAGCATTTGCGGATTATTGATATTGTTTTCAATATGTGTTACTATTATTATTATTGTTACTGTTTATGAATGAGATTGAATTTCATTCTAGTGTTTACGATGCTTTGCATTCCTGAAATTCTTATTTCCAAGTAGACTACATTACATGAATGTGCGTAATTTCTTACCTTATAGCAAATGTACAAGTGTAGTGACACATCATGTAATTGTTTAGAAACATTAATAATTTGGGTCACAATCTGACTGTTTTTCAGGAGGGGTATCAGAAACCTCAACAAAAGTTTAATGACGTAAATTCAGCTCATTGACGAAGATCGAAGATTTTTGTCTAAGGCTGTCTGTGTCCTGGTGATTATAGATACACACATATATTTTTAATATGAGATATAAAAAAATAAGACATGTCTGTACCTTCACGCACGCACACTCGTGGCCTAGATGAGAAAAAATTGCATTTGGCCTAAGTGAATATTCTTTTTCCAGGTATTTTAAATGCTCATATTTTTCGTCCTATGTAGGTCGGGAGTCTGCGTTCACAGCGATAATAACATATTTGAGCTTTTCTTGATATTTGATGTTAAAAATGTGTCGCTATTCTCGGAAAGTTTCCTTCCCTCTCAACAGTTTACTCCCTGTTCATGATCATCAGTTCGTGTTGTGTTTCTGAGGACCCGAGAAGTCCCGCCTGACTTCTCAGGAAGTCCGGACGTCCATGAATGAGGCATTTGGGCTGCTGGCGACCTACGTTATGTCTCTCACTTTCTCTTTGGCCCAATAATACGCTTACCTGGTTCTCAAAGAAATGGCGATTTTTTTTCCAGTTAGTCATAACCTTTCCTAAAATTTCTCTACGTCGACATCAGCACCAATTAGGTTAAGAGGCATTCGGGAAGTAATATGTGAAAGAGTTCCTTTCCTTTCTAGGGGCACAGCCATTTCTACCTCCCGTCTCTCTTTTTCTAGAAACGTGTTAGGTGCAGGTAGGACCCGAGACACTTTCATGCTGGTTGTAATGATACAGTCTGACGTTTTCATTCTGTAACTAATTTCGTTCTACATTTGAGCAAGATAGTTTTAGTAAAACGTATTAGATGTTAGCTAAGAATTATTCTTACAGACAGTGGCCATGTTTCCAAAATGTGTTACTTATCACATGCAAGTTGCAATAATAAAACATGTGAAAAGTGAAGCATTAAATCACTTGAAGTCTAATTCTTCATGGGTCACGGTGTGAAAATAACTCTTAATGGTTCTGTTGATGCTGACGCGTATTAGCTCATAAATAACCAAGCGGTAAACAAGAGATCCTATATTTACAGTAAGATTTTGAATATAATGTAACCTTATTTTTGCAGTAAGATTTTGAATAAAAAGTAACTTTATTTTTACAATAAGATTTTAAATATAAGGTAACCTCATTTTACAGTAAGATTTTGAATATAAAGTAACCTTATTTTTACAGTAAGAATCTGGATATAAAGTAATTTTATTTTTACGATAAGATTTTAAATATAGAGTAACTTCATTTTTACAGTATGATTTTAAATATAGAGTAACTTTATTTTTACAATAAGATTTTGAGTGTAAAGTAACCATAATTTTACAATAGTAGAATATAGAGCGGATGAATTCCTTTTGGAAATCCGTAGAAAAAAGTATTTGAGCAAACGTCCTTCCAACATGGCAAGATTTTCAGGGCGGTCAGTATTATGTAACCTTTTCAACCTTCAGGAGGGGGATGATACTTGAACAGTCGAGCCTTCCGGTTCTCAGCAAGTCTCTAGGGATGAGGTTGCTAGCCCCATGCTCTATTCCTATACCACATCAAGCACTACTAGGACTCATTCACAGCAGGGTAGGTTGGTGGGCACCATGCCGGAGTCGTGCCACGGACCTTGCATTTACAGCCCAGTGACCTGCCGCTGAGACACCCTGCTCTCATGTTGTTAGCTCTAGGCTGATGCCTTTTCTGGCCCAGCTTTTAAATCCTGGTGTGGATGGACAGATCCTTCGATGCACTCCAGAATGATGTTTTAAGTTTTCGCCGAATTTTGTTTAAATAAGTTCATGATATCTAGTCGTGATCAGGAGGTTTTCATACTCACACCCACACACACACACACACACACACACACACACACACACACATATATATATATATATATATATATATATATATATATATATATATATATATATTGTGTGTGTGTGTGTGTGTGTGTGTGAGTATACTGTTATGTATGTATCTGCATAATATTTTTTTCTATAAATTCTTTTAGAATGATGGACACGATGTGGGAATGAAAAGTAGGGGTGAGGGGGGGGGAAGGTTGTGGGATAGTGGTGGGGGACCCTTATGGAAGGGGCATGGTCCCTGGTGCCCCAAGTTCGAAGGAGAAGACATCTCATTCTCATGCGTCTCACGGCCTCAGTAGTAAGGCAGCAGTGGTAGTGTTTACACGTGTGGTGGTGTGGTGTCTGAGTGAGTGAGAGAGAGAGAAAGAGAGAGCGAGCGAGCGAGAGCGAGAGAAGAAGAATAATTATAGGAGGGATATATTGATGTATATAAAGAGAGATAGAGAGAAAGAAGGGACCCCCAAAATACGCTCTCGTTCGGGAAATGTGTCGCTGGCGGGCTATTTATCACCAGTCCCATCCAGCATGATCAGTGCGTCCTTAGGGAAGTGCCCGAGGGCCTTCGTTATTATCTTTGCCTGCGGTGCCATCGTTGCCATCGTTTTTGTTTGGACCTTTTGCCCTTACGCTGCCGGGGCTTCGTCATCTAGTCAATCGAGTGCCCGGGTGGACAGGGCTGAAGGGAAGGCCTCTCCTTCTTCACCTTCTTCGCCGCCTTCGCCCCCTCCGTCTTCCTCCTCGAAGATCCAAGGTAAGAGAACTGGAGGCTCTCCCTCCTACACTTTGCTTCGGAAAGATTTTGTTTATTAGAACGAGAACTGTAACTGCTTTGCCAAACTGGCAGTACATCAGTTTAATTTTTTTCATGAATTAAAAGTTACAATAATCCTGCGAGGAGAGGGATAAGGGTCGCTCCTTTTGGTGTATTTTTCGCAGCGTTTCATACGAATAAATACAGTGTCCGTTTGCACTGTAACCAGTTATAGATAGTGATTTCCCTCTTTCTCGCTGAGGGCTGTTCTGTGCCAGGCTGTCGCTCCGTAACTCAACACGGAAGAGGCCATTCTTCAGTGTATTGCAGCCGTGTGTTACCGTGATCACAATATAGAGTAAGGACACCAATGGAAGAGAAAGCAAATAAGAAAAATGACCACACAAGAGGAAGTATGAATGATAAATGCGATGACTGGGACATACGAGAGGTTCTCGTACCACTGGGCATAGTGTCTTTTTCATCAGCGTAACTTGAGCTCAGTAACAACTACGGACAGGAAAGGAAGAGCGTAAGTGTGTCTGTGTGTGTGCGTGCGTGGGTGCATGTATGCGTTTCGTCTCCTATATCTGGCTGTACTCGAGTTGGAGTCATTTTCCGAAATTCATTTTTGCTTGTCTCGGTGACTTTGTAGGTTTAAGTGCGGAAAGTTTCTAAGACTATTTGACTATTAAGATCTGATGCTGGAATGAACTGTAATCTTATTTCTGTGTGTTTGTGTCTGCTCGCGCGCTTAAGAGAGAGGAAGAGAGAGAGAGAAAGAGAGATCCAAGCATAGTTGAAATTATTCACTTATTCATTTTAGCACTTATAAAACTACTGCAGGAAT
>NC_089762.1:28765890-28778390 GCF_040412425.1 Macrobrachium rosenbergii | reverse complement strand
ATCCATTCATTTGCAGTTTTTCATAGCCAGTCATTAGTAGTTTTTTATAGCCATTCATTTACAGTTTTTCATAGCCATTCATTCATAGTTTTACATATTCACTCATTTATAGTTTTTCATTCCATTTACTTACAGTTTTACTTTTCCATTCATTTACAGAGTTTCCTATCCATCCATTTACAGTTTTTCGTAGCCATTAATTCACAGTTTTACATGTTATCCATTCATTTACAGTTTTTTATCTCTATTTATTTACACTTTTACACATACTTTCATTTACAGTTTTTCATATCCGTTCCATTTACAGTTTTTCCACAACCACCCATTTACAGTTTTTTGTATCCACACATTTACAGATTTACATAAACATTCATTTGCAGTTTTTGTATCCATTCATTTACAGGTTTTCATATACATTCATTTACATTTTTTCGCAACCATTCATTTACACTTTTTCGTATCCATTCATATACAGATTTACAGACACATTCATTTAGAGTTTTTATATCCATTCATTTTCAGTTTAACATAAACATCCATTTACAGCTTTAATGTTCATTCATTTACAGTTTTACACATCCATTCACTTACAGGTTTTCGTATCCATTCATTTACAGATTTACGTATCCATTCATTTACAGTTTGTAATATCCGTTCATTGCATACAAGTAAAACTCCCCAACTGAAGAACGCAAACCCTCTTTCAGTAGTAATGATTATAATGCTGACACACAATAATACAGAAGAAGACAATAAAAGTGAAGAAAGTAATGATTATAATGCTGACACACAATAATACAGAAGAAGACAATAAAAGTGAAACAGAAAACCCTTAAATTCGAACGAAAAACTCCCTTTTATTAAATTTCAGGATTCATACATTTGGCTTATAAATATGTACAATCATGCGCGTGCTTTCGTGAATAAACACAGGAACATTAATTCCATTACTCTGGTCTACCTGTCGTTCGATTTCCATTTAGTGTGGAGGAATATGGCACCAGCTAAAGGCCTTCTTCCATCAAGAACTTCCATGTCTCTTTGAAAGCAAAAAAGGAGGGTAAAGAGAGAAGAAGAATATTAGAAAAGCAGATCTGAAAAGAATCATAGTAAAATACCGAAAGACATCAATAAAGCAAATAATAAATATTTGCATAGACGAAAAGTTGAGAAATGGGCCAGAAAGACCCAGCAGTGGCATCTGCTGTCTCTCTCTCTCTCTCTCTCTCTCTCTCTCTCTCTCTCTCTCTCTCTCAGTCCATTTTCTCTTCTCTCTCAAACCTGCCAAAGACGTTCCTGTCAACTTATCTCGAAATAGATCTGGCCTTTATTTGTAATGTTTTATTTGTACCTTTTTGTATTTGTGTCTGAGAGGGGTCTCTGTTAGTTGTAGAACATTCCTTCCCTTGAAAAGAAAAAAAGGCAGTATACAGCACCATGGCATTTAAAAGGCGATAAAAAGATATAAAATACAAAGTCCTCTGAAGTGTAAGAAAGGAATATGTTAGTACCCAAGGATTGTAATGTATCTTTTTATCTATATATATATATATATATATATATATATATATATATATATATATATATATATATATATATTATATTATATATATATATATATATATATATATATATATATATATATATATATATATATATATATATAGATAGATAGATAGATATATAGATAGATAGATAGATAGATAGATAGATAGATAGAGGGAGGGAGAGAGAGTGAAAATGTGAGTAGTAGAAGCAACACTAATATTAATATAAAAAAAACAGTGAAAGACTCCATACTAAACATACTCTAACTACCTTGTCCGGAAGCCCGCCATACGACGAAATATCATTGAAATTTGTCAATACCTTTTCATAGATAATCATATTGCGAGACAAACAGGCAGACAAACTAATTGAAAAGGTAAATAAATGTTGGCCTTGTAACTTCGGTAATAATAATAATAATAATAATAATAATAATAATAATAATAATATTGATATTAATGATATCCATTTCAGCTCGTAGCAACCTTCTTTAACTCATGCAGATATATACACAAAAATTACAGCCTCCAACCTCGCCTTAATCAAAGTGGACACCTTTAACGCGTAGGAATTTTGGCTCGCAAGTATGAGGTATGATTTGTCATACTTGATGACCGTTGTGTTAAGATTAGACATTGGGTCCCTCTAGTGGATAGTCTTGCCTTCTGTATGCGGCGGTTGGTGACTGCTTGCTATCTTAAGTGAAAAGAATGAGAAGATGCTCGTTCATTTACTTGCAAGGTAATGCCAATGCTTGTGTGTGTATATATATATATATATATATATATATATATATATATATATATATATATATATATATATATATATATATTTTAGTTGATGGATATAATTTCATAAAAATTCACACACAGTCATATACCCGTGTTGGACGAAGAGAGATTCTAGGCTTGCAAGTGTATATTTTGCATACATAGATGCATAGGTGGAAGAAGAAGAAGGAGGAGAAGCGAAGTGAAGTGAAGGAACGCACAGACGAAAGAAGAGGAGGGAGGAAGATAAGGGCAGAGTGAAGCCCGCCCTACTTTAGCCCGAAAGATAGCCCCGCAGTCAGAGGGACCATATAGCGTGTGATGTCTTGGATGAGCGGCAGTTTTTTAGTTGTTGAGCTTCGCCTTTCTAAACTTCCGGTGGAACAAAAGACGCCTGTTGATGAGCTCTTGTGTTTGTTCGCGTGTTTGTCTGGAAGGTTAGCCGATCTGTTTGTTTGTTCTTCATCCTAGCAGAAAAATTTCCTTGTTCGCGAGTGTTTGCAAACTTGTGATTTTACGCTGGAAAGTTCCTTGCGTTCTTTAATGGAGTGTTAGAACGTTTATGTTTATGCCTGATACATTAAATAAGAGAGATATAGAATCAAACCATCGACAGCTGATAATGCTTCACCCTGACATGATTAGCACGTCTTCGGTAACGAAAATAACATTATAAAAAATTAATTGTAGCAACACGATCGCATTTGGACACACTTTTAGTCTCGGGCATGTAAACATGCGAACATCTAAATACATAAAAGGGAGACTCGGTCCATTTAGGTCAACTGGGCATTTAACTTCGAATAGAGGAGGAGGAGGGTCATATATGTGTATATATGGCCTTGAATGACCTTGTTAGCTTCGGCTGGTGTTGGTTACCATTACTACGCTAAACCAGATGATGTTGATATTAGTTTTATTGTAGACATGCTTTTCTCTCTCTCTCTCTCTCTCTCTCTCTCTCTCTCTCTCTCTCTCTCTCTCTCTCTCTCGTGCTAAGCAGCACTCTTGATGTTTCTTTCACGTCTTTGAGATTTCTCTCTTTCAAAGGAAGGTGGAAGACTGTGTGTGAGTTATGAGTATGTCAAATTATATTAAAACTGATAACGTTAATAGAATATTGACGCCCAAAATGAAAGTATCAGCACCGCTTTTGTAATGCGAAAGGATATTTGATATTGGATGGGAAACTGCCAGTTTGAAAAGTCTGTGAGATATGAAGAGGGAAGGTAGTTAATCCGGAAAAGCAATAGAGTCATATGAGTAAAACAAAAACAAAAAACAAAATTGTACGGGTTTACAGAGAATAGAGCTGCAACCTAGTAACTCGGCTTAGCATCAAAAGGACAGTGAAAACCAGGAAAATGATAATCTGCAGATTATTGTGGATGAATATTTATTCTTATATGTTTCTAGGTACGTTTAAAAATAATACAAGAAATTAAGAATGAAAACGAAAAGATGAGTGTATTCGCCACCGACAGTGCCACTATCTATTCATCAGCCTATCTATCATATATATATATATATATATATATATATATATATATATATATATATATATATATATATATATATATATATATATATATATATATATATATATATATATATATATATATATATATATATATATATATATATATATATATATATATATATATATAAATGTAGAGTCTACTTGTCACCTCTTACCAGATACTTCTTCTTTTAACGTGCATTTTTCCCATTTTTGTATGGGGTAAGCACGATACCTTCTTTTGAAGGACTTTTGATTTGGCTTTGGGGTAGACCTGTAGTCTCGATCGGCTGCCCTGCCTGACATCGCTTAGACCCCGGTAGCGTATGTTTCATGTAACATACCCGACCCAACGCCCTTTCTTCCCAGCAGCGAGAAGTTGTTGCGCGGGTAGGGCGAGAGTTCGAGACTTGTGAGATGTTTGTAGTATTTATTAGCCATAATGCTTTTGCCTTCTTAATTATATATATATATATATATATATATATATATATATATATATATATATATATATATCACACACAATTATATATATACATACATATATATATATGTATATTTATATATGGGCCATCTCTCCCCAAGCTTGTATTGGAATCTGTCCAGTACGTTTTGAGACATCTTGTGGGAAGGCAGGCAAACAAACAAACGAGCACAGATGAATATGTAACCCCATCTCAGCCACAAAAGGACGTGTGTCGCTCTCAAAACTACAAAATTGCCTAAACACTTCATTTACCTTTCTTCCTCCATTCCCTCCATAGGACCAGACCACTAAGAAAAGTAAATTCATTTCATTATTAGTCTTTTTTGATGGATGTGTTACGTTTTTGAGGATGCTTTCCTTCCTAAGTGTCAAAAATATCAAGAAACTTTAAACTCTCCCCAAAAAACGCATTCATTGAGTGCATTATGAAATAAAGACAGTTATTCCAAGTGTTCTCTGCCATTAAAAATTAGTATTTATTAAATATTTTTTGAGTGTGGTGGTTTTATTGAGACATGTGGATGGTCAAGCAAGATACTGTTAGGGCAGGTTGGTGAACTGTAAATGGAAAATAGCTTTTCTCTCTTCTTGTCCAGATGGCTCACTGAGGAATGCTTACAATTTTATGAATTATGGTTTCTTCATTTATGTCAGTATTTTCTTGTTTTTTTTATTCATTCAGTCTCATCTGCTGTTATTTTCTCTCTCTCTCTCTCTCTCTCTCTCTCTCTCTCTCTCTCTCTCTCTCTCTCTTTGCCCTTGACTATAGGGCTTAGTGAGAAATAACATCAATTTTTTGCCATTTGTAAGATAAGGGAACTTGATACTCCAGCAACCAGCAGTTTGGTGTCTCGGCATTGAAGCAAATATCTATTCAATATTCAATGAGTGTCAGCTTTTACATATTCCAACAACCGGCAAGTGACTGAGGATATTCCTCACTGTGCCCAACGGTCAATGATGCGCAGTGAGAGAGAGAGAGAGAGAATAACAATCAAGGAAGTTGAGAAAGAGAAGCTTACTCATGTTGTTCGCTAACTGGGCCTCTAGGCCAATTATTAACCGTGATTCAGATTTAGTAACCTTGTCATTTACACGTCTCAAACTCAACATGTAATGGAAGTGGTCGTTAGTGGATTGTCGAGGCGCTTGTGCTATTGTAAAGTCCCTGCTCAATGGGTTTTCTGTGTAGAACTACCCATTTTCTACGGTGACTCTCCTACAAGCCTAGATCAAGCCAAATAGCCACATTTTTATCTATGTAAGTAAGTATCTGTTACAGATTTATCTATGCCTGTTTACTTTTTATGTGTCAGAGTATTACTGTGGCAGTTCTTGTAATTTGATCTTTTATGTTATTTGTGTTTGCCTGTCCGAATTCACATTGAGAGCAATTGACCTCGGGTCACCTGTATCCTATTGTATTCCTTTGTATGACATCCGCACGCCACTTTATAAGCGGCCTGCTTTCCTAATAAACCAGCTGTACATGTCCACCTGCTCATTATTTCACACTTCTTATAGTGGTGACCCCGGAGTGGTTCCTGGAGCCATTAGCGGACTCTATGGCAACCTAGTCTTGGCTCCATGAACTACCCCACAACCCTAACAGACTAAAAACAGCACTTTAACAAAGCGTTCGGGCGTGCTGACTCTTGTCGGCAGATCACCAGCGTCATTAGCGGACCCACACAGCGTGCTCCCAAGTGTTTATTGACGCAAGTAACCCACTCCAAGTAAGAGGGCAATAGTGAGTATGGACGCAGACATTCCCTCCCACATACAGTTAACTGTGAATTACGTGGACTCAGATATCTCCCTTGCTCACAACCCCCCATGCCCAGGCTGGCGCGCGCTCCTTCACGCCGATACCTGCTCCCTGCGCACTGCCCGTCCTGACAGAACAAACTAAGTCCGCCCTCGCCATAAAGCTGCCACCCTTCACGCACAGCAACCCATCATCATGGCTCTACAGGGTTGAGGGGCAGTTCAAGCTGGCAGGACTTACTGACGAGGTGCTGCAGGCAGACGCCGTGATCAACGCCCTCCCGGAGGAGGTCTACAGGAAGCCCGTCCCTTGGGTGTCTGCCGCACATCCCATCACCTACCAGAATCTGAAAACCTCTCTTGTCAAGACCTGCTCCCTGCCGGTCTCCGAGAGGGCCGCCCGCGCCCTTGACCTTGTGAACAACCCTCGACACGACCAGAACCTCCTGGAAACTTGGGGCATGATCCAGGACCTCCTCACCCTTCCTGAGATGGACAGCAGCGGCAGGCAGTCAGAGGTTAGCCTGTCAAGGGAGATCTTCCTCCGTCAGCTCCTCCTGGAGGTCTGAACCCAGATCCTCGAGCCTTATACAATGCCGCTCGGGGACCTGATCAGGACGGCGCAGCAGCTGACGGTCTCCACATGGGCAGCGAAGCGGGCATCCATGCCGGCACACCCCATCAGCTCCCTCCAGCCGGAGGAAAACGCGGAGGAGGAGATAAGCACCGTCACCAGGAAGCGGCCAACCTACAATCACAAGAAACATCCACCGGGGCCTTGCTACTACCACCAGCGGTACGGCGAGGATGCCCGGAACTGCCAACCCCCCTGCTCTTTCGCCCATCCAATAAAACAGAGGGGGGAGAGCGGCCAACAGAACAGGCCACCATGGCAGCAGAGGAACCCAGGAGCCCAAAACCAGTAGGTTTCTACGTCCGCGATGCCATCTCCGGCAGGATGATACGGGTGGACACTGGGGCTGTTCGATCAGTGTTCCTGCCATCCAGAGAGGACCGCAAATGCCCGCCGGACCCGGCTGCCTTCCTGACGGCTGCCAGCGGGTCCCCCATCCTCTCCTACAGGCACCAGGCTCCTGTTGATCTCCATCCTTGGCCGGAGGTACACTTGGAACTTCATAGTCGTGGACATGAGGACCCCACTCCTGGGCGCGAACTTCCTCGCCCACTTTGGTCTGGCAGTCGACATCGGTCGCAAGCGTCTGTTGGATACCGACTCCTGCCAGTCCATCCCCCTGGTGACGGGCCCAGCATGGGAGCCATCTGCTCCGTTGCCCCGCACCAGTATGCCCAACTGCTGAAGGAGTTCCCTGACGTCTTCAAGCCCGAACTGCGCCAAGTGCCCAGGACCCCTGCAAAGCACGGAATCTACCACCACATTAAGACAAAGGGCCCCCTAACGCACGCAGAGTTCCGGAGGCTACCCCCTCAGCGCCTTCAGGAGGCCAAGGACGCTTCGCTAAGATGGAGCAGATGGGCATATGCAGGAAGGCCTCCAGCCTGTGGGCCTCTCCCCTCCACATGATGCAGAAACCAGATGGCTCTTGGAGACCCTGCGGTGACTACAGGCGGCTCATCCTCGCAACTGAACCAGATCATTACCCCCTCCCAAACATGCAAAATCTCATGGCCTCCTTTCACGGGGCCAAAATATTCTCTAAACTAGACCTTTTGAAGTCCTACTTCCAGGTACCAGTTGCTCCAGAGGACATCCCCAAAACTGCCATCATCACGCCCTTCAGGTCCTATGTCTTCACCTTCTCCACCTTCGGCCTGAGGAACGTGGGGGCAACCTTCCAGAGACTGGTGGACAGCATCCTTGGGGACCTGAACTTCTGCGTCTGTTACGTAGATGACATCCTGATTTTTCCCAGATCCCCCAAAGAGCACCTGCAGCACATCTGAAAGATCCTGCAGCTCCTGCAGGAGAACGGCCTCGTTGTCAGGTTCGATAAATGCACCTTCGGCGTCGAAAAAACTGTCTTCCTGAGCCATGAGATATCCCCGGAAGGCGTCCTGTCCACTCACATCAAAGGTCGCAGCCGTTACCAGGTTCCCCACCCTTACCTCCGACAAGGCCGTACAGGAATTCCTCAGGATGGACAACTACTGCAGGAGGTTCATCCCCGGGGTCGCGCACACCATGGCCCCCCTGACGGAGATCCTGAAGGGCCACCGAAAGTCCTTAGTTTGGTGACCCGACCAGCAGCAGGCCTTCTCCCTGACGAAGGCCGCCCTCGCTGAGGCAACCACCTTGGTCCACCAGGACCCCAACACCCCCCTTCAGCTGACGACGGATGCCAGCAACGTCTCCTGTGGGGCCGTCCTGGAGTAGGTCATCACCAGAGCCCCCCCAGCCCATCGCCTTCTTCAGCAAGAAGTTCAGCCCCATGGAGTCCCGCTACAGCACCTTTGACAGGGAACTGTGCACAGTATATTGGGCGGTACATCACTTCAAGTTCCTCCTCGAGGGTACGCCCTTCACAGTTTGAACGGACCACCAGCCACTGGTCCACGCCTTCACAAAGCAATGGGACACATAGTCTTCCAGGCAGCAGCAGCATCTCGCGGCCATTGCGGAGTTCACCTGCACAATCAGATACCTCCCCGGCAGGAAGAACCCTGTAGCAGACGTCCTCTCCAGGATCGAGCTCAACGTGGTGCAGCTCGGGATCAACTACGAGGACCTCGCCTGGGAGCAGACCACCGACCCAGAGACTCCAGCCTACCGCACTGCCATCACGTTCTTCAAGTGGAAGGACGTGCCCTTCGCCCCTGGGGGCCAACACTGCAGTGCGACGTAAGCACCGGCCAATCTCGCCCCTGGTACCCGCCTCCCTCCGCCGTCTGGTGTTCGACATCATCCACGGGCTGTCCCACCCCTCCGGCAGGTCGATGACCAAGCTGTTGGCAGAAAAGTTCGTCTGGCACGGTATGAGGAAGGACGCGACGGCCTGGGCGAGACAATGCATCCGGTGCTAGACCAGGAGGGTAGGGCGGCACACCAAAATGGGGGTGGGCAAGTTTCCGCAGCTGGGGAGGCGGTTTGGACACATCCATGTAGACGTGGTGGGCCCCCTTCCCCCATCAGGCGGGGCCAGATATCTCCTGATGATTGTCGACCGCTCCACCAGGTGGCCTGAAGCGATGCCAATACATGAAGCCACCACCAGTGCATGCGGCGGGGCCCTCCTTTCCAGCTGGGTCAGCCGGTTCAGTGTCCCAGACCACATAACCACCGACAGGGGTCCTGCATTCTGTCCGAGCTGTGGTCCACCCTGGCATGCCTGCTGGGGACCTCTCACCACACCACCACTGCCTACAACCCCGCAGCCAACAGATTGGTGGAGTGGTTCCACCGGTCCCTGAAGGTGTCCCTCATGGCCCGCTGCTCTGCTGAGGATTGAAAGTACCAGCTGCCTTGGCGACCCGTCCACAGCAGAGAAAGTCTATGGGGAGCCCCTCGTAGTCCCGGGCGAACTCGTCATGGGAGGCCGCCACAACCTGACAGTCCAGAGGCTTCATGACACAGTCGGGAAGTTCGCCCCCTGCCAGCGGACGTATACCGATAAGGACAACACCATTCACGCCTCCCGGCCTGTCCTCCACCACCCACATCTTCGTCAGGAACGACACCGTCCATCCGCCTCTAACCAGGCCCTACAAGGGGCCCTTCCGTGTGCTGGAGCGGAACACCAAAGCATTCTGGCTGGCCATGCACGGGAAGGACTACTGGGTGTCTGTTGACCATCTCGAGCCTGCCCTGTTGGAAGTCGTTGTCGACGATACCATGCAGCGCCCTCCGCAAGGACCGTCGCCCCCACAGCCAGTTCATCCCAAAAGAAAGTCACGTGGCCACCCCCAGAAGCACCAGGGCAGCGCTGCAGCCAGCCGCTCCCGCTCACACCACACCCCACAGCTGACTTCGCGGAGCCACGGCATTCTCCAGCAGCCCAGCAGATACCTAGTTTAATCAGATGTTACCCACATCTTGGGGGGTTAGTATTGTAAAGTCCCCACTAATGGGTTTTCTGTGGTGAACTACCCGTTTTCTATGGTGACTCTCCTACAAGCCTAGGTCAAGCCAAATAGCCACATTTTTATCTATGTAAATACATATCTGTTACTGATTTATTTATGTCTGTTTACTTTTTATGTGTCAGAGTATTATTGTGTCAATTCTTGTAATCTGATCTTTTATGTTATTTGTGTTTGCCTGTCCGAATTCACATTGAGAGCAATTGACCTCGGGTCACCTATATCCTATTGTATTCCTTTGTATGACGTCCACACGCCGCTTTATAAGCGGCCTGCTTTCCTAATAAACCAGCAGTAGATGTCCACCTGCTCATTATTTCGCACCTCTTATACTAGCAAATGATGCAGCCTTAGTTGGGTGATGGTGAAGAGAAGCTTCAGAGGTTGGTGAAAGTATTTGAAAGTGTGGAAAAGGAGAAAGTTAGAGGTGAATGTTCCGAGAAGAAAGGAAACATTTAATATTATTATGGATCAAGGATAACTGAAAGATGGTTGATTCTTGTAGGCATTTAAAAGTAATTAAAAGGATGGTAATAGGATGGGAGTGAGTGAGTCACAAGATAGGTCAAGTGAGAAGAGTAGTAGGAGCTTTGGAAAGGGTTGAAAAACATAAACAAGCATATAAGGAAACAAAATATTATAGTGAATGAAAGGACTGTAAAGGAAAACTTCCTTTTCAGAAGTAAAGTATGGATATTGAATGTGAAAAAAAAAGTTGGAAGAGGGAACCTACTGAAATGAATTGATTCCGTAATTCGTGTTGAGTAAAATGTTGGAAAGTAAATAAAAAAATTACAGATACGCTGAAAGAGTAAAAACTTTGCATGAGTTGCATCAGATTGTTGTGAAGTGATTTGTTAACCTAAAGACTGAGGACTAAGTTTTTGTCTCCTGGAAGCACCTGGATGCTGACAAGATAGACAGATGAGCCTTCGAAGCAACTGTTGCTGTAAAGGTTTTCTGCATAAGTAGTTTATTCATATGTTGTGACTCCACTTTTAAGCCACAAGTCAATCAGTCGTTTTTCTATGAGACGCACTCACATAGGGGAACGCCACTTTGGTGGAAAATAACTTTTAATTCAAAAGTAATTGTTTATAGTTTCCCACATGCCGTATGTGTTATACACAATAATTGCTTGTATTCTGTTGGTCCGTATAAACTGTACAAGTAATAGCTTCTATGCCATATAAAGCACTGCTTCCTTCGAAAAATAAAAACGATAAATCACAAAGTGCATAAATATAAACCAGATAGTTAGCGTTTAGAAAGAGATTTATTCAAAATATTATTACAGCTGTTATGACGATGCGAGACCTTAAGTAAAATTTATTTGACAATTGGATGCACGATCGAGTTGTAAAAATAGCAAGTGGCAAACATGTCCCCATGAAGATTAGCTTAGTTGAAGAGTAGAAAGATGAAATTATTTTCTGAATATATGACAAGTGGATGAATATCAATAATTGCCCTGTGAAAGTGGGAGAGACCCTTCTGCCAGTTGTCTCAGCCATTGGCACCACTGACGTAATTTTTAGAGCGTAACTTACTTTTAAGCAATATGCCAAAGTAATGATTGTGCGTGTTCAGTCTGAATAATGACGGATTGCCCTCGTATTGGCAGCATGCTTTGAACCCTTTAATTACATTGACGACCTTCTCTACCTTCATTGTTTGACAGTTCGGGTTTCAGTTGCCAAATATGACATTGGTTATCATTCATTAGTCACTTGAAAAGAAAATGAACACGTAGGGTTATCTGCAGTCACGCTGCATAGCTAGAATGTAAGCACCTGGGATTGCAGCATTTTTATTTTACAACATTTGTCTTCCTTACCGATATTGGTCGGTGAAAACTTCAACTACTGGAATCTGACGTTAGTTGAAGATTCTCTGTCCCTCCTTCGTAAAGGAACTTTTGCCAAAAAATCTTATATTCCTCTTGATTAACGTTGCCTACATAGCGTTCAGAATTCTTTTTCCAGTTACAATTTTATTAATATAATTACAGGATAGCAGACTGTTTAAAATTCTTTTAGCTGACTGCGTTCTGCTGATAATTATGTTCAGTATTTGATTTGAGATTATCAGCAACATTGTAGCGATTGTTGATTGCGTTCTGATGATAATTCTGTACGGTATCTGATTTCAGATTGGTAGCAACTGTTGTAACAATTGCTGACTGTTTTGTTGATAATTCTTTTCAGTATTTGAGATTATTAGCAACTATTGTAGCTATTGCTGAATGCGTTCTTTTGATAACTCTTCCCCAAATAATCACACAGAATATATCAGTCAGTGTAAACATTAATGTTGCCACATGAACAAAATCATGCTCTCTGTGAAATGAATG
>NC_089762.1:28750890-28760890 GCF_040412425.1 Macrobrachium rosenbergii | reverse complement strand
ATGGAGACTCGCGATTTTATCTTCGTTTTGATATCAGTTACCCTTTCACGAGCGAAAATAAAAACTGAGTTCTTTCTGTAAGATAAGATAAGAGGTCAGCAGGACAGGCAGATTAATGCGTTTATCTAGTTTTGGTCTGGAGGACTTAAAAAGGACTTAAAAAGTAAAAAGGTGTTAGAGGAAGCATGAGCCCCAACTCCTTAGGAAGTGCTATCATGCTCACCTCTTGACAAAAAGAAGGTTGCGAGACACACCCAAGACAGAAGTCGGGAGAGAAACTCGGCCATAGCATGACTTGCTAGAACAAAAGACTTGGATTTTTCTCTTTTTTTTTTCGGGGGGTGGGGGGCGAAGAGGGAGTGGCCTTCCTTCCGTGGAGGAGCGCCCCCCCACAGAGGGTCTTTTGCACGGCGCGTTTCGAAATGGAGACAAAGGTTCTTTGCAGCGCCCCCCGGCAGCCGAAAGCCGCGTTTCTTCTGGCGTTTTGCTCTTCATCCAGTTCCTTTAGCCTCTTTCTATCCAGAACTTATCCAACTTTTTTTATGTTTCTCCAGTTTCGTATCTCGTTGAAGGACAGATCGCTCAGGCTAGCCGTACGCAGCACAAGAAATGTGCCCATTGATCGTAATGATAAAGGAAGCATTGAAGTAGCTTTATAATTCGCTTTACTCTAACAGCATTCCGTTGGCCGCGAATAAAAAGCAAACTTGTATATGGCTCTGAGACGCTTAATAAGTCATGTCTAATGACACGTGAGACATAAGAGAGGAGGAGTGGTAGACACCAGAGAATGAACGAGGAATTGTATACTCCACACTTCGTGTAGGGCCATTTGCAGTTCTAAAGTAACTCTACCATTATTGATGACATGGCGTCCAGATGGCCTCTGTAGTTTATGCAAAGGAACTGGGTGTTTTTCTAAGAAGGGGAGAGAAAGAGCGTTTTTAAGCTACCACATTCTAGTAATTAGTCAGAATACGATCCTAAGCTCTTCATTATTGAACACAACGAGAGAAAGAAGCAGCCCTGAATTGGAACTCTATCAAATGCCTTGAGATTGTGGCAGATGAAATTAGCATCCTGCCTGTTTCCTGTTACTTCGTGTTAATATACTCTGTTAACAAAACAGGTGTAGGCGTAATATATGAATGAATGTGTCCAAACCACTGAGTTTTTTTTCATCCTCTATACATTCCGTATTCTTTTTCTCGTATAGAAAAAACTCTGCACATCTGAAAAACGATGGTGTCACATTTTGGTCTGTACAGTTTACGTCACCTAATTTAAGAAAATAGCAAGCACTCCGATTGTTCCTCTGTTCAGTAGACTAAACGTGTTTTCTTTTTAATTTTTTAATTCAGAAGAGTTAAACACGAAATAGTCTCACAAACCTTGCCCTGGGATGAGGAAAGGTTTTTATTATTAAATTGTTGATAAAAAAATTTTTCAGTCTTCTGTACATACAGTGATTGTTGTATTGTATTAGAAAAAACATAGTCATGTTTTTTATGTACAAGTATTTTATTAGGGTAAACCTAATATGGAAAGGCTGTCAGTGCTACAAACACCACATCGATATCTCAGGATACACAAATTGAAGGTTGTAGAAATGTGGGTACAAAATCCTAGAGATGGCTGTGAAAACGTAATAAGGCAATATTAAAAACGACCAGAAAACTCCAAGCTGCGTATCGTTTTCTGTACAACAACAACAACAAACAACAGCAACAACAATAATAATAATAATAATAATAATAATAATAATAATAATAATAATAATAATCCCTCCTGCAAGGATATAACGCATCTAAGAAATTCAACAGATATGAATAATATACTGAACAACGGTGACACATAACACATTTGATAGTCAGCAAAGACTAGTAGATTAGTAAAAAAAAAAAAAACGTACATCACAGATCGAAAGATAAACAGAAAAACTTTGTTCTTCTTTCTTGAAAGACTTTTTTTGAAAGGCTCTTGGCCACACAGTTCGTGCATGTCCGATCACCCACGAACAATATAAGAAAGCTGGCATAATCCAAATGCCACTGATCTGAATGTGTAGGACCTCTAATTTGTTTATTTATTTTCCGAAGCTGCGAAAAGGACCTCTTTTGTTCGACTCTTTGATCTTGGGGCACTAATAGCGTCCCGCAGTGTGGCGGAGAATGTGAAATGTCCCTTTGCTTTTAATGTCCTTGCTGGGATGGCCTACGCAATTGTACTTTTAGTTTACTAAGTACACAACTGTCGTTGACAATTTTAAAGGGTAAGACGTTTTCGATTCCAAAAACAAAGAAAAAAAAGGCTCTAGAATCCCAAGGATTTTCTCTCTCTCTCTCTCTCTCTCTCTCTCTCTCTCTCTCTCTCTCTCTCTCTCTCTCTCGTATCGACGATTAACCCACTTCTAGCCATCTGTCCATACTTAGCTTACTAGAATCTTGTAACACTGTCTGTATTTGTATAGAATTTGTCTGTATTTGTATAGAATTTATGATGTGGAAAGGTACCTTTTTTAACAAGTGCGTGCTGCAGATAATATCAGATGAATCCCCTTAATTTTTTACTGGTTTTACTTGTGGAGTGCAATCAGTGAGGCAAATCAGGAAAATAAATGAGCAAATTTCCAGTGACTTCTGTTTGATTACTCTCAGTAATTTTATACTATTCATTTCCCCACTGCATAAACCTACAAGTGACTCCTTTAATGTATACTCCTTTCGGTAAAATTTATGAATGTATATGTACGCATACACTGTATACGCATAAATGCACATAGGGAGGCATTATTATGTGTTAGGACTCGATTGGTAATACAGTTTTTGGCGTAACTTAGCGTCCATTTAGCGCTATGTGGCTGCGTAAGAATCTTGGAATGTAGGCTTCTTATAACGGCAGAAACGAGAATGCTAACGTCCCACCGTTGATTAAAAGGCATTTTACAATCTCGGTCGGACCTTTTCATCGTATAACAATTAGTGTCAAGTTACTTAAAAGGGATGAACAGTCCTCCCGGCATCGGACCTGACGTTCGGTTGATCGCACTGGGCCACTCGGACGTTTTAAGCAACAGAGGGAATACGAAACACGTAATTAACGCATCAAGCGCTAATCCTCACCGAACGGTAATAATTGAACGGCCGTTCTGCTGCTACGTTGGTGGTAAAGGGTCTAATGAAGGAGATATGGGTTGAGGGAAATTAATGATGTGTGGATTCGGTAAAATACCTGTAGAATGATTCCAGCTTTTTTTTATGCTGTTTAAATCATTGTGATTATTTACTGAAGATTATCATGAAGTAAGGCAACGAGAACGGTTGGGTGGTTGGGCCCCGAGGGTTTGCCTTTAAGTGTGGGGTGAATATTTGAGCGAGAAGTTAGTTGAAGGGGTTGATTATTATTATTATTATTATTATTATTATTATTATTATTATTATTATTATTATTTTTAGGATAGTTTTACCAGATCACTAGGGCTGGCCCGAAGGATTTGTTTTTATTTATGTTGTTTCTTTTTTATATTTTGTCAATTACATTAGAATTTTTCAACAAGTTTATTTAGATAATTAGATTAAATGTAAATGTTGAAGTTCCTGACACAATTGCACTGATTTATTTCCAAAACTTGACAACCTCTGCTGATTATAGGCCTACTTTGGACATTCACACAACAAATGTCTAATTGTTATCATTGAAGAAGTTGGAAGACACCAAAGAGAATAGACTAGATGGTAAATCAAGAGACGGGAATCATAATTGACTCTATGTACTTGGAATTAGTTCGGCGTCCACCGGTACTCCATAAATTCTCATGTACAGTCATATTCATATTATAGAGAAAAATAAAGTTCTATCCTAAAAATATTTGGTTCCTCAATTTCGGGATCCTTCCCATCCTACACCAAGATATCCTTGAATATTCTCAGCTGGGTTATGCAATGCGGATTTCCATGTCCACATGATTTAAGATGCTCGTAAATCCATTGCCTGTGTTTCCTGTATCCTTAAGTGATAACATGGATAAGATATCTTGATCGATTGAGACGGGGTTTTAAGTCAGTGTAATATACGTAATGGAAAATTGATAATAAGATGTTGATTGTCGTGCTTTGTGTATGCGCCTTATTATACATAAAGTTACTTTGAGAAAATTTTGCATTGTCTGCTGCAAATTACTGCGTGCTTTGTGTGTGTGTGTACAAAGTAGTAAAGAGAATGTGATAGCTCATTAGTTCACAAATCTATTATAATTTCTCGCTAATCTTGCCGGGCAACTTGTTTAACGGTATACGATGTTTTTGTGTATGCCTTGATAAAACTCTCTCTCTCTCTCTCTCTCTCTCTCTCTCTCTCTCTCTCTCTCTCTCTCTCTCTCTCTCTCTTTCTCTCTCTCCTTTAGTTTATGCCTTTATAAATCTCTCTCTCTCTCTCTCTCTCTCTCTCTCTCTCTCTCTCTCTCTCTCTCTCTCTCTCTCTCTCTCGTTTAAAACCCCAAAAGAAAAATTACTGCAACGTTTGGCTTAAATACCCACTGCCTTCAACACCAAGCCCGCTAATCAATCTTCTTGTTCATTTATTCTCAGAAAGAGAAGCGTGTGGAGTGTATAAGACTTCCTTCCCTCGAGTCCTTTGGCACTGTTTGTTTTCTCTTGATCCCGCAACCGGACGTTGCTGGCATTGTGGCACCTTCATGGCCGCTGGCACTAAAGCTTAAGATTTATGAACACAGTTAGGGATGAGTTTATGCCTCTGGATGAATACTCCGATTGATACCTGCACCTCTCTCTCTCTCTCTCTCTCTCTCTCTCTCTCTCTCTCTCTCTCTCTCTCTCTCTCTCTCAAGCACACACACACACACACATCTGAGAGTAATATGAGTTTTTATCTAAGATATTTGCCGTGTTCCTCGCCGGTTATATTTAAACGAGCATATGTATATATATATATATATATATATATATATATATATATATATATATATATATATATATATATATATATATATATGTGTGTGTGTGTGTGTGTGTATATATATTATAAATATATATATATGTGTGTGTGTGTGTATATATATATATATAATATATATATATATATATATATATATATATATATATAATATATATATATATTATATGTATATATATTCCATTCTTTCATCAATAAAAGTATATCTTAATTATTTTCGGCTTCTACATATTCACACATAAGCAAATAAGTGAGGTGTAATCCAGCCGCTCATTCGGCCATTTTTCAGAATTTCTCCCTTCACGATATTTGACGAAGCGCTGAGCGGACTTCCATATTTATTTTCGTTACGTGAGAATCGTGAAAATTAGCTGTTAAAATGTTGTTTAGTGAGAGAGGATGTGTTTACGGGAGGCCCAACAACTTGCGATAGACGCTCGCATTGAGTTGTTGACAAGATGCTGATTGATGCCTATGGAAAGAATGTTGGCTTGCTAAACAAAAACAAAAATAAAATAAAAAATAAAACAAACAAACAAAAACAAAGAAATAGGTGTATTAGAGAAATATGGAAATTTGTGGATTCATTTTGAAACATTCGCTGTTGTAGAAGGATAATTTTTTTTTCTCTTAATTGTCACTACGATGATGATCGTAGTGATTAATACTATTCATTATCATTCTAATAGGTTTATTATTTATTGTTTAAAATGAAACGTGATGGCGGGTACTAATATGAGAACAGTTTGTTCGTAGTGGTGTGCGGTCAGAAGGGTTTGGCACTAAAAATAGAGAGAGGGAAACAGAGAGAGATAGAGAGAGGGGGGTAAGGTTATCTATGTACGACTCCCGAGAGAGAGAGAGAGAGAGAGAGAGAGAGAGAAGAAGAAGGGGGGTGGGGGCTGGCCTTCGACTGTAGTAGGGTGAATTTATCTAAGTACGACTCCCGAGAGAGAGAGAGAGAGAGAGAGAGAGAGAGAGAGAAGAGGGGGCCCGGGCTGTAGTGGGGTGAGGTTATCTATGTGCGACACCCAGCACATCCAGCCACCCAACCAACCACTTTTTCCTCCCATCCACTAATTGTTGTGGAGAGTGATCTGGGTCAGACGTGAGTCCGGGCGTCTATGAATGAACCTATGAACAGATACAATTACCTGTGCTGGAAGTTTTTCAGGTGGCTGTTTTTTTTTTTTTTTTCTCAGTGTCCTTTGTCTACGAGCATTCAGCGTGTGCAGAGCTAACGGTGCGGTATATAAATATCCAAATGAATCGATAATTATAATAGACTCCTCGGTTGGTATTCCAGTAACTGTAGGTTTTTGTGAATGACTTTGTAAAAACACTCTGCTAGAGAACGTGTTTTTTTTTCTGTATACTCATAAGCAAATAAATCTTTCGGTTATTAATCAGCTCAGTGGTCTGGTTTGATTATTTTAATAATAATAATACTGATGTGATACATATGCATACAACTGGTACGAAGTAATAATAATAATAATAATATTTAAAAAAGAGATGGACTGGTTCACCTAAGGCGTGTGTGTAAGCAGTGTACTTTAAAACAAAGGATAAATTTAATGAACAAGGATATATGTGGCAGGCCGTAGTACCTAGATAATAATAATAATAATGATGATAATAATAATAATAATAGTGCACGTTCGTAACTCTTTCTTTTCCTCGTTATTTTACCACGTCGATTAGAATCTCAGACTCTGAAGGTGAGTTGGTCATAAGCTATGAAGAATGTAGTAAGCCTTAGTAGAGACAGCGGTGGTGAAAGAATGAAAAAAAACACACACACACACACACACACACACACACACACACACACACACACACACCCACCCACCGGAAGGTCGCAGGTAGCGATGAAGTAGTATAACAATTTTTTTTTATTATCTTTTTTTAGTTTATAAACTGACCCCATTTATTTTGCTTGTCCCTCTCCATTCAGCAAAGTTTGTGGCGCTGTTGTCGCAAATTTTCTGTTTAAACGGAATCACCTTTTGCGGGTCATATGAATGGACACACACACATATATATGTATTATATATATATATATATATATATATATATATATATATATATATATATATATATATATATATATATATATATATACATGTGTGTGTGATCGCTGGTAGTATTGGAGTTATACGTGAATTAATTTCATATCCTCACATTCACAGATAACTTGAGAAGTAATGGACTGAAGCACCGTCTTCTGAATGTCGTTTTATATAATAATAATAATAATAATAATAATAATAATAATAATAATAATAATAATAATAATAATAATGATAGGATTTACAATGGGAAAAGGGTAGTTTCCTTATCAGTGTTCTCGTTTACACTGGAATATTTTAATAGTAACGGTTTATTTGCCTTAAAATTGAGCAATAGATTAAGGAGATTTTGGAATAATGATTAAATTAGAGCAAGAATTCATCGTTTACGAACCAGAAGCCTGAATGTAAAACAGTGATTAAAAATGGCTGCAGATAAATAAACAAATAAAACAAACGGTAGTATGAAACTACTCCAGTTGCAAATGAAGAGGTAAAAGGGGAGGGAGTGAGGAGCTAGGCTCCCTTAGCCTCCCCCACCCCATCATGGGGTAGGTGTTGAGGATCGAGGCAGCGAACGGAATTGTCATTAACACACACTGATACCTGTTTATCGAACTCCCCATCCTTCCCCCTCCTCTTCCCCGATTCCTTCCCCCCACCCCGTCTTCCCCCTAAATCTTTATGGAGTCCCTCCCATACCTCCAAGCCCATAAAGGCCCCTCCCCTCCCATTCCCCTCCTGATGTACAAGACCGAAGTGTCACCGACTAAAATTACATTGCCGTAGTGAGATGTTCAGTGTCCTTTAGAGGCATTAAAGGTACTCTAATAGGCAGCTAGGAAAGGTTGTTCCTCTCGCGGAATGTGCCGGTTGTTGTTCGCCTGTTGTGATCTTGTTCGTCGCGTTAATTGAATCCAGACAATTATTCACAAGCATTGTTTCCTGACAGGTTAAGTTTACTTGCTTTGTTTACGATTTAAGCTTGCCTTGTTGTTGAACTAGAAGCGAAGTTAATTGTTATTGGTCTGCAATAACTATTAACCTTTATAGTAATTGTATGGATATGATCCACATAGGGAAAGTGCCTTTAGACATAAAGTGCATAATAAGTCTCCTCATAGTCAGCGGTACGGTGAGAGTAGAGTACCCAGAATATAACACGATTAAGCTGGAGAAATAGGTCAGAAGGGTTCATGCTACCGAAGTGGACGGGGTGTTAAGCGTGCGTAGCACATCAGGGCAGTAAATGTTTATATTCCCTCCACGCTTCCCCTAAACCATATAAACCTTCGATGCTATTTTGGGGGCATTCTCTGTAACGCAATCTGTCTCATATCTGCACTTACAGTAGTGTACTGTACATGACAGTGTCTCATATCTGCACTTAAAGTACTCTACTGTGCACGACGGTGTTTCATATCTGCACTTAAAGTACTGTACTGTACACGACGGAGAACCAACGCTTAGCTTTTGCTCGAATTCTTATAGAAATATATTTCCCACATTTTCAGTGTTTTGTCAAGTTTTTCTCTTAATTTTACAGGGTCTAGGGATGTTTTTGTGATTCAGATAATACTTAATGAATGCTTATCTGGACTGATTTTGTAAAAAAAAAAAGAAAAAAATACTATTTCCGAAACTTTGTTCACTTTGGATCATGGACGTATTGTTCATACAGGCCGCTTGAAGGAGCAAGAGTTCGTGCTGGCACAAGGTCACCGTAATCATTAATGACAAGATATCAGCTAGTTTTGTTTAACCTCTTGCTTGCTTGTTTCACATATGCAATAAACAAAGCACTCATTCCAATGGATCATATCAGAATGACCACCGACTTCAATATGCGTCCTAAAACGTCCATTAACAACGGAATAAGGAAAGGGTGAAAATTAATTCGTAAAGAGGAATAGGAGTGACTTTTTCATATTTGTGAAAACGGAGGAACTACAAAACAGTGCTTAAAAATTAAGAAAAAAGATTGTGAATATTACCAAGTGCGATGGTAAGTGCTGAATTAAGGCGTTTGATTCGTATTGTTTTTAACCCACAAATAATTATTCGTTTGCTACGACGATAAAGCAAAACCCGTAGGGGGTTAGTGCTGTCAGTGCACCTCACGTGGTGCACTGTAGGCATTACTTAACGGTTTTTGTAGCGTCCCTTCGGCCCCCTCTTTCATTCCTTTTACTGTAACTCCGTACGTATTCTCTCGTCTATTTAGCTTTCCACCCTTTAAAACAATTGTTCCATAGTGGAATTGCGAGGTTTTCCTCTTGTTACACTTTTCAAACCTTCTTACTGTCAATTTCCCTCTCAGCACTGAACAACCTCATCGGTCCCAGCGCTTGGCCTTTGGCGTAAATTCGATATTCTATTCTATCTCCGATGAAGCAAAGGAATCTATCTCTGTCTGCTCGAAGGTCCACGGAATTCGAGCTGGAAGTGGAATGAAAGAGGCGTTCCTGCGTCCATTGAAAGATACAATAGTTCATTTCAGTGGCTTTCACTGGCAGGCGTCGTGTGAGTCACGAAATTCGGGACAATGAGTCGACCTTGGTCTTATTACGAGACAAGGATATATCCCAAGATTGGAAATTCTACGTGGGATGTGCTTGTTTGCAGTGGGCAGCGCAGTCTAATGTTTTTGCAGATGCTTCTTATAACCACTGCACTAATAATATACTGGTCCGCTTGTTTATTGGTAAGTGTCGTGGCATGCCACTCAGATGTCGCGGGTTCGCGTCTCCCCCAAGGCGATGAAAAATCACTGGCTCTGTATCATGATCAGTTACTGCTGCAGTGTGGGGTCCGCGGTGGGAGAGTGAAACCAACATTCTTTGGAAGTTTAAATTTCAAGACAATGGCCCCTGCGTGCGTGTCCCATGTGAATAGGTTTCAGCTACTGAAATAATAATATTATTAAGCTGATTATTTTAATTGAAAGGTTACTTTTG
>NC_089762.1:28743390-28745890 GCF_040412425.1 Macrobrachium rosenbergii | reverse complement strand
TTTATTTACTCAGTACTCTTTTATTAACAGCATTACTTAGGCCTACGATTTTTTTATTTACTCAGTACTCTTTTCCTGAACATTATTAGCTAGGCCTACGATTTTTTATTTACTTAGTGCTCTTTTATTGAACATTATTAGCTAGGCCCATGATTTTTTTTTATTTATTCAGTATTCTTTTATCAACAGTATTACTTAGACCCACGATTTTTTCATTTATTCACTACTCTTTTACTGAACATTATTACTTAGGCCTATGAGTTTTTAAATACTCGTTACTCTTTTACTGAACATTATTACTTCGGCCTATGATTTTTTTTACTTAATACTCTTTTACTGAACAATATTAGCTTGTTTTTTACCGAGAATTATTGGTATTTATTTTACCAACTGCTTTTGTATCGCTGCCCACCAATAACCGAATTCAAAGACGAACGAAGTGAGCGTGCTGAAGGTTGCAGAATGTCCCTTTTCCTTTCCTCATGACGCTGACCACTTCTCTTGCTTCAGCAACTTAGTGATGAGAAACGTGAGGCAACATTGCAACTTCCTTACTCAGGAACTTGGACTGAATTTGGTGCAGTTTCAGTTTAGTGGATTTTAACGAATCGGGTGATATTAGATAACGGAGAAATTACTTCTACTTATGCTTTCATTTTATTTCTGTGTGGATTGTGCCTAATGCTGTGCCATGATTACGGAGGCAGTTTGGAAAATGTCATCTCTTTCGTAAATGGTAGGGATGACATATGTAAACAGCTATGAGAAAAGGTCAAGCGAATGCTTCTCTCTCTCTCTCTCTCTCTCTCTCTCTCTCACACAAACACATACAGAGGTTAACCCCACTGGCGTCTGACAGTTGTGATGAGGTCAGGCATGATGTCACACATTGTAGGCGGCTGATGCCACGATAATGCTTGTTCCAATGGCACTCTCATTTCCCGTTGCAATGTTGACGCAGTCATCTTCAGTATTACTAGAATTACATGATGCCCCTCTGATGTAATTAACCTCTGTCATGTGTGGGGGCAACACTTCTTTCTCTGCTGTCCAAACTCCTCCGAAGGATGTTTATAGATCCTAGTTGTGTATGGAAGTTTTTTTTTATAGTATCGTTGGCTAGTAACAAGGAGTTTCTTTGACACGCTGACTGTGGTGTTTTAACGGATAGAGTGCTGTATCAGGGCTTTGTCAGGGCAATAGTGTGCTATGCCATGAAGGGCGTACTGTCGTATTTCCTTTGGTTTATCTACATGGCCATTATTTTGTACTTTGTTCTTTTCCTTTGTTTATGACTGGCATTACAAGAACTGGACTTGAATGTCAGTAAAAATATGATTGATTTACTGTTTTCAGTTCTTTCACTGTCTTAAAGTTGTTTAAAGATTATTTGATCTGCTCAGGAGTAAATGCTTGGTCGCCAAGATTACGCATTTCAGCGAATT
Organism: Macrobrachium rosenbergii; assembly: GCF_040412425.1. Lineage (NCBI taxonomy): Eukaryota > Metazoa > Arthropoda > Malacostraca > Decapoda > Palaemonidae > Macrobrachium > Macrobrachium rosenbergii. Next base: position 28,744,445 of record NC_089762.1, on the reverse strand, counting down.
TTCTGGCTGACGCCTTTTCACTGACGCACTTCGTCTTTGCTTTATTTTTCTTACAAGGTCTGATAACTCCCCTCCCACCTCCCCATTAATCCTGTACCCATTCCCCCTTCCTAATCTTTTCTACGCTGCAAAAGAAGAATGTTCCTCCCTTCGAAAAGGCTCCTGAACGAGCTATCGACGCCAGTGGTTTGGGTGATGATAACTAATGTGTGGGCACTATGCGTGTATGTATGCGTAAGTGCGGAAAAGATACTTTTGATTGACGACGGGCCTAGACCTTGGTAGGGGCTGCTGGGGAGGCTGGGGCCGACGCGAGGCCTACGGAAATGAATTAGAGAGGGCGGCACTGTTTTATGTGGCGTTCTTTAGAGCGGAAATTGATTGACTTTAGGAAGCGTTATCGCGGCGTCATTTTCTCCTTCGATAATCTGCTCTGCCACCTGAAGGTAGAGTAGATGCAGGAGGCCTTTGAAAAGGTTTTGTATTTATAGGAGGAGGAGGAACAGTAGGAGGAGGAGGAGGAACAGTAGGAGGAGGATGATGAACAGGAGGAAGAAGAGGAACAGGAGGAGGAGAAGGAGGAGGAAGAGGAACAGGATGAAAAGGAGGAACAGGAGGGGGAGGAAGAAGAGGAGCAGGAAGAGAAGGAGGAAGAGGACCAGAAGGAGGAACAGGAGGGTGAGGAAGAGGAACAGGAGGAGGAGGAGAAGGAGAAAGAGAAGGAACAGGAGGAGGAGGAGCAGGAGGTGGGGGAGGAACAAGAGGAGGGAGGGGGGAGAAGTGGGAAGGTTTATGGATACTAGTGAGCTGATGTCCCCGTCCCCATCTTCCCCTTTTGCAGATATCTGCTAATTCCATTTCTTTTTCCAAGGTTGATAAAGCGGCGCCAAAGAAGGGTTTTGGCGATAGAGTTGAAGAGTGTGTGATGATGACAAAGTTGAGACTTCAGGTCATCCTGTCATCACGGTGATGGTTTTGCTAATTGTATCACGTGAATGCCGAATTATTGCTGATAATGAATTATTGTTGGTAATGACGGGCGTTACCATCTCCGT
>NC_089762.1:28695890-28735890 GCF_040412425.1 Macrobrachium rosenbergii | reverse complement strand
TTGTGACTGTTATTTTTTTAAAGTATGCAGGCAATCTAATTGACTGATTATTATATAAACTGCACGTTGCCCCGTCGGTAAATTTCGAGCAGTTATTGAAAACTGAAAAGACTGCTAGGAGTAAGTGTATTTTTCATTTTGATATCATTACTGTTGTCCTTATTTAGCTATTTTTCAAATTTGTATGCAAAGGAAACGGAAACACGCAGTCTGAAAGGTGACAGAAAACAATAACACACGGTATAGAATTGTGTGACGCCTCTATAGTTAAATAGCATTTTCGAAAGTTAGATATAAATAAGCAGGGAAGCATCTCGTACATGGCACTGGTGCCTTTGGTTCAGGTCGTGTGGACGGAGATTATTCAAGGTATTTTGGGTATTGAAGGATATCGGGGCTTCCTATCTATGCCCTACGTTGGAGGTCCGGCACATGGTTACGCTCTGGTGGGCCTGACCGTCTACCGAGAGTATTTCAAGAGCGGTTTGTGTAATTGTTGCACCGCTTTTGGAATTCTTTGTTGCTGTTGTTGCGAGTGTACTTGCACTGCCAAGGGCCACATGTAACCTTGGTCTGCAGTGATAGATCTCAGATTAACCCTCTTTTTATGCGTCTCTCCGTTTTCTTCTTATTTTTATAAGAGGCTTGACACAAATTTGTTTTGGTGAGATTTCAATTTTATATTTTTACCATTATCCGTCCAAACTTAGCGTAGTATTCGTAAGAGGCTGTATCGAATTTGTTTTTGTAATCCTTAGAAAAAGTCTTTATTGGCTGATTTCCTTCTGAAATGCTGGGCTTAGGTTAAATATTTGTATTTGTATGTTTGTCTGTCTGACTACATGATAATTTAAAAGAAATTATTGATAGATACAAATGAAATTTTTTGGAGGTTGAGAGGGAAAATAGGTAAGGAGGTTTTTATTAGACTTTGAGATAGAACTGAATCTTTTTTTATCTTTTATTAGTGATAGAACTGAATCTGGATGTAGATCAAGTTCTTTTTTTTTATTTGAGGGAAGAGTATTGGTGCATTTTATATATACATATACATATATATCTGTCTGTATATATATATATATATATATATATATATATATATATATATATATATGTGTGTGTGTGTGTGTGTGTGTGTTTATCTGTTAGCATGGTCCTAAACTTTTTCCTTTTATTGTTGTAATATAATATTTAAAGGTATTGATTTTCGTATTTAAAAGCAACGCTGGCCATACGATTTATCAAAAGTTTATCTAGTCACCATCCAAAAAATTCTACTACAATATATATATTTATAAATGATATAATTTATATATATATATATATATATATATATATATATATATATATATATATATATATATATATATATATATATGGAGATCGCTACTTTTGATAGAACGATTTCAGACATTTTAGTACAACCATTGAGGATACCAGCATGTCTGTTTGTTTCGGACGATAATTGCTTTCCATGTGGTTGCTGAAACTAATTGATGCCAATTACTAACACTGATATGATTAAGTACAGCTTTCTAAACGGTTGTCTTTAGGGCCACGTCAGATCTACAATTTTTTTCTCTTGCTGAGCAAAAAGTATACTTTGGCCTCAACATGCCCTGAAGTCCATTTAGAGGATAAAAAACCAACCAAGAGTAAGGTTGTTAGATGTACTGAATTGGTGTTGAGAGAACGCCTGGCCCATAATTGGGCTGTTAAACCATAATTGGTTAGCGCCAATTATATGGCCTCAATTATAACATCCCTCCGGATTAGCCGATTATATCCGGGAATATATTTTTTTCATCGATGTAATGTTTACACTCAACATTAAGTGGGTTTGACCCTTAGGTGCCATGCGTGAGGGTCAACCTCGCCTTTGCCAGACGAAATTTTGTTTTTTCAGCCTCTTCTCATTTGTGTGACTAAAGGTTTCATTATTTTTATGACTGCCTTTCGAGGTGCATTGGGGGTTTGGGTCAGAATGACTTATGACCTAAAAAAATGAAAATTCAGTATGCCAGTTCACTCTTAGAAATATGTCTTTATAGTATGTATTCATTACTTCATCTTTGTCATCTTCAGTTCAGTTTACCCGCGTTTTTTGGGGGGAAATGCTAAAATACAGATAACCACAGAGATTATTCTCAGCGTAACGGAAAGGGGACGAAGAGAAATGTGGTAAAGAAATAAATGGGGAAACGGCAGCAGCCAGATAGTGCATTTGGGAGCCATTAGAGTTACGGGCGTAAAGATAAAGATAAAAGATAAACGGGCAAGGAGGTGTATGGGAGAAATTTGGCTCTCTCTCTCTCTCTCTCTCTCTCTCTCTCTCTCTCTCTCTCTCTCTCTCTCTCGCTTATATGTACAACTTAAACTTTATCCTGTTCAGCAACGCTGTTCATCCATCTTCGTCAGAAGTTTAACGATTTTTCTTTTTGCTAAGTGGTTTCAAAAATCTTTTAATGAGGGGTCGGTAATGCTTTTGCTGTTAATGTGAAGTACTTGTCTGTATGTAATTTTATACACACACACACACACACACACACACATATATATATATATATATACACATATATATATATATATATATATATATATATATATATATATATATATATATATATATATATATATATATATATATATACATAATGTAGATGGATAGATAAATAGATAGATATCAGTGAAAACCGATATACCCAGAGGTAAAAGCGCTTTTGGAGAAACTTAGGATATTATTATTAGTCTTATTATCTCTCTTTCTCTCCACTCTCTCTCTCTCTCTCTCTCTCTCTCTCTCTCTCTCTCTCTCTCTCTCTCTCTCTCTCTCTCTCTCTCTCTATATATATATATATATATATATATATATATATATATATATGTATATATATACATATATGTATATATATATATATATACATAGACATACACATACACACACACACACAGACATACACACACACACACACACACACACACTTCTTATTTTGACGCTCACTACTCGTATGTAAATTGGTTTTAAGACGGTGTGAGTGTGTGTGTGTTTGTTTATATGTGTGTAATCACGACATTTGCCGAAATAGAGATTTTGCAAATGTTTGTATGTTGTTTACCCAAATGCAATAGTTTACAGTGAAAGAGGAACGTCAAACAAGTACCACTTTGCTTTTCAAGCGTCAGAGAAAATAGCAGCTTCGAATTTAGAAAACACGCACAGCTTGCCTCGTGAAACGAAACTCACTACTAGCAATTATGTAATTTGGTTTCGGCAATGATTGGCACTTGTAAGCACAATTAATGGTTTTTTTTACTAATTAGGTTTCAAGTGTGTCCGTATTGCTTTTTCAGTTTGCTGGATTTTGTCTGTATTGCTTCTTCAGTTTGCCTTCCTATATTGGATTTTAATATGTGTATTCTTTAGATGCATTGCAGGTTTTCCTTGTAATAGTTATTAAGCTTAGCAACTTTAATTAGTTTCCATTTACATTCAATTTCTTCCTTACTCTTAATTTTATAGCATCTGATATATTTTATAGTATTAGTTATTACGTTATTGTTTCCTTAGCATGAGGTTCTCCTGCTACTTCGCTTACCTCGAGTTTACTGACATATCTTTTAGATTGTCTTTTAGTCTCCTTCTGGACTGCTTGATGCGATGTCTTATAGGAAGAAGTAAGTGATCATTCCCCAAGAAGGACACGGCGTCAGTGGCCTTGGTAGTTGAGACGCCAGATAATTTTCACCCAGTCGATCCCCAGAGAGTGTTTATTGTTACTCTTCCCTGTTGTCTGAATTGCCTGACAGGGCCTGGAGCCGCGTGAGTCACCCAGGTGAGAACCTGGGAAATGACGGGGAACGCAGCCTTTGATAAGGGCAAGGAGGGCTGGGGAGTCGGATGAAAAGGGGAAAATATGAACTATGTATATGGCGAGGGAGACAAATAGGGGTGGGGAAGAGTGTGTTGTTATGGTTAGAAGGTGAGAAGGATCTCTCGTACCTTTAATCGTTGATTATTTACTCTCTCTCTCTCTCTCTCTCTCTCTCTCTCTCTCTCTCTCTCTCTCTCTCTCTCTCTCTCTCTCTCTCTAATAGTAGCTTTATCCTCGATTATTACGTTATTCAACTCGACATGCAACAAGAATCTTTTCAAGTACAGCCATATGTTGTGGCGTTATTTCTTAATTTCTTGTATTCTAACCCAAGTGCCCTTTTCACTACCGTGTTGCTGGGTTTTTGAATTTTTTTTTTTATATATCAGCAGCTTGATAATGTCCTTGTGAAAAAAACTGTGGCATACAGAGAAATTTATAATCTGGCATGTGCATTTTCGGTTTTACTGTACAATACCCGCAACCCTGATCGGCACAAAATGTATGTTTCCTAATAGCCTGTTGTGTATACTCCCACACGTTGTGCTTTATCGGCTGCATCTCTGAACAGCGTTCGACTCCATTTTCATTTCACAGGCAAAGGCACCTCGCCCCTTTCCAACTTGGATAGGAAACCAGCCACCACACCCTTTGGCCTTATACCCTTGCCTCAGCTTCAACCAATCCTCGCCCCATCACAGAAAAACACAGCTGAAGAGGAGATAAGGTGCGACCTCTGGCCATAAAACGTGATTATTAGCCTAGATAATGAGATGGGCCAATTAGCGCCGAGTAATGCTTTGGTCGAACTCTCTTTTTGCGCTTGTAAATCGATAAGCTTCACGGATATGGGATATTGGGTTTGTAGGAGCTGGGGAGGTGTCCCTTTTAGGTTCTACGGGATTAGGTGTTAGGGTTAAAATGGGCCTCATTGATAAATGATTTGGACTTGAAGTTCGGGGTTGATTTGGACTTATTCAAGGAAACTGATAAAGCATCGTAAATAGATGATCCGATGTTTGAAAAGACTTGATTAATACGTGTGTCCGACGAGTGAGGCGAGAGAAACCAGGAAAAATGACAGACTAAGGATAAGAATGTTGCTCAGGATAAAGCAACAAGAGGATGTCTTTTAGAAGCAGGATAAGGAATAGACCATGTTTGGTAAGTTAGAAACTGGTATTTACGAAATCCAGGAAAATTACTTTTGGGATGTAAAGATTTCAGTTACTGAGTAAGACTGTAATGGTTAAGGTGGGCAAATCATTTGGGGGGGAGGGGGAATTATCAGTATAGGTAAAACTGTGTGTATCACTTGAAAAAACGAGTCGGTAAAGATTTAAGAGAATATTTATAACCATTGGAATGAGTTAATTTGGGAAACTTTCAAATGATTATTGGCTTGGGCTAAGTGAGGTGGGTATGAAAATTTCAGTTGTAAGGATAAAATAGGTTAGGAACTGAAGTCTCTGGTGACTGTTTTTAGAAAAAGAAAGACAAAACGGTTTTATACACATCCGTACATGCTGTACACACACACACACACACACATATATATATATATATATATATATATATATATATATATATATATATATATATATATATATATATATATATATATATATATATATGTATATATTTTTTTATTATTATTATTATTAACATCTATTTCTTTTTCGGTTAGGGCTTGTCACCTTGATTCCCAGCACTTTCTAATGAGTAACTGAAGTTTTTTTTTTTTCTTCGTAGCATACCCTTACACATTGTAGGAAAACTTACCACGTTCTTAAACGTTAACTTTATCAAGGTAAAAAAAGACATTGAAAGAAAAGAATATCATATGGTATATTAACAATTTAATCTACAACTTCGTCCATTCTGATTATGTTTGTAACCTTACACACATATATATATATATATATATATATATATATATATATATATATATATATATATATATATATATATATATATATATATATATATATATATATATATATATATATACATATATATATATATATATATATATACATACACATATGTGTGTGCGTGTATACGATTACAAACATGATCAGAATGGATAAAGTTGTAAAAAGAATTTGTGAATATAGTGTAGAATATTCTTTTCTTTTAATGTTCCTTTTGTTCGTTTGCCTTGGTGAGGTCAACATTTAAGAATGCGGTATATCTCTCGCTACCTCTTGTTTTTGCATTCGTCCTCCCTGACAGTATGTAAAGGCAAATTAGAAAGAAAAAACTTCTGTTTCTCATTAGGAATTGCCGGGAATCAAGGTAATAATTCCTAACCGAAAAAATAGAATATAACAGGTGGTTTGTGAAAATTATTAAAAGAAACAATATACTTAAAATTTCGTTGCTTCATGGTGGAAATAACAAAATGCAACAATCTAGGTAACTAGATGTAAAAAGTAAAAGTTAATGAAATTATTTCATGAGGAAAAAAAAAAAAAAGATCAAATAGTTTTATCACGAAGAAGTACAAAGAACAGATAAAAATATATGGTACTTGAAAAAAGAAAGAATATGAAGCGAAGGACAAAAGATTTCCGGAGTAAGGATGAAAAACTGGATATAAAAAGGAAGGTTCAGAGAAACAAACGAGTGAACGCCTATAATTAATGGGTGTCATGCCAGTCCAGTTTGGAAATGGATGGGGAGTTAAGAGGAAAAAAAAAGAGTAATTGAAGGGAGTGTGAACGATTGCAAGATGGTTAAGAAGAATATAAATATATAATATATATATATGTGTGTGTAATATATATATATATACACACACACACATCTTAAGAGGGTGTGAACCGTGCAAAATGATTAAGAATGATATATGTATATAATTTATATATATATATATATATATATATATATATATATATATATATATATATATATATATATATATATATATATATATATATATATATATATATATATATATATATATATATATATATATATATATATATATATATGGGTGTGTGTATAGATGTATATATTATGGCATATTAACTAAAGTGTTATAATTTTATTCATTTAAGACCCAACTACATCTAATAAAATCTAACATATTTTACCTAGTCTTTGCCTGTTCGGTTTAATATAAAGTTACGTACTCGATATGCTATCATGTAATAAAGTATGAATAATGAAATTATAAATTATAATTGGATCTTCCTAATTAGGACGTGCGAAAATTAGCGAAGCTTCAGACAAGCACTCTATGCTCAGGAAAACATGGCAGTATATTGAGAGGCAGAATTTTTCGTACTGCGCTTCGTAGTAAATAAGTTTTATCCTCTGGCGAGCATAATTGGGACATATTCGCTCCAGCCCACTGCAAAATCTTCTCGTTATTTTTGACAGCTTCATGATTTGTCATGATTATAAGTATGACCTATATCATATTTGTCCCTGGGTTAGATATGCAAATGCCTCTGAGGGTTTGAAATAACGACGTTTGATGGTTTTAAGGGTACGAATCGGAAAACCTGCGATGATATGCCATTTAATATTAAGAGGGAAAACGCCTATTCACCGGAATATACTGCCGGCGGATCAAGTAATTTAGTACTTAGGTGGCAGATTGGAGGCTTGCCATCTGCAACGTCATTCTAATAGATGTGTCATCATACGTCGGGAGTTGATAAAAATGAATTAGCAGTCTTTTTAGGATTTTGGGGAGCTTTTCTCTCTCTCTCTCTCTCTCTCTCTCTCTCTCTCTCTCTCTCTCTCTCTCTCTCTCTTCATTAATACGCTTGTCGGGCTCCCTTTGTATCTTTCGCCCGAGACTGGTTTCTTTTTATCTCTTATCGCTTGCTGTTGAGATGACACAATGAGATAAGCTGTTTAAATGGAAGAAGAAAGATTTGCTGGGACTGGCGACTGAAGTCCTTTGCTTATGCCAAAAGTCCTAGACAGAATTTGCATGAATATAATCTGATTATATTGCTTTTATCTGGTTTGAAGTCCACATTTCGGCCTGATTTAATGTTTTCGTTCTAGTCTCTCTTAATTTGCGTTTGTCTTCTTTGTTAATTTGCGTTTGTCTTCTTTCTTAAACAGTTTACACTTTCTGATTTCGAATTATATAAAGCTAGTTTCGTCTCATATTTCTCGCGAGATTATTGCGTAAGTTGTTATAACATCTTTTACACCGATAATAAATTCATGTTAATTAAAGATTGATTTCTCGATGCCCTGTCGAGTAGTTTGAGTAGTTTAGCCTTTACAAACTGTGACCATGTCAGTGATGGTAGTGATTTGTTCAGTAAAAGTTATTCGGGCGGAACTTCCGCAAGGTTTCAAGCTTCACAGCAAGTAGCGCTCCTGGTTAAAGTTACACGTGGGTCTGTTTGCTTCTTTTGTTTGTCATAACTACTTTTAAATTTAAAACATAGCTTAGTGCGGCAGACCTACTGTAAACTTTCTGCTACAGTGGGACCTAGTCTTGTTGCGAGGCCATTTAGTTTATGTTGCTTTTCCCAAAATGGAATATTTACGTCTGTTTAGACCTGGTATGTGCTATTCAGATTTACTGGAATATCACTGATCAGCTATTGAAATCCAAGATTGCTCTCTCTCTCTCTCTCTCTCTCTCTCTCTCTCTCTCTCTCTCTCTCTCTCTCTCTCTCTCTCTCTACATATATATATTATATATATGCATGTATATATATATTTATATACATACATACACACACACACACATATATATATATATATATATATATATATATATATATATATATATATATAAATAACAAAATTGGCTTTCTTTGGAAACACCAGTATTAGGTATTAAAGGAAACGTATTGTGGTTAGAACAGTGTTTTGTGCAACTTTTCCAGTCTTTTGGAAAGAAAAGCCTGACCGTACACACCAAATAACCCATAAGTCCTTATCTCACGGGAAATACCCGACATGTTCTTAATTGCCCAGTATGCCATACGGAATTCAGGGTATCTCACACTCGGGTATTTTATTCGATCGCGAATTTGTGATTATAGGTTGGAAATTCCTCGTAAAAGAACCATGGAAATGCCTTGCACGGGCAGAGTCTGCATTTATAACGAAAAAGGAGAATTTGGATAAATAAATATTAGTAAGGATATAGCTCCGGGGAAGTGAGTCATAATGTTTTGGGAGGGGCCTGCATATTGCAACGGGTTTACCTGTGGTGGATGGCTTTAGGTGAAAATATGGCTCGACAAACAGTTCTTTCGCATGTTTATTATTAAGCAGTGACACTCTCTCTCTCTCTCTCTCTCTCTCTCTCTCTCTCTCTCTCTCTCTCTCTCTCTTTCTTTCTTTCTTACATGCACGCACTCTTCTCTCTCTCTCTCTCTCTCTCTCTCATGCAAGCAAGCAAGTCTGCCTTTATAGACAGAGTACCTGCTGTTTGTTATTAAGTAGTGACTCACTCTCTCTCTCTCGCTCTCTCTCATGCAAGCAAGCAAGGCTTTATAGATAGAGTACCTGCTGTTTGTCATTAAGTAGTGTGACTCTCTCTCTCTCTCTCTCTCTCTCTCTCTCTCTCTCTCTCTCTCTCTCTCTCTCTCTCTCATGCAAGCAAGCCTTTATAGAGAGAGTACCTGTTGTTTGTTATTAAGTAGTGTGACTCTCTCTCTCTCTCTCTCTCTCTCTCTCTCTCTCTCTCTCTCTCTCTCTCTTACACAAAATTCGGGTTTGGGTGGGTCGGTATGGCTCTGGTTCCTCTTGATCGTAGTGAACCGTCTCCTCCTAATTGGTGGTCTGATCTTATTATTATAATTCCATAATTTCATAGGGACAACTTTTGCCTTCGGTCAGTTCCTTAGAAGGATGAGTGAGCAAGTGTGTGTGAGTGTGTGTGTGTGTGTGTGTGTGTGTTCATTTTTAGAAGTTGCCTTATTAGGAAGAAGGAAAGAAGAGGGCGCGAATTTGTTAATTTCTTTTTTTTTTCTGTCTGCTTAAGCGACTGTTTTTATTACTATTTCTGTCTCAGTAAATGTTGATGATTTGCAAGCTATTGGCCATGATATTTCAGAAGCGGTTTTTAAAACTGGCCCTGAGGACCGTTTGTATTCAATTTTTGGGATTGTGGATTTCTCCTGGTTTTGATTTTACCTAGGGTGCATAAACTTGAACTATTATATATATATATATATATATATATATATATATATATATATATATATATATATATATATATATATATATATATATATATATACATATATAATAAGGACAAAATCCACGAAGGAAAGAGAAACAGTGGCGTAGTGCTTTGTTTTTCTTTCCTTTGTAGATTTTGTCTTTATTTATATACGCATCTGTTTGTATATACATCATGTTCCATATTTTCGTGATTCAGTTATACATATACAGGTGTGTCAGTACACCTGTATATATATACATATATGATAATTGTTGAAAAAAAACGGCAGAGCAGCACCATTTGGAGCCACATTTCCCCAAAGAAAAAAGACGCTTGGTAAAATGTATATATACTTCCTTGTTTTTCTTCATTAGAGCCTTCCGGTTCTCAGAAAGTCTCTAGAAATGAGGTTACCAGCCCATGCCTTTATCTTAACCTCAGTTGATACAGTACCCATTCACTGGTGGTAGCAGCTTGGTTATATATCCCCTCCAAATGTAGGCCAAGTGCTTAACCTCTGAGCTATGAACTGTGACACCTACTTCCCATATGTATACAGTATTTATATAATATATATATATATATATATATATATATATATATATATATATATATATATATATATATATATATATATATATATATATATATATATATATATATATATATATATATATATATATATATATATATATATATATATTTATAATATACTATATATGTATATAGTATATATATACTATATATATATATATATATATATATATATATATATATATATATATATATATATATATATATATATATATATACTGTATATATACCTGTTGCTCTTGTTAGACATCAATGAGATGTGATTGTTTAGATTCCAGATTCTTGAATTTACAAAGTACAATTTACCAAGTACCAGTCTGTGATGGCTGGTTTTGCCACCACTCAATACTCAAAATCAAAATGTGCTAATAGTGTTCAAATCACAGGTACTAAGTCCACGATAGGTGGAATAGTACTAAAAAAAAGATGTGCAAAAATCAAATCAGGGGGGTAAACAAAACACCAAGAAAAAAACTTAAGACTTAATACATAAATAACCAGATAGAGGTTACACCTGAACCTCACAAATACATCAAATAAATGAATAACTAACACCCTTAATTAATTAATGACAATAACAAACACACTCATACTGCTAAAGATAGACCGCAACACAATTATCCACAAAAGAAGGGGGTTCAGACAGGAGGAGGCAAACAAAAAGGATGAATAACCTGATGAAGGAGAATGACTGTATGCTTTTGAAGGCTAGTACCTGATGAATTGTACTTTGTAAATTGAAGAATCTTGAATATAAACTATCCCTTCTCATTGAAGCCTAATACCAGTAGTAGGGTACATATACACTGAAGTTATGTGGCTATTTTATTATATATAAACATGTATAAATATGTGTGTTTATATATGTATATTTGTATATGTGAGGAGTAAAGAAACCGTTCAATTATGGAAATGCAGTATGAAGATATGAGTAGTTTTATATATTATTTTTATTTTTAAAGTTTAAACTATGAGAAGTTGTCTGGTAACTTTCAACTAGTTGTGAATATCCTCACTTTTCAAGGGAAAGGATAATCAGTCATTGTCCGAGTAAGGGCCAAATCTCCAGGTAGAGGATTAGCGATTGGTGTTTGCATTTACCTCGTTCAGTAATTACATGACGGAGTCAGAGAATGCGCATTTCGATTCGTCTTTAGTATAATGTTCTTAGCTGAGGGTATACCAATAGTCCTCGAGTATTTTACTTTAAAGATTCTTCCTTTCTGACTTAGCATCTCCAGTGTAAACCTAATCACCTTTTAAACCTTTGAAAATTATATTAGTTCTTTTAAATGTTTTTATTTTTATTTTTACAAATATTAATGTGTTTTCCCTGAAGTTTTTTTAATTTGAAAAATGTCAATGCTTTCAAATGGGGGTGATTTTTTTTGTTTTGTTTTTGTTTTTACAAAATTAATGTATTTTTCCCGGAAGTAACCTTTTATATGGGAGAGAAGGCGTTCTTATCTCTATTGGCACAATGTGAACGAAAATGGGAAATTTCTTTGTAAAGAAAACTGTCGTTTATTTCCTCAGTGTTCCGTTTTGTGGATGAATTTGCTTATGCTGCCGGCAGTCGTTGTCATACATAAAGAGAGAGAGAGAGAGAGAGAGAGAGAGAGAGAGAGAGAGAGAGAGATTCAGATTCACTTATCTCCGTCAACATATTGTTTAATTGTTGCATATTTAATATTATATTTTCACGCTCTGCAACTAACACTAGGGTTTTTTATTTCCTTTTGGCTAGAATTGCGCAGAGGAACAGTTTTTTTTCTGACTGCATTCTCTTTGCCCTCTTATTTTGCTACACTCCTTTTCTTTCTTCCCCTCTGAGCTCCCTGTGTATATTATTATATATATATATATATATATATATATATATATATATATATATATATATATATATATATATATATATATATGTGTGTGTGTGTGTGTGTGTGTGTGTGTGTGTGTGTATATGTATGTGTGTATGTGTATGTATGTGTGTGGTAGCTCCACTCGTGATAAGAGGGCGTGGGTGAGACGCCTTATCAGTTATTAAATGACACGGTTACATGCAGTGGGTTGCTGTTCAGATAAAAGTCGCTTGAGGCGAGGGTGGGCGCCTCTCGGGTACTCCCTCCCCCTGTAGGGTGGGCGGGGTGGGTGGACAGTGGATGCTTTGTGGGGTTTATGTTGGGCGTCGAGAGTTGGGTTTAGGTCATGGGGATGGGGTTTGGTTAAAGGAGATAGACAGAAAAAGAAAAAAAATGAGGCTGAGCGAATGAATCGGTCATGGTCATCGGGACTTTTTGGGTGAGGGTTATTTGGGAAAAGAAAAATAGAAATAAAAATAAACAGCGGAGTGATTGCATTAGCGAGGGTTTTTTCTTAGAGAGAGAGAGAGAGAAAGAGAGAGAGGGGGAGAGAATGAATCACCAAGATCTGCGAGTTCTTTTGACAACAGCAAAGCTTTGCATATTACTTGCCCGTTAATTTCACTGGAGCCTGGTTCTTCGAAAACTCCTGACAGCCATGGAAAGAGGAAGCGTGTGGCCCCTTATATGGCAGGCGTGGAATTCAAACCGCTGCACCTCTCCGCACGGTAGTGCAGATTCCAATCCCTTATATTCGACAGCACTTAGGTAGGCTGGGATGACATCTGTGAAACCAATTTGGTGTTTACGACTCCGGCGTAAAATGAAAATGGAAAGAAATATTCGGAGATAGCCTTATCTCTTGTGAGAATGGTTTTCGATTGGGTTGGAGCCTTTAAGAATAAGTAGCACGAGCCTTCGGAGACACGTTGGCTTTTGTGTTAGAAGCGGTTTTGGATCTACAAGTTGCTTAAGATGCTAAGAAAGGTAGATGTTTATATTGAGGGGGTTTGATATGGTATTTGATATGTAAATGCCTCTGTGCCATGTGAAGATTAGAAGAAAATATTTTCTCTCTCTTATCTCTCTCCATTTGTAGGGTGCTAAAGAAACGCCGGTTCTGTATTTACTTAAGGAATACAGTTTATGTTCTCTTAATTTGACTTCTTAGTAAATATAGTTTATGTATGCTCTTTTGATATTGCTTCCCGTTTCATGAAATAAATTAGTCAGAAAACTAATGAACAGAAAGTTAATACAGTAGAGAATTATGCTTCCAAGAGAACCTAAAGAAACAAAAACCCGAATAAAAGTAGTTCCAGCTAAAAGTCTTGGCCAGAATCTCTTAACTTGTGACATGCACTTGCTTCTGAATTCGTAGATTTTGAGTGATGACATCGCAACATGACATGGTACGTCCTCAAGCTATATTTTCTTAGAAGGGACGGGTTGAACTTTTGAGTTTTTATCCACTCTTGCGATGAAATGATTATGATTATTATAATCCCCCATTGCTGAAACACTCATGACGTTTGCAATGGGGTCTGATATTTGCATGCTGGGTAGATGGTCATTTGATCATGCTTGAGATTTAGTAGTGCGAATTCTCGTGACATATTTAAGTGGAAGGAACTGATATTACTGCTTTAGCAATCATCATGTGTGATGGTAAATGGCAGTAATTCAGAATGCCCACCCACCCACCCGCACACGAGCACACACACACACGCACACACACACAAGTATAATTACATGTGGAATAAAAAAAAAAAACATATGAGTGAAAGAGAATCCTTTTGGAAAAGTATTATTCTTTATCTGGCTGTCTGTGGAGAACCTGAAAGACTAGCTTTGCTGGGTGATATGGATGCAAGATCTGGCGACATTGAAAGAGTTGAAGCGGTTTCTAGATGTGGAATTTCCGTAGTAAATGAGAGTGGAAAGAGTCTTGGGAAAACATGTTTAGAAAGAGAAAAAGCAAGGAAAGAGTTTATTGAATAATGCATTAGTACAGAATAGATGGAAGAGCAAGTTGTTTGAATCATTTGTGGAAAGAGGACTGGCTGGAGGTATATCTGGTCAGTATTTGGTTGAAGCAAAAGTTTAGATTGACATGAGTTATAAAAACAGAAGAATGGATGGAAATGTAGCTTGAAAAGTAATCAAGGTAGGTGAGTTGGATATTAGGGAAGTGAGAGGAGCGTATGAGAGGAAAGTGATTGAAAAACGGGCCGAGGTTAAAACTAGGACATGGAAAGAGTGGATGAGAAGCATGTAATATTTGAGGGTGGTCGTCATAGGAATAACAGAGAGTGTTTTTGGTTATATGAGGGTAGGAATAGGGAATAAAAAATATAAATTCTATGATGAGAATGGAATAGGTAAAGTAAAGGGAAAAGGAGATTAATTGAGGTGCTGTTGCATGACTGAAGAGAAGATGATGTTCAAGAAGAAAGTGAGAGAGAAAATGGCAAATAATGAAAAAAGAGGTGAGAGTGTAGACAAGACTTTAAGAATAAAGAAAATTGTTCAACTGGGAAATAAATGCAGAGGAAAGTTAATGAATAAATGAATTAGAATAAGAGATACAAATCAAGAGATGCTACCCAGAGTGAAACCTGACATGGGTTGGTGAAATGAGTATTTTGAAGGGTTGTTGTAAGTGAGGGATAGACAAGAAGCAGAGATGGAAAATGCTTGTGGAGTTGACCCAAGACACCAGTTGATGGAATGTAAGGATGGCAGTTACTCAAGACAACAGGAGATGATGGGATAACTAGTGTGATGCTGTGGTACATTAGTGAAAGTGTGACTGAGTGGCTGATCAGGACTCGAAGATATGTTTGGTGTGACAGAAAGACTGATAGGGGAAGACCAGTGTGGGACTAGACAAGATTTATCAGGGCATATTGCTACCCTATAGTGCGAGGGTAGGTGTATAGTAGAATTTTGACATAGACAAAAGCAAATGACAGAAGGACTGATAGGGGAAGAATTTTATGAGTTTAGACAAGTAGATTCTGCGGATAAAGTTTTTGTTGTATAAAAGTTATGTGAGGAATTGGCAAGTAAGGGGAAAAGCCATATGTGGCATACATGGACCAAGTAAAAGGTTATATTATAATTGATAGAGGCAGTGTTGAGCATGATGAGATTGAATGGTTGAGAAGACAAGTTACTGAGAGTCATGAAAAGTTTTTGTGATGTAAATTAATTGCGTGTTAGATTATATAGGTGGGGACTGGTTGGTTTGGTATAAGAGTGGATCCTTGAAAAGGGCTGTCGAAAATCTTTGTGGATGGAATGATGGGAAAAGTCAGAGAAAAGGCGGTGGACCGGTGTAAAAATAAATGTCAGTAAATGTAAGTGCAAAGAAGAAAAAATCATCAGATGTAGGTGCAAAGTTGTAGGAGAAGAAAGTGAGCCGTGAATGGAGCGTAGAGTGGGAGGGGAGGGTAAGACTTGGAATGGGTTGTATGGATGCTTTGAAAGACGTATTTTAAAGGAACGGTCTTAATAGCCAGGCCAGGAAGCGTGATAATCTTTGCTAGGTAAAGCTGCGTGTGTATGTGTGTGTGCGCGCGCGCGCGCGCGTTTGGGTATGGGTGTCAGTATGCTGATGATGAGCCCTCTACTGGCAGCTCACCCACGATATAGAGGTTAAAAGTATGGATGTGGCAATGACTTTTGCGTTGTTTCTTCTTGTGAGCCACCCATCTTTAAGGAGGTATATAGTATATGTACAGTATATACATATATATTATATATATACATATATATAATATTTATATTTATATGTATATATATTATATATATATATATATATATATATATATATATATATTTATATTTATATGTATATATAATTATATATATAACATATATAGTAAGTGTATATATATATACATATATATATGTGTATATATATGTGTGTATGTATATATACTGTATATATATATATATATATATATATATATATATATATATATATATATATATATATATATATATATACAGTATATATATATATATATATATATATATATATATATATATATATATATATATATATATATATATGTTCATATATATATATATATATATATATATATATATATATATATATATATATATATATATGACTCGGAAAAGAGAATTTGAATGTAAGACTGGAATAGCCTTTAGACGCAACAAAATAGAAAGCGCAGCCAAGGAATGCAGGTAACAACAATCCACAGGTGAAAACACCCACCAAAGATGGTCATTAGAACCGACTGTTCCTTTCTTATTTGGCGCATCTTGAACTCGGCTGCCGCTCTCTTATGCTCGAGGTGTCTAGGATGGATTACGAACGCACATACCTGTGTTGTAATTCGATATGTATAGTAGATGGCTGTATGTGTGTAATTACAGGCCATCGTTCCAGAAAAATGCTTGTATCGCGTGAATTTAGCTAAATACGAAAAAGCCTCTTGTTACAGCGTATGATTCATTTACAAGTTGCCTGCAAACAAAATTCCTGCAATTATCACGTAAGAATGACGTCATTTTATTAAAATAAGATAGTGTCTCAGTGAACTAGCTTACGTCTTGTTGCTGTGCATTTTCCGGTTTATGATTTAGCGATTTTTAAACGCGTGGAACAACACTCGTAGACCGAATGTGTTGCACACAGAAAAGTAAATATCTGCAAGCTACTTTTCGTAGATTAGAATTATAGAATTATATATGCATGTATATATACATGCGTACGTGTATGTACACTGCATGTTGTATAAGTATCACAGTAAATCAACGATTCAGTCTCATAAGGAGCGAGATTTAAAGAATGCCGTGAACCACTTTTCCCCGCAAGCCGTGTTTTGTAGGGCCGAAAGCGTTTTTAAGAAGACAGGGCCATCTTCGCTTGAACAGCAGTTTCCTAACGACCCGTCCCTAATTTCTTCTACGCCCGTCGGCCGTCTTTTGTTGGCTCCTCCCGTAGAGGCGACAGAGCAGAGAAAATATGAGGGAGGTTTTTGCAAATCCCCCGAATGATTTTACGATCGGCGTCGCGGTCCTCTAATTTAAATGACTCCTTTTTATCTCTGAATGCTGCCTTTTTTTTTTTAAAACTTCCTCTTTTAGTGAGAGTGGGAGATTTTTTTTTTTTTTTTGATGGGTGTGAGCAAGGGTGTTTCCTTTGAAAGCGTAAATAAGTAAATGTACACGAAGAGTCATACTGTCTATTTGTTCATTAATAATTAGGACTTTGCACAGATCGAAATGTTTTCTCAATGTTGTATACCTTATTATGCGGTCTTTCACGGCTTAAGCCTCTGTTGTAATTGGCTCCATGCAAAAAAATTACTTTCCCGTTCATTTTTGCAGATAAAGCAGCTTCTTGTATCATATGCTGAAATAGCCTTGCTTATAAATCTCTCTGACTCCCTGTCTTTCGATGTAAATCAACAGACGTCTGCGCTCTTTTATATCATAACCCATAGATCCCCGTAATAAAAATAAAATGTTTCTCTTTTATGACACTGTTTAGCGGTTGTTCTCTCTCTCTCTCTCTCTCTCTCTCTCTCTCTCTCTCTCGCTGTCGGCAAGTGTACTCTCGTCGTGGCACATGCGCATAAGTGGTCGTTTGTCACTGTTTTTTTCTTAAAGTGCTACGGGTCGCGGAGGTAATAAATAAGAAAGAAACTGCATTAATTCGTTTTGTCTGTCCGTTTTATCTCCTGCAGCGGCGTTGCGTATATCATGAGAGAGAGAGAGAGAGAGAGAGGAGAGAGTATTAGACACCACAAAAAACTTCTTGTCTTGTGGTATTTATAAATTGCATATTTAAATACACCTGAGGACTGAAGTCTGAAGGCGAGTCTTTGAAGTGTGAAATTGCATGAAATGTTTAGAAACGTTTTTAACTCGTTAATGTATGATTTTTTTTTATAACAAGTAACAAATATTAAGCCTTAAAAAATAAAAAAAGACATATTTCCATAGCAGTCTTCCTTTAGTTAACCTTGCCCATATGACTTATTCAACTTTATTACATAATTAATTTATTTTTTTATAGGAAAAAGTTTGAGGGAACGTTTTCGTCCGGTAAGGGCTATATCCTTCGAATTTGTTAAGAAGTTTTATTGATTTTTATGGAAGACTGTGCACCGCGTTCTGTGCCGCGTCCCTTTGGCGTCTAGCTGCAACCCCTTTCATTCCTTTTACTGTACCTCCGTTCATATTCTCTTTCTTGCATCTTTCTTTCCACCCTCTGCTAACAATTTTTTCATGGTGCAGCTGCGATTGTTTCCTCCTGTTACACCTTTCAAACCTTTTACTCTCAATTTCCCTTTCAGCGCTGGATGACATAAATTTTATATTCCATTCCGTTCCTTCAAATTAAATGTATTTTT
The DNA here is from genome assembly GCF_040412425.1 of Macrobrachium rosenbergii. Classification (NCBI taxonomy): domain Eukaryota; kingdom Metazoa; phylum Arthropoda; class Malacostraca; order Decapoda; family Palaemonidae; genus Macrobrachium; species Macrobrachium rosenbergii. The sequence goes on along the minus strand of NC_089762.1, from coordinate 28,717,010 downwards.
TCCTAAGATCGATGCATAGTATCTAAAGAAGTGTGATTACCCATTTACTATTTATTTTATATCAAAATCACTGATTTTATAAGTTATTGGAGCGGAATTTTTTTTCCTCTACAAAGATTGCACAATGCCAATAACGTTTTTCCTTTGTGCCTTTTCGTGTTGTTGACAACAAATAAACAAAGATGAGATATCCTGTAATCAATGTATTTATTATAATAATAATAATAATAACTATAATAATAATAATAATAATAATAATAATAATAATAATTATTATTATTATTATTATTATTATTATTATTATTATTATTATTATTATTATTCAGAGGATGAACCCTATTCATAAATGGGAAAACTGACGGTAAAGTTCTTCAAAATGAACGGTATTAATTATTCATGACATTTAAATAGGCATTTCGACTTTATGAAGAGGTCTATACTTAACGCATTAAAGTTAGCACATTCAAAGGGAAATATTTCTGGAAATTCCTTCAGGAATACCCAAAATTCCATTCCGAAGCGACGTACCCATAATTGAGGGCAGGGAGAGAGTGAGAGTTACCCGAGGGCATTGGCAGCAGCTATGAGGATCCTCTGAAATGGTTCCAGGTACCTGGGCACCAGTAGCGGTGGACTAGGATGCTTCCTAGAAGGTTGCACCCCTTGCTAATTGATTTCCCAGACGGCTCACATCCTCTCTCTCTCTCTCTCTCTCCTCTCTCTCTCTCTCTCTCTCTCTCTCTCTCTCTCTCTCTCTCTCACACATCCGTGCATTTATTCATCACGCAATGCATAACTGTGATGGTGTCTTATTAACAAGAACAGTTGACCTTTTTCCAAAGCGTCTACTTATTGAATGACGTGACCGTAATTGTAACTTAATAACTCGTCATGAATATTAATTAGTACTTGCTGGAATCATATCACGAGACGCTTAATTCGGAATTGAATGTAGCACTTTTATTAGCTTTTAGTTGACAGCACTCAAGATGCCTATCTTTACGCACAAAACCTATAAGCATAAGTAAGCTGTGATAGTAATCCGTGCTTTTGATTACTAACGGAAATGCTTAGTTTGTTGCAGCGTATAAGTTACATTTTTATTGATCATTCTCATTTAGCTTTCCTTTGAGGTAAACAACGAATAAGTCCAAACGTTCCTCGCCTAGGTTCCATTTTTATATTTATATATATATATATATATATATATATATATATATATATATATATATATATATATATATATATATATATATATATGTATATATATATATATATACTGTATATATATGAATTTTCCCGTCATACAAATATTCTCCTTACGAGAAGGTGGCACCAGAATATGACAGCCTTCAAGTTTATCAGCAAGTGGACGATAAATTCAATGCTCCCAATTGGGCCCAAACCAGGAGGAACAAATAAGAGTATGAGTTCCTTTCAAAAAAGGTTATAGTGTTTAGGAAAAATAGATACATAATGATTATTATTAAAGCTTTGCAGCGGAAACTTATTATAATTTGTAACTGCTCAAGGAAGAAATCAAAGGAAACCTCAGATTTTATAAGATTAACATCCCATTGATAAACACTTTTTTTGCATCCAAATATTGAATGAAGATGGTCACAATACTATACCTTGCAGTCATTCTAGCTAAGCCAACTGTTCCCAACTGATACGATTCTGAAGATCACTGAGTAGAGCATACCAGTGTCTAGAGAATACGTGTATTCTTTAGACCTTGGAGTATACCCGTGCCAATTACAACCCCTATGAACAAATTCATTTCAGCCAGAACCGATTAGTTGGCGGGATATGCAAGAAATCTTACTTATTCAGGAGGTAATTATTATTTCATAGGTTACTCAATCTACGTGCGAACTAGCCCGGCGTGAATTATTTAAAATTTGGAAAATTTTGAAGGTGATAGTTTTCATGGAAACAGTTCCTCGTATGACCCCCAAAACTAATCATATGAAGGGGGTCCACCAATGACAGTTGTTATTCAGTCATCGAAATCGGTTCGTTTGTTATTTAGGTATCACGACACCACGCACGAATATTAAACAAAAGCAGGCACCTAGACCGGCATACTGACAGGCAGGTGAAAACGTAATATCTAAGGCGTAGGTTCTAATCGCGTAATGAGCATGTAACTGGCAGGCAAGGTTTCTTTTTGCCCTCAAGGTAGCATACATGTAACATGTTTTTCATGGATGTCAAAGTCTATTAAGTTAGTCATTCACTCCACCTAAAAATAACGGATAAAAGCTATTGATTTGATTCAGTGAGACTAACTAAAAGCAAGTACACTCAATGAAAGGCAGGAATAAACGGCACCTTGTCCCCCCCCCTCCGCCCCCCTGCGCAAGAGCTTGCGTTAGTTAGGCTGGCCTGCTGCAGAAGAAAATGGGGGTTAGTGTACTACCCTGCACAACCTCACTCAGTCACTTTTGCTAGACACCGCCCAGACGCTCAGCACATAGTCGCAACGCAGACTCTTGGCACGGGCTTCGGTTTCATCTCACGCGCCGTTACGCAACGCCTTGAGCGCAGTATTTGCCGTCGAGCTAAGGTGGTGTCGTGTAAACCATTACTCATACTCTGGTGCGTATGTTCATGTTAATGATGTCTGCAGGGCAAGTGGATTGTAACCGTACGCGGTTGAATGCAACGGAATATTTGTAGCCTTTGGATAACCTCTGGGTTGAGAGTTAAGATGATCTGGGGACATTCCGTCCGTTTAGACCTGGTAGTCCAGGTGGTGGAAACAGCGGCAGTCAGCGGCGACGGCGTTGGTAGCGATAGTGTAGAATCTACTACCTTTCACTATTCACCAAAAAGACGGAAAAAAAATTTTACTCTCTCTCTCTCTCTCTCTCTCTCTCTCTCTCTCTCTCCAGAGTTCTGCTGCAGAAGGATTTATTTTCAGCTGCATTGGTAACTGGTTTTTTTGCATATGTTTTTTCGGCACTTCGAAAGAGAGGCTAACCTTAATGAACAAGCTCAGTTATTTTGAGCATATAAGGACAAACAAATCATTTATTTATTTCTTTACTTATCTTTTTTTTTTTTTTTTTTTTTGTTACATCCTCAATTTATCATTCGTTCACCTTCGCTAGTCCAAGATCTTCGCAAGGAAGGTGTCCCTGACCTGACTCCATCATGCTAAGAGATTTCTCAAGATACCGAGATCTTGAGGGGGCCCCTCACCCTATCCCTCTCCAAGCCCCCTCACATCCCCCCCTCCTTCTGCGTATACGGTGCGTCATGGAAGATTTCATCTTCCCCCCACCATGTCCAGTTTTTATACGTTATAAAAGTTTTCCTTTTGCAAGTAATGGCAGCAGTGGAGGCAGCGAAGTGAGCGCTCTCTAATTTATTGACTTGTTTTCTTTTGACTCGTAAATTTTTACATCTTTTTTTGACTGTTAAATTTTTGCATCAAAGATTTAAGTGAATATTTACCAAATTTTCAAAAGGCTTTCGTGTTTCTTTCGACTCATTTACATTTTTACATCAAAGTTTTAATTGTAAATTTATCTAGTTCTCAAAAGTTTTGTCGTGTTTTGTTTCGATTTCTCTATATTATTACATCAAATATTTAAATGTATATATATATACAGTATATATATATATATATTATATATATATATATATATATATATATATATATATATTATATATATATATATATTTATATTATATATATATATATTTATATATATATATATATATATATATATATATTATATATATTTATATATATATATATATATATATATATGTATATATGTGTGTGTATATATGTTTATATATAGTTTATATATTTATATATATTATATTTATATTTTTATACCAGAATTTATATATATTTTCCTATTGTTAAATGTTTTTTGTACAGGTTTTTTTTTTTACTGTAGTCAACTAGGACTGCGAATTGTAAGTACCGAATTGGGCAAATGTGATACAGAAAACTGTAGATAGGTCACAATATTCCTCAGGAAGCAAATTTTGCGAGCTGATGTTTCAGAATGTGTGCAATGCGGTGTAATTATTACGTTTTGGCATTTATTTCTTAGATTCCTCCTGTAATTATTATCAACATCATCTTCATTTTATATGTAATTATATTCATATATATGTATCACATATATATACAGTGTATATATATATATATATATATATATATATATATACAGTATATATATATATATATATATATATATATATATATATATATATATATATATATATATAAAAGATTAATATACAAATGTTGCAGTGACCACCAGCTTGTTTTTTTTTTACTCTAAAGCCACCCTTGGTTAGGGGAACGGCATAACGTTGTTATATATATATATATATATATATATATATATATATATATATATATATATATATATATATGTGTGTGTGTGTGTGTGTGTGTGTGTGTGTGTGTGTGTATAATATACATATAAGTGTACTGTATACGCAAATTTCAAAGGAAGGAGAGCCCTGACGAGGTAGACACAATTCCAATACTGTCACTTTATCATGTGGATATCCGCTTAACAGATAAGTTTTAATTGTTAAATTATAAATTTTTTCCTTTTGAATTTTCACTCATAAGGATCACTTTTGATTATATATTTACATGTAAATATCCATTTACTCTACTATTTAGCCATTTATTAGACGTGGTTGAATTTTTAAAAATTCGAACGTCTTTCATATTTTCCTTTTTATATTTTAGCTGATATTGTCGACATTCTTTTCTTCTTTGGTATTTTGGTAAAATATAATGTAGCGAATTTTTATGCTGGGGAATGGATATCATTATCGTCACTTAGATTATTGAGTAATCATCCCTCTGGCGATGTTTGAATATATTTTCTCAGTAGGAAAATACATAGGCTATATACTTTACATTCACCTTTACAAGTCACGCAGAAAAATGCTTGTAAATCACTCCTGAGTTTTTGGAAATCTTAACACAGAAACTGAATGTTTATTCAAGTTTCTTTCCCTTTTGCCAAACCATTTTTCGTCACGTAGCGATGGCGTCAAACTACTGATGCAGAGCGAAACTGAAATATTAAATGTTTTCGGAGTGGGAAGAACAAATTGCATTTGCCACATTTGCAGATGCATTGTCCTCAGTCAGATTTACAGACAGGATGAAGAAGCAGAATAAAGTTTGCATTTGCAGTCTGTCTGCAACGGTAACGGAGATCGAATCAACATCGAATTGCAGATTGAGGACCATCGTGTCTGTCATCAGTCTTCCACGGTCATGCTCCCAAGAGCCCAGGAGTAATCGTGAGAACGCGAGAAAGAGAATATTGAACTCGATTCTCCAAAGGAAATGCTTTTTCACCAGACAATGTGTTTCCTGATGAAAGATACCCTGGTGGGCATCACTTAAGGTTCTTTCGCAGCTTGCCTTCGGCCCCTAGCTGCAGTCCCTTTCATTCCTTTTACTGTACCTCTGTTCATATTCTCCTCCTTTAATCTTACTTTCCACCCTCTCCTAAGAACTGGTTCATAGTGCAACTGCTAGGTTTTCCTCCTGTTATCCCCTTTCTAACCTCCTCACTGCCAATGTCCGTTTCAGCACTGTATGACCTCATAGGTCCCAGCGGTTGGCCTTTGGCCTAAATTTTATATTCTGTTCTGTTCTCTGATGAAAGATGAAACCGTTTTTTCTGATGGAAATTATAGGGAGGTGGTTGTCAGTCTGAAGGCCAATAGGTGTTGAGGAGTATGATAGAGTGGGGGATTGCTGTGTTGTTATTTCTGAATTTATTTTTTTTATGTATGTTTACTTGTGCTGACTTGAAGGAAAACCGAGACATACTTGAAGTTGATTCAGTTTTGTTTCTCTCCAACGTTCGGAAGAACTGTGCTTTGCAAAATAATAATAATAATAATAATAATAATAATAATAATAATAATAATAATAATAATAATAAGTTAATATTATTATTATGATAATGTTGTTTAATGCGTAAAAGTAAATATAACAGTGACACTTCAGACCTTGCTCTCTCTCTCTCTCTCTCTCTCTCTCTCTCTCTCTCTCTCTCTCCGAATTTTTATTAAATCGTTCTATATTGCTGACTGAAAAAGTCATATTGCATTCCGCTGTAGAAACGTTTTCTGTAATCATGTTATGTTGGAGGAAAAAGATCACAATTATTAATTATTAGCTTGGCATTGTTTCAAAAGTGCTAGAATAAATGGACAAATAAAACCTTATTAGGTAAATAATTAGGTTGTTCGACGAGGAAGTTTTATAGTCATAAAAGAAGTTTTATCAAATAAATTTGTAACTAAAAAGTGAACAAAAAAGTGCAAAAATGAATCGAAGAAATATTCAAATGCAACCATGAGTCGTTCATCGGAGAAATTTTCATAAACTTAAAAATAAATTTCGTTACTGCGGTTAGAGATACTTGAGTTGGCGTTTATGAGACATATTTTGCATGATACTCCTCCGATATATTTTAAGGAAGATTTTCGAACACACTGAAACCTCTTTCTACCAACCATTTCCTCAGAGAATGTGTTCTCTTTACCTCGGCTCATACAAGGATTTCTTGTTTCCTACCGTCGTGCAAAGCAAAGGGTGAATGTTGGCAGACTGTGTTTTGCCATCCAGTCTCATAAATTCTGAATTTCTTTATGATAGACTTTGTGATCTTGTCTTTCTTGGTTTATTATAACTTTTTATATCGTGTAACTAAATTTTTGTGTATCAATTGTAGTTTCTAAATTGTCTATCTCTGTATATTAGTCCTGAGCGGAAATAAACAATATTATTATTATTATTATTATTATTATTATTATTATTATTATTATTAGTGCTGATTAATATACATTTTTATAATTTTTGTCTCCAGTCAACTTTAGCAGTTATACTTCGTAGTCAGTTTTTAAGTTTTTAATTTTTATTTATTTTTTAGTGAGTTGTGTATGTTTGTGGTGTGAATTGCAAGTCAAAAACTACTTGAAAGGTTAAGACCTAAGATAAGTAACTTCATATTTCGTTAGGATCTTGAAGTGCTCTGAAGGATTGATCAGAAAGATAAAGATGAATAGTTAGGAGGAAGGTGATCCTTCGACCCGCCTCAAGCCGAAGTGATAGTGATCGATTTTTGGCAAGATAGAAGGGTATGCAGAAGAATTTTTTTTTTTTACACTGTGGTGACATGCATTGAATTGTGCAATGGAAGACGCGAGAAAACGTAATATGGAGATGAACATCTGCGTAATTTGTAAATGGAATATAGATGGTAAGGTGATGAAGATGCGTTTTTCATATTTTTTTTACTTTTATTGCTGTTTTTGGCAATTCAAGCCGAGTTACTTTATAAGAATTTGTATCCAGTTTATAAGAGTTTGTATCCAATGATGAATAAGAGGAATTTATTTCTGGTGATAGAAATTCATCAGTGTTCACCACAATGTTGCGGTGCACTGCCCTAGGCTGTTAATTAGTGGTCTGGTTAAACTAAGATATACTTAACTTTGTATCCAGCATAGTATCCTTCAGCCCGCGATGCACTACAACCGTTCTTTCATTCCATTTACTTTCAATCCATTTACCTACCTCTTTTCATTATTCTCTTTCTTCCATCTGACTTTCCACCTACTCCCAACAATTGTTTCATAGTGCAACTGCTAAGTTTTCCTCCCGTTACACCTTTAAAACCTTTTTTACTATCAATTTCCTTTCAGCGCTAAATGACCTAGGTCCCAGCGCTTCGCCCAAGGCCTAAATTTTAGATCCCAGTTCCAATAAAGGAATACGTAAGGTTTTCCTTATGTGTGTGATGGCCTGAGAAATGTAGATGTATGGTAGGTTTGTGTACAGAGAACACGGTAGTATTGCCCAACAGAAAATTGATTTGAAACATGAAAAAGCACAATAGCCACATTTCGACAAATACTCTCATACCTCTTTTAGTTGATTCTGACATGTTTATCACCGACGTTCATTAAAAGTAGAGGAATGATTGATGCAGCAACAAAAGTTTTACGACTCTTGTACGCAAGCACACAATAACTGTTTCCAAACAACCTTAGCATTTTATGATGTTTTGTATTGTTGCAGCATATCAGAGTGTATCATAATGGACCATTATTCCTTATTCATGCTACTTTTATGTTCCTTATTGTTTGAGTCTTGGCGTGGACTTGACTGCTGTAGGGACCATAACTTCTGTGCTTTGTCATTTATGGTACTTGACACAATTCCCTACCTTCTATTTCTTCATTATTACTGAAGTGAGGTCTCAGCAGTTGTTATGAAACACGAACATTTGGTTATTTATCTGCTTATATATATATATATATATATATATATATATATATATATATATATATATATATATATATATATATATATATATATATATATATATGTATGTATCTGTTCTTCTCTTCTTTGGCCAACTGCAGGAGGTAAGGATATTTATTATTTTCATACTTTATAATAATCGTCTTTATCTTTTAACCTGTATGTGACAGTAATAATGATATGGAGGTTTCACTAATGTTAATTTATTTGTTATTTTTAGCTGAAAATACTGTGGTAGGGTTTGTTGTGTTATAAGTTAACCAAAGCATCTTCTGCCTAACTTGAGGAACGTCGTTTATGTGAATAATACTGAGCCATTTTTCATATCTTAAAATTAGTGTCGGTTACAATGATAGCGGTATATTAAAACAACCAGTACAGGAAATCCTAAACGTTTTAATAAATTTTTTTTTAATTTGAATGCTTGAATGACCGGTAAAATAGACAGACTCATGATTAGATTCATAATTGCAAAAGTATTTTTGGTCTGTTGCACTGAAGTTATGCAACATTAGATCTAGGGCCTGGAAGGACTTGGGCAAGTGAATAGTGTCATGGGCATGATTTTGCAGACAAATCCAGGTTTTTAGATTCATGTTTATTCGTTGTTACTGAAACCTACTTTTTATTGGATTATCCGCTGGATTGATTTGACAGAAGCGGTTCATTAAATAGCCAAACTTTGACCTGAGATTTGTGATTGGAGATGTGGCAACGCTTTTGTCACATTTCTGTGTCGTATAACTAAAGAATGATCTAAACTTCTGAAACCATAAGCATTACAAGTTGTCTATGTTTATCATGAACTAAATACTGTTAGAATATCACTAAAAGTATTTAGAAATATATTCTAAATAATTTTAGAATATCGTATATTTCCACATTTTCCATGAAGTTTTCCTTTAGAACGATAAGTTTGGCAACGCATGCTTTCAGGTCATGACCACCACCCGTCCCTCACGGCAAAATAGATCTGCTCTGCTGTAAGCCGGGGATAGAGCTCGCAGCCCCATCATCTCTTGATAAATTGAATGTGGTCCAACGCAGAAATATTTTTTTCATATGATAGCCATTTTTTGAACGGTTATAGTTACCTGTTTTTTTTTTTCTATGCATGTCTGCATATTTGCATATAAACAGCCTAACGACCAGTCAGTCCGCGCGCGTGCATAGAAACCCCCCACTGTCTAGTTGGTAGCCACTGGCCTTATGGAGACGTCTCTCTCTCTCTCTCTCTCTCTCTCTCTCTCTCTCTCTCTCTCTCTCTCTCTCTCTCTCTCTCCTGCTATCTTCGTCTCATCGGGCTTTCCACCAGTCCCCTCATCCATTGTGGGCATCAATCCTATCCATTAATCAGCCTCCAACCCCTTCTTCTTCAGCCTTCAACCTCACTCTGCCACAACACCTTCGCCCAGCACCTCAACCCCCCGTCTGAGGTTAGCTTTTGCTGTTCAACTCCGGTGAATTATGAGCTGCACCATATAATTTATCCATGCATTAGGATGTCAAGAGATACAGGGGTGTGAGCACGTACGCAAACAAACCGAAGCAGGAACATAAGCAAAACCCGCCCAGTTACAGTCGCCATACGAAGTTTAGCCTTCTGCGTGCGAGACTGTGAAAGTAAATTATATCTCAATAAAATTACATTAGACCTACTTTGAATCGCCATATGGATATCCAGCCTTCTGTATACTAGACTCTACTATATATCACAATAAATGTTCCGTTAGGCCTACTTTAAACTGTTCAGACGTTATCAAGTGGTATTACAGATCAAAATATAGAGAAGAATGACGAAGGAATCGATTATCTCGTCTCATACTTTGTATGCAGTTCGGTATGTGATATGATGTTATAATGAGGCGGCGCAGATTACCTGAGCATAATCCTGGAAGAAGGATTTCACCCGGCAGTAGCATTTATGCTCATTAACCTTTTGGATTCATTGCCTACAGAGGGCTAATCACTGTACTTGTCCGTTGTTGTCTGCATCTGCGATGTGATTATACGTTCGTAAAGACGGGAAGGGAGGCGATAGTCACGCACTGTAGGAGAGAGAACTGCGCTGAAACGTGCAAGATATTCTCTCTCTCTCTCTCTCTCTCTCTCTCTCTCTGGGATTTCTCGCGGGAAAAAAGCATAAAATAGGATATTTTGTTACAATATGTCGTGCCTTTCATGGTATATGAATATTTATTAAATATATAAATATTTTATTGCCACAACATTTCTGTAGTGAAACGAACGCTTATGACATTTTCAGCTAATATACGTTATGAAAACAAACAATTGAATATCAAAGAATATAAGATAGGCCCAGAAGTGACGTACAGTTTAGGAAACAAAAAAGAAAAAGCGCTCGTTTTTTTTTATTTGATCCATTAAATTTATGTAACGGATTGGAAATAGACAAACAGATCCCATTTTTAGAACAAGTGATTGACATGAGTGAAATTGTATTCGAAATATCTTTATCCATGTCAAAAAGTAAGTATACCTTAGTTTAACCGGACCACTGAGCTGAATAACAGCTCTCCTAGGGCTGGGCCGAAGGATTAGACTTATTTTACTTGGCTAAGAACCAACTGGTTACCTAGCAACGGGACCTACAGCTCATTGTGGAATCCGAACCACGTTATACCGAGAAATGAATTTCTATCACCAGAAATAAATTCCTCTAATTCTTCATTGGCCGACCGGAGACTCTAACTCGGGCCTAGCAGAGTGCTAGCCGAGAACTCTACCGACTCGTCCAAAAAAAGTAGGTAAATCCTCCATTGGCACTCACGCTTCCACTGAATTCTCTGACTGCTGACATATTGCTCCCATCCAGTTTTAGACGACAATTCGTGAGGCTGTGAATGACGGATAAACGAAAGAAGAGGTTTACAGTAATAAAGGTTTAGGTGCATAAGTGCACATGAAATTAAATAGAATCGTTTGCTTCTGCAGTTTATAAATACACTATAGGAAAGTGTTATTCATTTGTCATAATCATCAAGATTAATAATTTTGGCTGCTGCACATTGAAGATAATTTACGTATGTAGTACATAGCTAAAACACACACGCAGACATATATGTATATATTTATATATACATATGTGTATGTATGTATATATACACACACAAGAATATATGTATATATATAAATATATACATTTATGTGTGCGTGTGTTTACGCTATGTACTACATACGTAAATTATCTTCAATATGCAGCAGCAAAATTTTTAATCTTGATGATTATGACAAATTAACAATTTCTATAGTTTATTTAATTTCATGAGCACTTATGCACCTATATATATATATATATATATATATATATATATAAATATATATATATATATATATATATATATATATATATATATAGAGAGAGAGATAGAGAGAGAGAGAGAGAGAGAGAGAGAGAGAGAGAGAGAGAGAGAGAGAGAGAGAGAGAGAGAGAGAGAGAGAGAGAAACTGGTTCTCTCTTTTTCGTAGGAAAAGTTTTTGGGGATAATGCAGACATTGCACTGTGATGGATTTAGCAATATTTCCTTTTTTCCTGTTATATAGCGCTAATGACAGCTATGCTGGTAATGGAAAGAGTGGTAAATAGTGATGGAAATGATGTAGGAGAAGAAGGTTGGAAGGTAATAGAAGTCGGTAAATTACGAAGAAGCATGTGTGTAGAGAGAAAGAGAGAGAGAGAGAGAGAAGAATACGGCAAGTGTTAAACGTGGTTAAATTTACTTCATTTAGTCTTATCAGCTGTAGATTTTAAAGTTGTTTAATTATCGACCCTTTGAGCAAATACCGCTGAAGAAGACTGTTACATGAATAGACGGTAATTATATTTTATCAGTAAAATGGGCACCAATGAAGGCTGAATTTTGGTCCATGTATGGTACAATATATTTTGGTATAGTCTAATATAAAAGTTGAAAGTAATTGGATTATAGGAAACATCGAGCGAGTTTTATGAGTTACATAATATAGTCCAGCTGGAGAAACACTCAGCACAAGACATTTTAAGGATGCAAAATCATCGTCTCCTTGAAAATATAGTAATTTAACGGATAAAAACTTCATGGTCGAGTGGTTTATGAGCATCGAGAAGTATAAGCTGATGATCCGAGTGGTGTTTCCATCCAAAGACAAGCTATAAACTCAGAGTGAACATTAAAGAGTTAACTTGATAGCCGGTGCTGTTGTAAAATAAGTTTGCCGGGAGATGATACTTGCGAAAGGAAGAAAAATGTATTCAAGTTAAACCGATGCTCCAGGAAAGATATTTTCACTTGTTGATGTATTTTTTGTTAGTATTTGAAATTCTTGACTGTAATGCTGACGTCAGGGCGCCCATCTAGGACCCATCATTCTCGAAATTAGACAGCATAACTGTTTGTGCATGTTGTTGTTATAGTTTATTACTAGTTATTTTTGTTCTCTTACTGTGCTGGTATTTGTCCTGTTGAGTACATCTTTACCACTATTTTAGTTATCACCATTATTATTATTATTATTATTATTATTATTATTATTATTATTATTATTATTATTATTATTATTATTATTCCCAGTGCACCTCATACCATCATTAGTGTTTGTGACTTTTTTAACTGTCCGATTTACTGTGAATACTGTCCAGTTATTCTAGCTACTGTAGATGCCTTGCTACCAATTCATATATACCTATGTATATTGTTATTGTTACTATAAGCAATTTGAGGGGTGGGTAGAGCTCTCGGCTAGTACGCTGTTGGCCCAGCGTTCGACTCACCGACCGGCCAATGAAGAAATAGAGGAATTTATTTCTGGTGATAGAAATTCATTTCTCGTCATAATGTGGTTCGGATTCCAGCCACGTAAAATAAATCTAATCCTTCGGGCCAACCCTAGGAGAGCTGTTAATCAGCTCAGTGGTCTGGTTAAACTAAGATATACTGTAACTTTACTATAAGCAATAGTATGGATGTAACTGTTCAGTCTATTTTCAATCGTGTCTATTACGCCTACTGTCTTTATTCTGTCTTAAATCTGTATATATATGTGTGTGGCCATGAGCTGAAATACTTTGTTATTATTATCATCATCGTCATTTTAAGTAAACAGACTTTTTAGGGCTTATGCAAGTGTGGAATCATTGACATATATTCGTAAGATTTTACTGACCGCATGTAAAAAAGCAACAATAAGATATTCCTTGAGCGTCACGAAATCCTGAAACCAGTAACAAAACTACGGTCGCTGGAATTCCCTCTTCCTGTTTAACCTTCATTCCATAAACGAGGGAAAAGCTGTGAACAACTCGTAATCCCTCTCCTTGTTGTCGTAGCAATTCCGAGCCCCTTTTATGAGGGGAAACTTATTTAGTTGCGGTCGTTAATGGCCCCTCGGTGCCTCTGGGATGTCCCGAGCGAATGTGTACGTTGAGACCCGGTAATGTTCCCAAAGGCCGCTAAACCCGTCCTGAAAGGAATGCGTGGATATTGATATATATGTGGTGACCTGTTTATGTGGTTGGCCTCAGGATACCGGATCACTGTGGTTGGTATGGCTTCTTCTACGGGTTTAAAGGGTAATTTTGGTTGGAGAGAGAGAGAGAGAGAGAGAGAGAGAGAGAGAGAGAGAGAGAGAGACGTTGGATAATAAAAGATGAGAACATAACGACCGAAGAAAGAGGCAAATGAAATGTACTAGTAGTCTCAAAAAGGTTTGAAAAAATTTCATTTTTTTTTTTAGACCAGTGACTCCTATTTTTAGATTTCTTTCATTGGGAAGAAAGTTAATTGCAAACCCTGCCGTGTCCTTCAAGTGAGGCAAAGTGCACTTTATAAATTTGTTGGTAATCATCAGATCAGTTGAAATTTACTGGCGAATGGTCCGCTCTTCCAGTGGTAGTTTGACGTGTAAATATCTTCTTTTAACGTGCTTTTTCCCCATTTGTATGGGGTAAGCACGGTGCCTTCTTTTTGAAGGACTTTGATTTGGCTTTATATATATATATATATATATATATATATAATTACTAGATTTCAGGTTCCCAAAATATTTTTTTTGCTATTAAAATCAGCATGGCCTATATGGGTGGCAGTTGTTTCAGGTTCTCAAAACCTCTCTTTTTTCTCTCTCTCCTTCTGGATCTCTCTTTCTCTCTCTCTCTCTCTCTCTCTCTCTCATATACTTCTGTTGGCTTAAACAGTGAATTATGTACCAGGTTGTCGATCGACTGTTTTGGATTGCCGATGGAAATGGAAAGAGAGTAGATAAAAAAATAAGAGGAGTTAGTAGACAGTGTTTATTCAAAATGAATATCATTGATTAAAACGGGAGGGACTTGACAAGAATATAATTCGCACCCGGCTAAGTTGAAGCCATTCATCATAATTCTCTCTCTCTCTCTCTCTCTCTCTCTCTCTCTCTCTCTCTCTCTCTCTCTCTCTCATTATTCGTATACTGACATATTTATTTCTATTCGTTTTATGTGATTTAAATTTAAATCTTTAATGTGGACTTGTTTTTTTTTTCTTAAACTGACGCTACGATTTTTAACGAGTTGTTAAACCCAAGACATTATAGGCCTTCCAGATACTTATCCCCGAAGGGGGTAATGCCATCAGTGCACCTCATGCGGTGCGCTGTAGGCATTACTCAAGGTTCTATGCAGCGTCCCTTCAGCCCCTAGAGGAACCCCTTTCATTCCTTTTACCGTACCTCCGTTCTTATTCCCTTGGCCTTTGACGTAAATTCTATATTCCGTTCTATACTAAATACTTATGGATGAAAGAATAGAATAAAAGGCTTATGCTTCCTATTTAAACAGAAACTAATCTATGGTGTGTGTTGAGTAATTCATACGGGTTGTGTGGGTTCAAGGCCTTGCCAAGGATGCCAGATCAGATCAGTTAATACCTGGGCAGGAATAAGGAGACGTCGCAAGTCGGTTTGTTGCCCAGATGATTGGGCATAATATCATGACCTTGCATTTTTTTTTTTTTTTTTTTTTAGGTTTTGCGGTGGTCTGTTTTCATACTATTCAGTTACTGGTGCGTTGCATGGTATATATAGTGTTACCATTCCATTACTTGTACGTTGAATAGCATAGTGATACCATAACTGCCATTCCATTACTGGTATGTTGAATAGTATAGTGGTACCATTCCATTACTAGTACGTTGAATAGTATAGTGATACCTCAACTACCATCCCATTATTGTTATGTTGAATAGTATAGTGGTACCATTCCATTAATGGTACGTTGAATAGTATACTACCATTCCGGTACTGGTACGTTGAATGATACAGTGGTACCAGTACTTCCATTGAATCGCGACGCATTGCAGATTGATTTCGATGCAGGATTGCAGATCTCTTTGGTAGCAATAATGAGCTGGTAGGAATATCAAACTGCTTAATCCCGTGGTGGGGAGGGGGTGTAGTGTCGTCAGTGCACTCACGGGGTGCACTGTAGGCATTACTAAAGGTTCTTCGCAGCCTCCCTTCGGCCCCTAGCTGCAACCCCTTTCATTCATTTTACTGTACCGCCATTCATATTATCTTTCTCCCATCTTGTTATCCACCCTCTCCTAACAATGATTTCATAGTGCAACCGCTTTGAGGTTTTCCTCCTGTTACGCCTTTCAAACCATTGGCCTCTGGCCTAAAAAATTCCATTCCATTCCATCAAAATGCTTAATCGCACGCAGTGAGATTTGCATTCGCCCTTCAGTCAGATCCGCTGACTGCCAGGTGTGCTGCTGCTGCTGCTCTCGGAACGCAGCAGCGGCGGCGGGATTCCTCCGAGTCATCTTGAAGGACTTTTTAGAAGTCTCTGACCTCAAGTCAGGCAGGATCCTTGGATCAGAGAAACAAAAAGGGCGAAAAGGGAGGTTTCAGGAGGATTACGAGTGTTTGCATTACGAGAGAGAATGGGGCTCTTGTGTTTGGCGGCGTTATGTGCGCTGACGGTTGTTGTTTAGAATGGCGGGTTGTAGTATTGGAACCCGGGGTTGTTGGTTTGTCTTTGCCTGTAACTGGATCGTCTGTTCCTGTGTTTACGTTTGAAGGCTCTGAATACAAGGATCATGAGCGGAAAGAGAGAGAGAGAGAGAGAGAGAGAGAGAGAGAGTCGTATCTGAATAACGTAAAATTAAACGGAAACTGCCGTAATATCATTGAGTCGGAAAATTGAAGAAATGAGAGTCATATTTACTAACGAATCGGAAACAGACAAATACCATGCTATATCATCCAAAGGAAGTAGGCGGTGGGGATTAAGGGAGGAGAGGGAGTGGGGGGAGGGGGGGTGAGGGGAATCGTCGTGCGATGGCGACCTTGAGGAACACTGCGAGAATAGACGAGTGTCATTTGCTTGTATGTTGTTGCTTAGCTGGCTAGATAGCGCGTTTTTGTGACGTGACATCAACGCCTGAGAGGCTTCCTCTATTCCTGTAAGAAGAAGAAGAAGAAGAAGAAGAAGAAGAGGAATAAGAAGACTAGGAAGAAGTAAAATGCTCGATGACGACGCGGGACTGGGGAACTGCCGTGGAAGTTAGCGAAGGTTTATGTGGAAGTTGATGGAAGTTAGGACACTCGATAGGAGCCCTATGGAACGATGGGTTTTTTTGTGAAGGAGTACGGGCGAAAGGGGTATGAAGGTGGGTATGTAAATTCATCGGGACCATCACCTTATAGTGAGGGCAAACGGCGATGAATACTGATGAAGAGCGTTGCCATGATCCCCCGATACTTAAATATCTCTGCGTCAGTGTTTACTCGCTTTGTGTGTGTGTGTGTGTGTGTGTGTGAATTTGTGTGTTTGCTGGTGGAATATTAGGATGCTTATCTTTTGCCTCATTTTGATTTACGCTAAGGTTGAATATCTTCACATATCTTAATGACTGGTGAGAATAGTCATATTATATACTACGGAATGTGGCGAGTTTAATTATACCTTTTTTTTACAGACTGTAGAGAGATAATTGAAGTATTTTCTTCGTTATGAAAACTGAGTCGTCACAATGGTACCTCGTTAGTGATTTTGTTAAAGAAAGGAATAAAAACGAAATTCTGAATACGATGGTTAATGAAGGGGCCGAAAGAATATAAGTAATTGGTAAAATCATTATTTCTCTAGTTTAAAGATAAATTTGACGTTTCAGCTGATGGCGATGGTGGAATTTAGGAAGCTATGAAAGGAGTCGGTTTTTGGAAGGTAGAAAGGAAGAAGGGCCTATGATATTTTTTTAATATTGATATTTACAGATTATTGTCTTTATTATATAAACATTACCCTACATTAATTTCAAATATTACTAATCCTTTGCCGATGTTTAAACCCAAACAAAAACTAAATTATTATTATTATTATTATTATTATTATTATTATTATTATTGAGAGTCGACCAATGCTAGTAAAATTAACCCAGTATCTAAATAAAATTTGATGAAATTAATAGTGACAGAACACTATAAATTCTTCAGAGATGGTTTATTTGGAAATGGCTCCAAACAAGGGGAGTTTTTGCCATCTATTAATCAAGTCAGACATTATGAGGTGGACTGGCAGTGAGGGTAAATATTTACAGAATCTGTGACAACACGTCAGACCGTTTCGTTCTGAGTAGCAGGTGATTATGAAATATGCAGCATCAGTCACGAAGATACTGAAGGAATAGGAGATCCTGTAGTGTTCAGAGTATTTGTATTCAGAGAGAATTTTGGAAGTCTCGGGTATTTGATGGTGGGGACTTGAAAGACACGTAAAAGTTTCCCGTAACTCATTTTGAAGGTAATCAGTAGAAAGTTGAAAGGTGTTTAAGAGTAATTTAAAGGAAATCCGTAGTCGATGAGATTTGCTTTATACCACAGCCGTGTGGCATTCACTAATAGAGCCCATATAACCTAAGGAAATATTTACATAGACAGTTTATACTGGTTGTAAAATTTGAAACTTATTTTGGATATTAAATAGCATATACTGTGCAGACACCAGTATACGTTATATTTATAACCATAAACATATACGCTCTCTTTACCTATAGTGATGTCTGTATCTTTATGTATTTATTTATCCATACACACATATACAATATATATACATATATACAGTATATACATATATATATATATATATATATATATATATATATATATATTTATATATATTATATATGTATATATACATATATTGTATATGAGATTATATATATATATATATATATATATATATATATATATATATATATATATATATATATATATATATATATATATATATATATATATATAATGTTATATCATGTGTTTGTTTGTACAAGTATCTATAGGCTCTGTAAGCCTTCTGCAGACATAATCAAATGTATACACACACACACGAAAATACAAATTTGCTCATAGGAAAGAGGCGCTCATTGAGGTCCCCATCTCCAAGTTATAAGTTATCTTTGGAGCCTGTTATCCAATCTATTGCCTCATCATACATTTACGAAGAGGATGTTTTGAGGCGAGAGGTCGAGAGTCGACGATCAGGTCAGAGGTCGAGAGATCCTTACAGCTGGGGTATTTGAATTATATTGCCAAGGACTTTCTGACCTCTACGTGATATTCTTAACCGATTTATCGCTGTCCTTTTCGGGATGGCAATCGCTTCGGACACAAAGGAATGGAGCCTTTTAGAATATTATATGAGCGTTGATTACATTGGCATGCTCTCCGGTGTGCCTTCACGGGTTATGGAGCTTCCCCTTATTTTGTTGGGGAGGGGGAGGGGGATTCCTGTCGATAAAAGTTTCTGTTGAGAATTGCGGATTTTTCTTTTTTTGATTTACGATTTTGATATATATATATATATATATATATATATATATATACTGTATATATATCTATACACATTGTTCCGGAGCGTCTAACATCAACCAATGTTCTTAATCTCACTCTTATACACTTAATTAAGGGAGTTGAAACTAGTTAGCTATTTCGTTGTTATTAATTATCACATAAAAAGTTTTCGTATGACCCACTACAATCAGGTAGATACCACGTTCATTTCATTGTTCAGATCAGCAGAGGTACAGTGAGTTGTAATGGTACAAGCCCATAACGCACTATCCTCATCAGGTACTCTAAGCCCAGTCCTCTCCATAACGAGGAGAGTTTTATACACACACACACGTATATGTGTATATATATGTGTGTATATTTATTGTATATGTATATATATATATATATATATATATATATATATATATATATATATATATATATATATATATATATTGAAGATGGAAATACCCCTACAAATAAAACAAAAGGGAGACCGGGAAACCGATTTATTTCGGGTGGTATCTCCACCCCTTTACGGACAATAATTGTTCGTAAAAGGGTGGAGGTATAAAGCTTTTCCGTTCTCCCTTTTGTTTTATTTATATGGACATTTTTACCTTCACTTTTCCTGTTTTTATACTTTACAGATATGCATTTCTTCTAATCTTTATGGAATTCCCTGTGGAGCGTAAATGAAATTTTGTTACCCATATTATATATTTTTTTACACTTCAGTGTCTTCATGATTTTAAACCCTTTCTCCGGTCTCAGAGAGCTGTTTGGAAAACAAAGATTTTGTGAATAACTTTTTAATTGTTTTATTATGGTGCAATAAGAATGTCGATTTCAGTTATTTAAGAGAATTGTCTTTTCAAGGATGCCGTACCACCATGGTTCACGTTGTTGCCAACATGTGCTCACACTAAAATGAGGGAGATTTCAATTCACGTTCTTTGTTAATATAGGCCAAGGGTCAAAAGGACTCATATAAACCAGCTGTGAAAAAAAAGTTGTCGTGAATGTTTTGATAGGATTTTGTATGCAATGTTTCAAGTTATATTTGTTCAGGGCAAATATATATTAACTCTGCAGTGGATGCATCCGACGCATGACCAAGCATTAGCCATGCTTTTGTAAATGGGCGTAATCCAAAGAGAGAGAGAGAGAGAGAGAGAGAGAGAGAGAGAGAGAGAGAGAGAGAGAGAGAGAGAGAGAGAAGGGGCCGCTGGGAATGTTATGTATTTATAACCTGATCGAATATAATATCTTTGCTGTTGTCATAGAGAGAGAGAGAGAGAGAGAGAGAGAGAGAGAGAGAGAGAGAGAGAGAGAGAGAGGAAATAATAAACCATCTTTGCATGTGGATGCACAGACGTTGTGCGTGCCATGTGGCTCATGATATAACTAAAAAGAAGTTATTCTCCATCTTTCCGCCCACTTAGGAATATTTCTTTTGTCTCAAAGGCCAGATGACGATGTGTCATTTCCTTCGAAACGTTGTGCTGTCATTTTATTGTTTGTCCCTTGCCGACCAATTTATCATCTAAATTCCTAAGAGAGAGAGAGAGAGAGAGAGAGAGAGAGAGAGAGAGAGAGAGAGAGAGAGAGAGAAGAAAAGTAATGATCATTGTCTTAAGAGAGAAAATGATAATTGTCTTGAGAGAGAGAGAGGAAAAGTAATGAAGTGGCAGTTGTCCAGAGAGAGAGAGAGAGAAAGAGAGAGGAAAAGTAGTGTAGTGGTAATTGTGTTGAGAGAAAGAGAGAGAGCTAGGTGTTAAGTATGGTTTATTGGTCAGAATTCATATTTTGCACAAATTTTAAGAAAGAGAAGGAGAGAGAGAGAGAGAGAGAGAGAGTCGCTGGAAATATTATGCGTTGTTAAACTGATCAAATATAATAGCTTTACTTCCATCAGAAAGAGAGAGAGAGAGAGATAGTAGTATAATGGCAGTGTTCTTGGG
>NC_089762.1:28688390-28693390 GCF_040412425.1 Macrobrachium rosenbergii | reverse complement strand
GACCTTGGTTCTATTATTGAGAGCCGGATTTTTTTGCAATTTCTTCGTTCGCATTTTTATAAATGAGGGTTTCCTCATTCTTCGTTTCTGTTCCGGAAGGTTTATATAAAGACTTATCAGAGAGTAAAAGTGCCATTTTAAAGAAAATGCAAAAGCTAATTTTTTTTTTTTTTGGTGGGGGGGGGGAGGCCGAGGAGAAATTGCTAAAGGGCTGAAATTGGCGGCGGCCCTTTTGAAGCTTTTAAATGCCTTGCCGTATAGTGGCATGTTCATAAAGCAAAATTAATTTAGTAGAAACATCTTGCAATTATCCAGTATTTTATTTCGGAGAGAGAGAGAGAGAGATTACTATTATTCATGATTTTGGAAGAGAGATAGACAGACACTTACTGGCAGACAAAACGAGAGAGCCTTGCTATTCTGTTGACGAACCCACAGATAAATTACTGTCCAAATGCTCTGAGAGAGAACATTTGAATAACAAAGAACAAGACGTCTTTCTTACCCGCCGGAAAACCTGGCGATCACTCATATCGTACGTCATTTATGGGGAATTTTAAAGCCTGGAAGGAGAGGCGTTTTTGAACGTAGAATATAATAATGCATAAGACTTAAAGCATGTAACCTGCCACTTGATGGAAGAGAGAGGCCTCTCTCTCTCTCTCTCTCTCTCTCTCTCTCTCTCTCTCTCTCTCTCTCTCTGTCGGGAATAGTTTAGGAACGTAAATTTTTGAGCTGCGTTTTGGTACCAGGATCTGTGTTTGTATGTGTGTGTGTGTTTTCTAGTAGTCAGACACCTTGACTTGAGCTTCTGACACTGGTAGTTTTCACTATGGTAGCTATGTAGTTGTTATCCAAAGTGAAACTTATACAGGAAATATACTACGCTTGTGTGTGTGTGAAAGTACCTGGTTGTCTTCAGAAAGAAAGTAACTTTGCGGCAATAATCAGACTAAGTTTGGATGCTAATGTTATCGATAGGTGACCCATTGATAAATGGATTAGTCGCGTAATACCTGTTTCTTATGGACATCAGAAAGAAATTGAATAAGGTCGGCGTTTTGATTCTTTCCAGGGGATTTAGCCCTGTGAGTTGCCCTAGTCATGACAAAGTTCAAAACCAAGGTCTACAGTAGACCTTGTTCAGGATTCTTGTGTTTAAAAAACCGGATGACAAGCGACTTTGTTGAAAGCTAAAGAGTATTGAGACATGGCTTCTGTTGCGAGGAAGACGGTCGACGCGTTATCCAAGTAAACAACCAGAACCACACCTCTCTATGCTAATAAGGGGAGACACGTAGATGTAAACAAAAATATGACGCCGATAAACACGGGAGATAAGCCTAGGCGAAGCGGCGCAAGGTCCCCGGATGAAAAGTGTGTCCTGTCGGCGTTGCATAGCATTGCACCTGCAGAGACAAAGAAGCAAAGACCTCGCGTCTGGCCGAGTGCAAGGCATATATATCTCTCCTGGCACAGAGCCAACCGGGAGTGCCTTCCCAACCCAACCCAACCCCCCAGCCTCTGGTAACACCCTTTCCTCCTGCCCCAGTGCTCCTCCACCCTACTCTAATGGACTCACTGCCTAGACACACTTCTAGACTTGGCCGTCTTGTAAAAAAAAAAAGAACGCACAAACTCACGCACCTCCGTCCGATAGATAGCAGGAAGTGAAACTCCAAGCGATACATCAGTGCCTGCCAATACTTCGACAGCAACTAATAAGTCAGATATTTGCACCTTAATTACGACTCGTTAGTGTGCCGATGGTTCTATTTTCTTTCCTCATCTCTTTATCTCCGTTACCTTTTGCTTTCCGATTAGTATGCCGCCGATGTTTTCGTAATTATCGTTCGTGGGTGATTTGTTTTTTTCGGTCTTTTTCTCTTTATGTTGGGAACATGGGTGAGGATATATTTCCTCCCAAAGATACGAATCACTTCAGTTCTCTCTCTCTCTCTCTCTCTCTCTCTCTCTCTCTCTCTCTCTCTCTCTCTCTCTCTCTCTCTCTCTCTCTCTCATCAAAAACATTAGAATATATTTCTACCAAAGTTACTTATCACTTCAGCTCTCTCTCTTTCTCTCTATCTGAGAAAAGATATATCAGGATAGATTTCTAACAAAGTTACTTCTTTCTCTCTCTCTCTCTCTCTCTCTCTCTCTCTCATATATAAAAGATATATTGGGATATATTTCTACCAGTTACTTATTACTTCATCTCTCTCTCTCTCTCTCTCTCTCTCTCTCTCTCTCTCTCCTCGACCACTTCCTGTACGGGAATGTGAAGTGCATCGAATTATTAATAATAACTTGGCACAAGGGCTATTTTGTGAGAGGGTTAACGAACGATTCTTCGCGCATGCGCGGGGATGAGAGCGCTCTTACCTTGCACACACACTGGAAAACAGTACCCATTTCATTGCTTTCCCTCGCGTTCATACAACACCTTATTATACAGTAGCTGCTGCATAAGGTGACCTTTGTTTCGTGGTGTACCCTACCTATGAATGAATTCCCGTGAGGTGAATGCAGCGTACACCAACTCACCTTAGAAGATCCATTGACTCGATAAGCTCTATCCTCCGTTCTTCGGCTTGTGGGTTTTCTTTCATTCTCTTTCTCTTTTATTCCTGGTTTACGAGAAGTGCATCGTAATTAGATTCCTCGGTACTGATGCGGTTGTGTGTCCGCTCATTCTCTCTCAGTACAGGTTTCTGGCTAATTTGATTTGGTGAATGGAGTTATCATTCGTCGTATTCATTATTACCATTGCCCTTGTGAAATTTTTGGAGTCGTATGTATAAAATGAATTTTAGGTGGGTATGCAAGGGTGTTTGTTGATAGATAGAGAGAGAGAAAAGAGAGAGAGAGAGAGAGACAGAGAGAGAGAGAGAGAGAGAGGTAAGATTCTTCTTACCTTTTCACTCAGCACAGACTAGTGTGATTTTTTTCACTTACTGAGAGAGAGAGAGAGAGAGAGAGAGAGAGAGAGAGAAGTAAGCTTTCGCTTACTTATTAATTCAGCGCAGACAAGTGTGATTTTTTCCGCTTATTGAGAGAGAGAGAGAGAGAGAAACTCATCTTATTCGCTCAGCACGGACAGA
Source organism: Macrobrachium rosenbergii (assembly GCF_040412425.1). NCBI lineage: Eukaryota > Metazoa > Arthropoda > Malacostraca > Decapoda > Palaemonidae > Macrobrachium > Macrobrachium rosenbergii. Next base: position 28,690,286 of record NC_089762.1, on the reverse strand, counting down.
TTTTTTTCTACTTAGTATGAGAGAGAGAGAGAGAGAGAGAGAGAGAGAGAGAGAGAGAGAGAGAGAGAGAGAGACTCATCGTATTCACTCAGCACAGACAGATTTTTTCTACTTAGTAGAGAGAGAGAGAGAGAGAGAGAGAGAGAGAGAGAGAGAGAGAGAGGCTCTCATCTTATTCACTAAGCACAGATAGATTTATTTTCTACTCAGTATAAGAGAGAGAGGGAGAGAGAGAGAGAGAGAGAGAGAGACTCATTCACTCAGCACAGACAATTTTTCTACTTAGTATGAGAGAGAGAGAGAGAGAGAGAGAGAGAGAGAGAGAGAGAGAGACTCATCTTATTCACTCAGCACAGACAAGTACGATCTTTTTTTCCCGCTTATTATTTTAAGGACGAGGCGGAATCCTCATTGCATATTCTAAAAGGCTATCGCCCATCGCACTCTCGCGTTATCCCAACCCTCCGCACATTTACTGCCGCCCACTTACCACCCATGTACTTCCCTGTGGCAGTGCTTCCCTGCCTACTGCACCCTACTTCGTCAGGAGGGTCTCTATATCTTTGGTTCATATACATATTCTACGGGATAAAGTGTGATTATGAACATTCTCTCTCTCTCTCTCTCTCTCTCTCTCTCTCTCTCTCTCTCTCTCTCTCTCTCTCTCTCTCTCTCTCTCACATATAAGCAAAGTATCGGTTTAATGTAATTGTATTAAAGGTCGGTTGTTTTACTTTGTCTCATGATCAAGTAATGAAAACTTTCTTTTTGCATATTTATCAAAGGGCATAGGTACTAGTATATTAGAACACCATATATATATATGTATATATATATATATATGTGTGTGTGTGTGTGTGTGTGTGTGTGTGTGTATGTATGTATGTATGTATGTATATATATATACATTATATATAATATATATGCATACACATAAAATTTATATGTACATACATATACATAAAAATACAGCTCTACGCGCAGACGCAACCTGTCACTCGTAAAAATGGTTATATACGTAGGATCCATGATATTATTTCACTCACTGAACAGTCATATGTGATCATACATATTTTTAACACTAACTGACATGACCCACGTGCATGACTAATGCAATAATAAAAAAGCTAATTGTTATGAGTCGAGGTAATTGCCCCAATAAAGTTTACTTTCGCTTTCTAAACAATAAGCTGTCTTTTGTTTTGCCAAGAGGAAGTCTTTTGTTATGTGGTCTTGATGGTAAGCTAAAACTAAGAGCAGTTTTGTTTGCGCCTTAGTTGTCTTACAAAAACATTTGGAGTGCTCTCTCTCTCTCTCTCTCTCTCTCTCTCTCTCTCTGTAAAATAAATCTCTCTGTTTAGCTGAGGAAAATTTCAAAACATGCTCACACATTCCATAAATATTTCGCAAAATCTGATTTTTTAAATCTCTCTCTCTCTCTCTCTCTCTCTCTCTCTCTCTCTCTCTCTCTCTCTCTCTCTCTTTGTACCACATTAACATAACGTCTCAGGTTCGATCCTGGCCGAGGAAGGAACAATCTTGGCCCGTCCTTGTACCTTTCTTGACCTTATCATTGAATTATGTATCTGTTAGTCTTCTTGCTGTCGCGAGTCATATTTGTGAGTAAATAGATGAAAGGAAGGAAGAGAAAAAACAGACATATGCGACCAGTCCTTTATCATAATTAGATATGGGGAGGTCCCGGCGAAGTAATTATTAAACCTACTGGGGTCGTGTGCCATATATCATCTCTCTCTCTCTCTCTCTCTCTCTCTCTCTCTCTCTCTCTCTCTCTCTCTCTCTCTCTTGATTTATACATCTCGTTGTAGATTCAGATGTTTATCTTAAGGTTTGACATCTTTCTTATTTCTTGTTCGATACTTATTTCCATTTTAG
>NC_089762.1:28670890-28683390 GCF_040412425.1 Macrobrachium rosenbergii | reverse complement strand
GATGGTCCTCGAGGCACTCGAATTCTCCTGTTATGTGTGAACTGTTCGATTTCGTTTCAAGGAAGTATCTGGAGGTCTGATTAATTAAGGAACAGTTCCAGTGGTTGAACTTATAGGCATATTATATATATATATATATATATATATATATATATATATATATATATATATATATATATATATATATATATATATATATATACTATATATCAGTATCTCTCTCTCTCTCTCTCTCTCTCTCTCTCTCTCTCTCTCTCTCTCTCTCTCTCGAAATGTCAAGGGTAAGGAATGATATTTCACTGCGTTTGGATCGACTGATAGAATAAAGTTACGTGCGAAAGACGGAAGAATAATTTTTCCCCTTTATTGATGTCAATGTTATTAGTTGAGCGGAAGTGAAAAGGACTCCATTGTCGGAGGAAGGTTATGAGAGGGGCAGACAGACAGACAGACAGACAGCCAGCCATGCAAACGGAATGGTTGAGTTAAATAGTTAAGTAGTTGATGGTCGAGTTGGAGCGTCTGTTGATGGCGGATAGAGGTTGGTTAGATAGAGTTTAACCCAGCTTGTCGTGAAGGAGTGAGTTCCTCCTTCACGTGCAGCCTTGACGAAGGAGGAGGAGGAGGAGGAGGAGGAGGAGGAGGTGGAGGTGGAGGTGGATGTGGAAGTGGAGGTGGAGGTGAAGAGTTAACTTACCCTGTGGACTGATTTGGTTATCCTCCCTGCTGTTAACCTTCGGAATCACTTGACGTCGTTCGTGAATACTTTGTCCTTTTCCTTGACCTGTGAAATGTATAAGTGTTTGTGTATGTTCTCCAGTCCATTTTATGTGTGTATATTTTTTTTCAGTACAGTTTCTTATTTCAAATATGTATTATTGAAGACTATATCTTATTCCAGATGAGTATTTTTAAAGACCGTATCTTATTCTAATACGTGTATTTTAAGACTAAATCTTGTAGCAAGTGTTTATTTTTAAAGACTACAGTATATCTTATTTCAGATATTATATTTTCAAAGACCATATCTTATTTCAGATATGTATTTTCAAAGACCATATCTTCTTTCAAATGTGCATTTTTAGACTGTATCTTATTTCAAATATGCATTTTTAAAGGCCATATCTTATTTGAAATATGTATTTTCAAAGACTACATCTTATTCCAAATATGTATTTTTAAAGACATTATCTTATTTCAAATATGTATTTTTAAAGACCAAATATGCATATTTGAAGGCTGTATCCCATTTCAAATATGTATTTTTAAAGACTATCTTATCCTAAGCATGTATTTTTAAAGACTATATCTTATTTCAAATATTTATATTTAAAGACTGTTCCTTAACTCAAATAGGAATTTTTAAAGGCTATATCTTATTTCAAATAGGTATTTTTAAAGACTATAATTTATCCCAACTATGTATTTTTGAAGACCATATATTATTTCAAATTTGTATTTTTAAAGACTATATCTTGTTTCAAATCTTTAAAACACCCGCGATTCTAAACTGAAAGTATATGGTGTCTATCTTGCCGTTTTGTCTCTTACTTCTCAGTCTGCATCGTCATATTTCTGTTTTAGCCTCAGATTGGTTATATCCTGAGGTAACTGATCCAGATAAGAGTCTAGTCCTTTCCAAGGTCGCAGGATCCTCCTCGGGTGTAGGAGTAAACGATCCTAAAAGAGATTGCGAGGGTGTGTACTCCTTCGCTTCGTGTTCTTGCTCCTTGGGGCAGCTCATCCTAGGCGTAAAAAATAGATTGCTTTAATAGTTTTTATTTCAGTGTACGAACTGATCTTATGATGGTGATTAAGAGTATTCATTTGCGTGTATGGACTGTGCGGGTACGTTTTTGTGACATTTAATCAGTTATTAAAAAAAAACACACATTTTTAGCCAATTTTAACAGCTTGTTAGTGAAAACATTCCCAGCAAAATTTGTACTGTAGGCGTCAGCGATCCTTAATATTTGGACATCTGTTTAATACAAATCGATTCTTTATGAATTGATCTAATAAAATTGAATAAGAGTATTTATGGTCCTGTGTGGACAGTATTGGTGTGTTTTTGAGAAATTTTATCAGTTAATAAAAAAAACACATTTTTAGCCAATTTTAACAGCTTGTCAGTGAAAACATTTCCAGCAAAATTTGTACTAAAGGCGTCAGTGATCCCTAATATTTGGACATCTATTTAATATAAATCGATTCTTTGTGAACTGATCTAATAGAATTGAGTAAGGGTATTTATGGTCGTGTGTGGACAATGTTGATATGTTTTTGAGAAATTTTCATTAATTAAAAAAACTAGTTTTTAGCCAATTTTAACAGTATGTTAGTGAAAACATTACCAGGAAATTTTGTACAGTCGGCGTCGGTGATCCTTGATATTGCGACGCTAGTTTAATATAAATAATTTCTTTATGAATTGATCTTAGGTTTTGAAAAAAAAAACATATTTCTAGCCAGTTTTAACAGTTTGTTAGTGAAAACATTTCTAGCAAATTTTGTATTGTCGGCGTCATTGATCCTTGATATTGCGAAATCCGACGTCAGTTTAGTATAAATAAATTTTTATGAATTGATCTTATGATTTTGAATAAGAGTATTTATGGTCGTGTATAGATAGTGAGGGTATGATTTTGCGAAATTTTATCAGTTATTAAAAAAAAACAATTTTTAGGCAATTTTAACAGCTTGGTATTAAAAAAAAATTTTAGCCTATTTTAACAGCTTGGTAGGGAAAAGAACATTTCTAGCAAACTTTGTACTGTCGGCGTCACTTATCCATGATATTGCGACGCCAGTTTAATATAAATCAGTTCTTTATGAATTGATGTTATGATTTTGAATAAGACCATTTATGGTTGTGTGTGGACTGTGTGGGTGTTTTGGCGCAATTTTATCAGTTATATAAAAAAAATTTTTTAGCCAATTTTATCAGTTTGGTAATGAAAACGACATTCCCAGCAAATTTTTTACTTTAGGCGTCAGTGATCCTTGATACTGCGACGCTAGTTTAATATAAATCAATCCGTCACTCGCTCAGTCGATCATTGATGTTGTATTAACAAACCAATAAGATAATTAAGCAACCTCTCATTCCTGTTCGATCTCGGGCAGGTGGGGGCATTATGTTAAAAAAAAAAACACGATTGAATGTCTAACTGTGTTTGCGTCCACGGCCATCTGGTGCAGGAGCTATTTAAGAGAGAGAGAGAGAGAGAGAGAGAGAGAGAGAGAGAGAGAGAGAGAGAGAGAGAGAGAGATCATTCCATTCATTTGCGTCTTTGGGTGATAGTGATCGCTTCTTACTTACGTCAGTAGTTGCACATATGAAGTTTGTGTGTGTGAGAGAGAGAGAGAGAGAGAGAGAGAGAGAGAGAGAGAGAGGAGATCATTCCATTCATTTGCATCCTCGGGTGATAGCGATCGCTTGTTACTACAATCAATAGTTACATATATGAAGTTGTTCCTCTCACCATTTTTTAAATGATTGTTCTGTATTTTGTAGTGTTTGATTTTTATCTTGCTGACTGTAACTAATGTCAGTCCTTTATTCCCCACACCGTTGGGTTGTGGAAGAGCCTCCCTGAGGGTGTCGTGCAATTGAAACTTCCAAAGTTCAAGCGAAGATGCAGTGCATTACTACCCTGATACAGTTCTCATTGTTTTTTAATAACTTACGCATGTATCTACGTATTTATTAATTTGCTGATTTAGATTTAAATATCCTTTTTTAGTTTTCTTAAATGAAAACTATTGTACCGGCTTTGTCTGTCCGTCCGCACTTTTCTATCCGCACTTTTTCTGTCCGCCCTCAGATCTTAAAAACTACTGAGGCTAGAGGGCTGAAAATTGGTATGTAGATCATCCACCCTCAGATCCTTAAACATGCCAAATTGCAGTCCTCTAGCTTCAGTAGTTTTTATTTCTTTATTTCGTAAAGTTAAAGTTAGCCATAAAAGTGCGTTTGACAACGAAATAGGGAAGGCCACCACCGGGCCGTGGTTGAAGTTTCATAGGCTTTGGCTCACATAGCATTATACCGAGACCACCGAAAGATAGATCTATTTTCGGTGGCCTTGATTATACGCTGTACAGAAAACTCGATTGCGCCGAAGAAACTTCGGCGCTTTTTTTACTTGTTTAATAAGTGATCTCTTCTTTCTGTATTTTCCTTTGCCTTCTGTTACTTCCTTCTAATGAGGACCATATTCGTTGGAAGCTTGAATTTCAAGTCAATGGCCCCTGTGGGTTGTTCCATATGAACAGGGTTCATCTTCTGAGTAATAACAATAATTATTACGTAATGAGAAGAATTATAAAGCTTTTTTATTCACTTGTTTACTTTCATATCTTGAGTTTTATTTTTTCAATGCTGAGTTTAGTTATTTACGTTGCTAATGGAAGTATGCGTCACATTCGCAACGTGCAATGTTAACAGTAGGAATTGTTGAAACCCTTGAATATAAAGTAGGCATAATGACTTGCCTCTTTTCAGGTAAATATTAATCTTCATCATTAGTGATTCATGCGGTACTTGAATATCATTTGCATACCTGTTCCTCTTCGCTGTTTATTACGTGGATTTTTCTTTATAATTTTTGCTTTCTTTCATAATCATGATTTTTCGTTTAGTCTTAATTACGATATTATTATGTTCATAAAGTGTTAGTATTAGTCGGGATTTGCCTTTGAAACGGCTCTTAGGATTTTTCAGTTATACTGTATACTTTACGGAATTATTAATATCCATAATTATGTGGTCTTTCTTTGCGGATTTTACTTTCATTCATTATATGAATTTTCGTTTACCGTTAAATACGATATTATTAAGTTCACACAGTAGTAGTAGTAGTAGTAGTAATTAGTATTTGCCTTTGAAACGGCTCGTAGATAGATTCAATCACATTATTATTATTATTCAGAATATGAACCCTATTCGCATAGAACAAGCCCACGAGGGCCATTGACTTGAAATTCAAGTTTCTAAAGAATATGATGTTCATTTAAAAGAAGCAACAGAAGGTGATAGGAAATAAAGAAGGGAGAGATCAGTTATTAGAAAAAAAATAAATTAACAAATAAATAAGTAAATAAGTACAAATGTGAGTAAATTATTAAAATATACTGTGTACTCCACGGAATTATTAACATCCACTGGTTATTTGACCACTTTTTTCATCATTTTGTTTACTTATCTCGCCCTCTGGAGTGAAAAGGGGGGGATTCCCGATGATTAATTACCCTTCGCTTAATAAGTGCTCACTGATGCAGCCACACATTCACCGACATTAATCAGTGTCGTTCGTTCAGCTGTAAGTCTAACGAGTCTCGTTGGGGTCACATTTGCAGTTATCCTTCTACTCCCCCTCTCTCTCTCTCTCTCTCTCTCTCTCTCTCTCTCTCTCTCTCTCTCTCTCTCTCTCTCTCTCTCTCTCTGTGTCTTTACACTTGAGTTGCTTTGACCTGGGAAAGATTATCGTTATTTACTCTCTCTCTCTCTCTCTCTCTCTCTCTCTCTCTCTCTCTCTCTCTCTCTCTCTCTCTCTCTCTCTCTGTCTTTACCCTTGAGTTGCTTTGACCTGGGAAAGATTATCCATATTACTCTCTCTCTCTCTCTCTCTCTCTCTCTCTCTCTCTCTCTCTCTCTCTCTCTCTCTCTCTCTTCTGTCTTTACCCTTGAGTTGCTTTGACCTGGGAAAGATTATCCTTACTCTCTCTCTCTTCTCTCTCTCTCTCTCTCTCTCTCTCTCTCTCTCTCTCTCTCTCTCTCTCTCTATGTGTATCTTTACCCTTGAGTTGCTTTGACCTGGGAAAGATTATCCTTATTTACTCTCTCTCTCTCTCTCTCTCTCTCTCTCTCTCTCTCTCTCTCTCTCTCTCTCTCTCTCTCTCTTTGTGTATCTTTACCCTTGAGCTGCTTTAACAAGGTATAGTTTATTATTGTATGTTATTTTATATACTTTTTTCAAGTGAATTACCATATTCATAATGCACTTACTTAGGAAACATTCATCTTCAGTAATTAAATCATTCATAAAAGTTTCATTATTGTCTGTAAATATCGATATTGTAATTGAACGTTTGGCTTCTGAACTGCTAATGAACAATGCAATTATGGCGACAGATAACATATGATCGTCGTTTTGTAATTAATTTAGTTAATTGTTTTGTGTAACCTGCCCATGACCCAGACATATTAATCACGTTGGTGTGCAGGCGTGCGTGCGTGCGTGTGGTATGGATATCACATATCAGAACGTATAAAACGAGAACTGGGAGAAGATAGGAGAAGGGGTGGAGGAGAAAAATAGGGGTGGGGGTGGGGGCCAAGAAAAGAGGGAGCACGTTGTTCGCTCTTGAGATTCCGGCCTGCAGCCTCAGCACCTGTATGGGATTGAAGTGATCTGGGTCTGATCTACTTGCTAGACAAGTACCAATAAGTTAAACGGCTGAAGGAAAACATAAACACTCGGGGAAACGCCTCTTGTGAGGTCTAGCGTCGTCGAAACCTTTTGCTTGTGGGGTTTTTAGGAGTTTCTCTTGCTGCTCTCTTGGGTTGCGCCTTTTAACCGGTTCATTCGGTAGATACAGATGGGACTGTCGCGGTTCAGAGGCAAATTAGAGGTAGGGGAATAAATGGGTTAAAAGGACATGAGGATATATAAAGAAATAATTAGAGGTAGGGGAGTGAAGGGGTTAAAAGGACATGAGGGTTTTAAAAATTTAAATAGAGGTAGAGGAATAAAGGGATTAAAAGGACATGAGGATTCTAAGAATTTAAATAAAGGTTGGGGAATAAAGGGATTAAAAGGACATAAGGATTTAAATAATTAAATTAGAGGTAGGGGGATAAAGGGGTTAAAAGGACATGAGGATTTAAAGAATTAAATTAGAGGTTGGGGAACAAAGGGGTTAAATGAACTGGAGGATTTAAAGAATTAAATTAGGGGTAGGGAAATAAAGGGGTTAAAAGGACATAGAGATTTAAAGAATTAATTTAGAGGTAGGAGAATAATGGGTTAACAGGACATAAGGATTTAAAAAAATAAATTATGGTAAGAAAATAAAGGGGTTAAAAGGACATGAGGATTTAAAGAATTAATTTAGAGGTAAGGGGAATAAAATGGTTAAAAGGACATGAGGATTTAAAGAATTAAATTAGATGAAGGGCAATAGAGGAGTTAAAAGGACATGAGGTTTAAAGAATTAAAATAAAAGTAGGGGAATAAAAGGGTTATATGGACTTGAGGATTTAAAGAAGTAAAATAGGGGTAGGGAAATAAAGGGGTTAAAAGGACGAAGATCTGAAGAATTGAATTAGAGGTAGGGAAATAAATTGTTAAAAGAACATTAAATTAGTGCTAGAGGAATAAAGGCGTTAAAAGGACACGAGAATGTAAAGAATAAAATTAGAGGTAGGGGGTTAAAGGGGTAAAAAGGACATGAGGATTTAAAGAATTAAATTAAAGGTAGGGGAATAAAGGGGTAAATGGACATGAGGATTTAAAGAATCGCCTTGTAAACAAAGGCCTTTATAATACTTACGATATTAAGTCTGATTTGTTTTGTTAATATTAAGGGGATTAAGAGATTTCATTTCGCTCTCATTCCAGTATAAGCAATTTTTGACAACTAATTTACACTTATGTATACGATATAAAAATAAATGCTTAGCGTGCACCACGAACAGATAAATGTAACAGATAAATGCATGAACTCAAACCACTTGAATACGAGGAGACATTGCGCTCATGTTCGGCCCTCAAGTCAAATATCTCACACAAATAAATGCAACATATTATTGATATGTAAGGATTTTGGTACCATTTTCCATTTTCAGAATAATTCAGAGATCATTCTGAGATTCATTCTGACAACATCTGTCAGATTCTGTTCTTTGGGTGTCAGGAGAATAAAGTAATGCCAACGATAAACAACTTCTTATCTTCCATCAGTTCCCGTCAGTTTTGGAAATTCGATTCAGAATAAACTAAAATTGTAAATTGCAGCTCTCTCTCTCTCTCTCTCTCTCTCTCTCTCTCTCTCTCTCTCTCTCTCTCTCTCTCTCTCTCTCTCTCTCTCTTTATCTGTGTTTGGGAAATGTGATAAATATGCATTTAATACATTTATAACTTATGTCCAGAACTCGATATGGGTAGCGGTCCTAAGAAAGAATTGTCAAGTCTATATATTTCTTTTCCCCAAATTATTATTATTATTATTATTATTATTATTATTATTATTATTATTGCCGTCACTCTTAATGATAGATTATGATAATACCGCCATTATCTCTCTCTCTCTCTCTCTCTCTCTCTCACGGGTCTTTTGCATAAACGAATTAATGATTTTCCCGTATACGGCAAAGAAGGAATAAGTACTTAGACAATTGAAAGCAAATGAATTTCATTGGACATTTTGGCTTCTAAACATTATTGACTCTTCTCCCGTGGCTCTTATAAGGTAGCTTTTATATCCTATTGCTTTAATGCTGCTTTTTTTTTTTTATCTTTTCCGTTTATTTTTAGCTGAATATTTTTGGAGGCTGATTTAAAAATGTGAATTCCGGTTTTCGCTCTCTCTCTCTCTCTCTCTCTCTCTCTCTCTCTCACACACACACACACACACACACACACACACACCCACACACACACACACACACACAATGCAGACCATCACTTTCTTATCTTTAGTGTGAAAGCTACCATAATTGTACAGCCTTTATTATTATTATTATTATTATTATTATTATTATTATTATTATTATTATTATTATTATTAGTGAAGAAATCTACAATAATGCTACTGTAAATGTATATATTAAAAATATATATATAAAAAACGACATTTTTCGAAAACCTGCCTTTTTCCTATTATCAGTTGATAAGTATTGAGCAAGTTCTCGAAATCTCTCGCTTTATATAATTATATATATATATATATATATATATATATATATATATATATATATATATATATATATATATATATATATATATATATATATATATATATATATATATATATATATTTACTGACATCATTGTAGATTTCTTCACCATTTTAGTGACTCGTGAAATTATTATTATTATAATGTGAATGGATTCATTGTCTTTTTATGTAGGAATTTAATGCACCTACTGTATGTTTATTCTCCTAGGCATCCTAAATGTAGTCATTGTGCAAAAGGTGACCCGATCCCCGTGTAACTTACCGTCTTTATTTTTTATTTGTATTTATTTACATATTTATAATTATTATTATTATGTGAATGGTTTCATTGTCTTTTTTTTTGTAGGCGTTTAGCATTTTTTTTTTTACATTAGTTGGTATCTTAAATTTACACATTGCGCAAAAGCCCTTTTTGGGTTACCTACTTTTTTATTATTATTTTATTATTATTATTATTATTATTGTTGTTGTTGTTGTTGTTGAAGAAATCCACAAAATGTCAATATTTATTTACAATATTAACAATTTTACATTTGTAGGTATCTTAAATTTATATACTGCGCACAAGCCCTTTTGGCTTTGAATTTTTTATTTTTATTCATTTACATGGGGGGTGAGAAGCAAAAATTGTTTCCTTAGTATTTTTTAAGATTTGTATTTATTTATTTTTAAATTTTTCTGATGAGATGAGCAAAAATAGTCTCCTTTGTATTTTTTAAGATTCTTAAATATTTTTTTGTGAGAGGAGCAAAAATAGTGTCCTTTGTATCTGTCCGTCAGATGAACCCAGATACGTCAAAGGGGAACTGGCTCTGCGGAATGTCTCTTCCCTCCGACGTGGTAACATCGGGGTGTTTGTCCGCACGTCTCTGACGCTTCTAAGGAATGACAATTACACCGAAGTGGTAGTTTGTTTCGCTGTCCAACTTCTCGAGGAGATGCGTGTAACGAGCCGATAGCATCTCAGAAGACGAGTGTGTTGTGCCTTGGTCCCGTTATTCGTTTTTCCTGAAAAGTGAATGAACGGGTTTTAGGGGCCGTTCATTATGGACCTTTCTGAAGGCCCATGTTGGTGTTGTAAGTGACGTTCACAACAGAGACTATTTTCTTGTATTTTCTTTCTTGCAGGGATGACTTTTGTGCTCTCTCTCTCTTCTGTAGGGATAGCTTTTGTGCTCTCTCTCTCTCTCTCTCTCTCTCTCTCTCTCTCTCTCTCTCTCTCTCTCTCTCTTGTAGGGATGGCTTTTGTGCTCTCTCTCTCTCTCTCTCTCTCTCTCTCTCTCTCTCTCTCTCTCTCTCTCTCTCTCACACACACACACACACACACACACACACATATATATATATATATATATATATATATATATATATATATATATATATATATATATACTATATATATATACAGTATATATATATACTGTATATATATACATATGTGTGTCTATTTATATATATAATATTTTCATCTGCTTGCAATTTTGTCCATTTTATGAGGATATTTCAAAAGCAGTGTACCATGGTAACGTCCGGTACTGGTGACTGGATGCCAGGAGAAAAGGGAGAGAGACATGACTGATGGCTAAGGTCGTTTTATCAGATCTGCTCTCTCTCTCTCTCTCTCTCTCTCTCTCTCTCTCTCTCCGGTGGTTTTTGTTCAGCATCAAGTAAATAGACCAGAAAACTTAATATCTGGGTCATAAATGACGTGCCAGTCTATCCAAAGCTTTTTACATAGAGTGTCGTCATCATCACCATCATCATCATCATCATTATCATCATCCGACGCTTCCCCTAACATTCAGATGGGTCGCGTTCATTAGACGATGGGATAATTAAGGGCATGGTGGGTAAGGGGCGACGTTCAATGGGTGAATTGTCGCTGATACCCAGCACTTACAAAATCGAGAGAGCGTTCATCTAGGTTATGTTTGATATTATTTCTCACGGTTGCTTGAAGCAAATGTGGATCTTCTCAAATGGAGTTGATGAAATTGCGCTGTGAATGTCTCGTGTTTTGTGTGTGGGGGGGGGAGGGGGGGAGGGGGATGCCTCTCGTTACTGGGACAGAACGAATTGTTAAGTTCTTCTTTGTTTATGATTTGAAAAGTAATCGCTCGGATCTCTTTCTTTAGTGTTCACAGCTTAATTTCGTTGATATTTTCATAAGGGTTTACAGCTTAATTTTGTTAGTATGCGAATGTCTTTCATGTTTTATTGATGGGTCTCAGGGTCTGAAATATATTTTGAAACGATTGCATTTTTAAACTTAAATTCTTTCGCTAGAAAGTGAAGCCATTACCCGTGTTGAACATTCACATGGCATCTAATTTTCTCTGGTGTGCCAAGTGCAAATCCTTTGAGCTCTACCTAGGTCACATGCCGGTGTACATACACACACACACACATATATATATATAATATATATATATATATGTATGTATATGTATATACTATATATATATATATATATATATATATATATATATATATATATATATATATATATATATATATATATATATACACATAATGTGTTCTAGTAGGTGTTTATATGCCTGTTTGTAAAATATGGCCATGCTCAGCCCAAGAACACCCTTTTCATATTTACTCAATTCCTAACTTTTCCTTCCTAAATTCTCATATGACACATAACTCTTTTGCTTGTTTGGATTCACGGAAGCTCTCCTCTGCAAAATCAGCGGCGTTAATAGCAAAGACCCTTTAATATGTATATCAGTTATGAAAGCAATTGGCTTTGTACACCGAACATATTTAAACATCAGCTGAGGTTATGTTTAGATCAGAGACGACGGCAAATAGAAGCCTGGTCTCCTGCCCCCCTCCCCTCTCCCCTCTCCCCTCTATGCCAATTCCCTTTTCGTACCTTACCTTCCCCACCCTTTTCGTCTTCCCTTTTCATCCCATGAGCCGTGGGCACCGTGCCACACGCCAAAAAAAAAAAAAAAAACACACGAACGCAAACAAAGTTAGGTCACCATCGTGTATTTCTCCTTTGTAAGATGATCATTTCTTCATTTAGCCCAACACTTGTTCTTGCTTCTTTTACCCCTTTGTTCTCTTCTGCTTTTCTTTGTCTACCTTTCTTTGTGTTTGTGTACTGCTTTGGATAATCGTCATCACCTCTATCAGTGCAGTCATCAGAGTTCTCGTAAGTGTTCGTCACGTCTTTTGTAGTCATTCTGTAACTCTCTTTGTTACGGATGAATCTTCAGGGTTGCAAATCAGCATGTGCACCTAGAAATGTGCATACCTTTATTTTTGTCCTTTGTGAGTATTTTCGGAATTTACTGCCTGGCACTAGGAGATATTGCTTCTCTCTCTCTCTCTCTCTCTCTCTCTCTCTCTCTCTCTCTCTCTCTCTCTCTCTCTCTCTCTCAAAACTGATGAGTAATAAATTTATTTCTCCATTTTAGTGACTGGAAAATCCAAAATCTTGATTCTCTCTCTCTCTCTCTCTCTCTCTCTCTCTCTCTCTCTCTCTCTCTCTCTCTCTATGTGCTGAGAAATGAATT
>NC_089762.1:28663390-28665890 GCF_040412425.1 Macrobrachium rosenbergii | reverse complement strand
CAGTCCGCGCTTTAGTCGACGCTGAAGGTTGGATTTAAATGCTATTTTTTTATGTTGAAAAATTTAGCTTGGTTTAAACTTACAGCGGAACCGCTAGTTTTGTTATGTTCCTCGTCTGTATCGAACGTAAGACCCTGTGTTAGAGACGGGTGCTACCAGGAAGGCTGCAGTGTATGGAGCATAGTAGCACTTACTTGGCATTTAAGGGGTACTAAGGGCGTTATATTGGGACGGGTTGGGGGGAAAAAATAAGTATACCTTAGTTTTACCGGACCATTGAGCTGATTAACAGCTCTCCAAGGGTTGGCCCGAAGGATTAGACTTATTTTACGAGGCTAAGAACCTATTGGTGATCTAGTAACGGGACCTACAGCTTATTGTGGAATCCGAACTACATTATAGCGAGAAATGAATTTCTATCACCAGATATAAATAACTCTGATTCCTCATTAGCCGGCCGGAGATTCGAACTCGGGCCTAGCGAGTGCTAGCCGACAACTCTACCGACTCTCCCAACGAGGAACTACGGGGTGGGGGACAGCTGCACGCCTTCCAGCCGTTAGGTTTTATTCAGCTTTCCTACCAAACAGTGCCTCAGGTGTTAGCTTTTAATTTGAATATGAATTAACACATCTGTGCTGATATTATAGTAATGGAAACCAGCTATACATGAATAGTATGCAATTAATTTTCTACCTCACGAATCGAATAGAGAACCTAACGAGCAGGAAGATAAGGGCGCTACAAGCTAGGACAGAGAAATCGTAAAGAAAGTTAGAAAAGTTAAGTATACCTTAGTTTTACCAGACCACTGAGCTGATTAACAGCTCTCCTAGGGCTGGCCCGAAGGATTAGACTTATTTTACGTGGCTAAGAACCTATTGGTTACCTAGCAACGGGACCTACAGCTTATTGTGGAATCGAACCACATTATAGCAAGAAATGAATTTCTATCACCAGAAATAAATTCCTCTAAGTTCTTCATTAGCCGACCGGAGGCTCGAACTCAGGCCTAGCGAGTGCTAGCCCACAACTCTACTGACTCTCCCAACGAGGAACTAAGAAAGTTAGAACTTAGAGGTTCTTGAGTCACTGAGGGGCCAGGAAATTGTTCAAAACTCGCTGGTTACCAGAGAACTCAAATCAAATCAAAGCACAACCGCTCTTACAAGGTATGCAACCTTGCAAGGTAACACCTTACCTTAAGTATGGTATAAGTACCTAGGCTTTAGTTTCCTTTATGATTCGTATTGCATCGTTGGTAGCGCTTGCGCCTCTCAACTGGTGAGTTGAGCTCATTGTGATGAGGCGTCTCAGTTTCCTTTAGATGCTTTTACCTGTGTGGGTATGGGTATGTATGTAGTAGCGCTTGGGTGAGTGGGAGCCTTATGTGCCGGTTGACTGGCCTTTTCAGGTGGTTTTGAATTTGTCTTATTGTTAGAAATTCTCTCTCTCTCTCTCTCTCTCCATTATATATATCTATATATATATATATCTATATATATATTATATTATATATATATATATATATATATATATATATATATATATATATGTTTATATAATGTAATATATAATATACTGTACAGTATATTTATATAATATATTTATATATATTAATATATATGTGTGTGTTTGTATGTATATAGCCTATATAAATGTAGCCGGTAAATCAACGTCATATAAAAAGCTGTTGTTTCAGTGCTTGCCGTCAAGACTATTTCTTATCCATGAATGTTCCACGATGATCGTCTTCTGGAATGTTTCTCGACTATCCGTTGCAATCTTAATGTAATGCTCAAATGTTTAATTACAAGCGTTTTTCCATTCCGTGATGAAGCCGTGTAGTAAGTTTATTACTTGAGCTTTGATTTTTTGTTTAGTATTTTTCTCCAATATTTCTTTGTGAGTGCAGAGTATAGCCAATCATGATTTTCTTCAGTCTCAGTCAGATTATAAATTTATAGGTTTTATGCTTCCAGTATTATGGTTTAAGCGAGTCGCTGTTAATATTACATATTTTTTATGAATACAGAATATATTGCTTCTTTTTTATGAATCCCTGTTGGTGTCATCAACAGCTTTGTTATCGGCAGATGTGGCTATTGTGTATTTAACGAGATTATTTTGTAATGGATCACGTAATATTTTTTCCAGACTCATGGGATTTTACTCTTTATTCATTTACTGTACATATCTTGCAGACCTCGCATTGTTTAATTTCGCACTACATTTTTTATTATGCCCTAAATGAGCCTCACTTTGCTTTGCAAAAAGTAAATGCAAATTCCGATTTTTCTGTCTAGATTAAGTTTAACGATTTGCCTCCTAGGAGTCTTGGGATTTACTGGGATATAGGATTTGCAGCTGAAGATGGAAAGCTGTTTATATGGATTTTGGTTGCTCTCTCTCTCTCTCTCTCTCTCTCTCTCTCTCTCTCTCTCTCTCTCTCTCTCTCTCTTAGCTTCTGCTGCCTTTCGATTAGATGTTAGCTTGTCTT
>NC_089762.1:28643390-28650890 GCF_040412425.1 Macrobrachium rosenbergii | reverse complement strand
TTACGGTTACGTTGGATAATTGAGAAAGCAGCAAGCGCACAGCGCCTCGTCAACAGCTGCATTCACTTGTTATCAAACAGGATACAATTAGGATTTTCGTAGTAATCCTTTCTTGTGAAGGATCTCCCTCAGTCAGCCACTCCTTTTCTTCAAAGCTTAGACGTCCGTAGAACAACAGAAGCCTTTCATGACGTAATTATAGGAAAGTTTCCGGACATGACGCCGGGTTTTCCTCTGCTTGTGTATTTTCTCGAGAAGTAATATTATACAGCCCCTGAAGGATTGCCTCTCTGTGTGCTGGCTTTATGTCTGCTTATGAAGTTGTGCTTCCTTCATTTTTTTTCTCACTGTTTATCAAGGGAAGGTTAATAATGGAGTTGTTGTTTTTCATTGATTTTGTTAATTTTATGATGGTCATTATCCAAGTTTTTGGAATACGTGACAGGAAGTAAATTAAAATTTTACTTTCTCTTACTTCCTAATGAATACCATATTCATTGGAAGCTTGAATTTCAAGTCAGTGACCCCTGTGGGCTTGTTCCATATGAATAGGGTTCATTTTATGAATAATAATAATCATTTTATGAATAACAATATTATACTAAGGATACCGATAGTTTTTCTCAAGAGGGGTGGGGTTGAGACCCGCTGAATAGAGCTTTTAGCCGTAAGGCGTGGGGTCCCCATGACATATACGGCCGGGACAATATTAATTTTTGTATAATTTTTCTCCATAGTTTCTGTGGTCACTCAGGCAACGAAATTACCGTGAATTGTCTCGAGAACCCATTGTCATTCATAAGAATCATGTGAAGCTGTGCATACTTCCTTTCTTTTACTGTATATTCAAGAATTTTTATGGAAGGGCTGACACATTAAAAGAACAACTCTGGAAATTGCTTGCATGTAAGTTGCCTTGTCGTTACTGCATCTATTTTGAAAAGGGAAAATTGCTTGTAAAATTTAAACGTGGAATAGAAATAACAATAAAAATCAGGCGTGTTAAGTTTTGAAAAGATAAGCTGGAAATTGCTAAGCTCGAGTTAAATTTTCTTATTTTCATTCTATGCTAGAGTAAAAGATAAATTTGGTGTCAGTTTTTCCACTGCTGCTGCTGCTACTACTACCTACTTATGAATTGCTTTACAAAGCAATGCTGAAGAAGAACGGTTAATTTGTCGAGGCTGCTGAAAGTTTAAGTTATTCAGTATTAACAGCGGGATGAACAATTCGTTTATTGCATTCAGCTGCCTTTGCAGCTGCCAAGTTCATAATGATATTGCAGCAGTCAACGGGATCTCGTTTTTCAAAGAGGAGAAAGATGAAACATTATCATGAAAAAATCGTCTTTAAAATGTCTCATTATATCAACGACTTCAGAGCGACATTTTGCACGTGCCTGTCGTGAGATGTTGAAGAGGTCGTAGATCTCCGAGTCTTCTCTGAATGCTGTATATTACAAGAGTTGCAAAATACTTATTTTGCTCTTTTCCCATGGAAATCTCTCTCTCTCTCTCTCTCTCTCTCTCTCTCTCTCTCTCTCTCTCTCTCTCTCTCTCTCACGAAAACCCGTAGACTACGTCGTGAGATGCTTTAGAGGTCATGGATCTCTCCATCTTATTTGCATGTTTTAAATTCCAGTGTTACTCTCTTTTACTTTTCCTTAGAAAATTCTCTCTCTCTCTCTCTCTCTCTCTCTCTCTCTCTCTCTCTCTCTCTCTCTCTCTCTCTCTCTCTCTCTCACCTGATGAAAACCTTTGGACTACGTTCATGTGTAGCAGGTGAATACTGATATTTTATTTTTTATGGTATGGAGAATATTCTCACATATTGCATGACTCTATTCAATCATCCAAGACATATATAGTAGAATTCACAGTTTAACGGCACTGTTCTTTCTACAGCAGAAAAATATTTCATTAGATACAAAACAATAGGGAACCCATATCACTAAGTAAAGCGAATTTTCTGAAGTCAGTCACAGTGCGGTTAACGGGAAGAACTTATTGGAGAAATTGCTCCTGGATTTTGTACAGAAATTTTCGTAAGTCTTTCCCTTTAGATGTTTTGTATACAAGTTCATTTACATGCAATTAACACTGTTCATTCCTTCACCACACGATTTTTGAGGTGCCTCGACGAATACTGAATTTTGACTGTCATCTAGTCACGCATTGTTGTTGATAAATTTTGTATCTCTGCTCATAAAGTAATTAAATATGTATTGTAACTGTTTGTTGATTACTTGTTCAGAGAGAGAGAGAGAGAGAGAGAGAGAGAGAGAGAGAGAGAGAGAGAGAGAGAGAGAGAGAGAGGTGGGGGTGGTGTGGTGCCCACTGAACAGATCTTCGTAATTATAAAATGATTAAACATCACGCATTATAACACCATGTTAATTTAATTGTTGAGAGAGAGAGAGAGAGAGAGAGAGAGAGAGAGAGAGAGAGAGAGGGGTGGCGGTGGGGCCCGCTGAAAAGATCTTCGTAATTATAAAATGATTAAACTTCACTCATTATAGCACCTTGTTAATTTAATTGTTGAGAGAGAGAGAGAGAGAGAGAGAGAGAGAGAGAGAGAGAGAGAGAGAGAGAGAGAGAGAGAGAGAGTGGGATGGCTTTGGGGCCCGCTGAAAAGATCTTTGTAATTATAAAATTATTAAACTTCACGCATTATAACACCTAGTTGATTTAATTGTTGAGAGAGAGAGAGAGGCTGGGGTGGCATTGGTGCCCACTGAACAGATCTTCGTAATTATAAAATATGATTAAACATCACGCATTATAACACCTTGTTAATTTAATTGTTGAGAGAGAGAGAGAGGGAGAGGTGGGGGGGTGGCGTTGGGACCCGCTGAAAAGATCTTCGTAATTATAAAATTATGAAACTTCACGCATTATAACACCTTGTTAATTTAATTGTTGAGAGAGAGAGAGAGAGAGAGAGAGAGAGAGAGAGAGAGAGAGAGAGAGAGAGGTGGGGGGTGGCGTTGGGGCCCGCTAAAAAGATCCCCGTAATTATAAAATTATTAAACTTCACGCATTATAACATCTTGTTGATTTAATTGTTTTAGAGAGAGAGAGAGAGAGAGAGAGAGAGAGAGAGAGAGAGAGAGAGAGGTTTAAAAAGAAAGGAAAAGAAAAACTCCTGAGGATGGAGGTGTCTGTCACCAAAGCTATCCTGGCAAAAGTCTTATATAACCGCCTGACCTTTTCAGGAGGAGTCAGCTTAGTGGTTGTCTCCTGCCCCCATTCACGAGCTCCCCCCCACCCCCACCCCCTCATTTTAAACCCCTGCCCCCTTCCTTATTCCTCCTCATTTCGCTTTCTTTTGATATATCACACTTTTCCTATTCTTTCTTTTGTGGTTGTTCTTCTCTTTACATTTTGAATGCCATTCTTTTTATATTTTACTCTTTCGTATTTTGTTTTGAATTGTTACAAGTGGTTCGTCGGTTTTCCTAAATGCAAATTATATATATATATATATATATATATATATATATATATATATATATATATATATATATATATATATATATATATATATATATATATACATATATATATATATATATATATATATATATATATATATATATATACGCATATTATGTATATCTATATACAGTATTAACATATATATGTATTTATATACATATATATATACTGTATATATATATATATATGTATGTATAGTATATATATGTATATATATGTGTATGAATATATATATATATACATGTTTATAATGTGTATGTCCAGTACATGTACAACTAACTCCGTACATTCTCGTTACTCGCACTAACCAGCAAATCTACACCTCTCGTACGTTACTATACTTACTCAACCACATGCATTTCGTCTCCTTTCCACTTGAACTTTCATCAAAGTACTCGACCCAAAACCAAGCCCCGCCACCATGCTAGGTATTATCCAAGCACGGCACCATGGTTCATACCACGCCGTCATACCATGATTTATTCCTCCTCATTTTTTCATTATTTTATTTTATTATTTTTTTTTTTATTATATTCGCTTTTTTTTGTCGGCCTGACTCACCGCGCCAAAGAAACATTTACATGCAGCTCATGTACACATGTGCAGTTTAGCATGTTATGTACATTTTCAAATGTTTACACAACTGTACATTGCAAGACACTGTAATACCGAGGAACTGGAAAATGTAGAATGCAAAATGGGAGGATTGTTCATCATTTATTTTCATTGCTGTTTATGCCAGTAGAACAGATTCTTACGGATTATCATGAATAAAAAATTTACTTGAATTTTATGTAAAATGCTCTCTGCAATGATTCGCTGTGAGATGAAAACAATATCTAAATGAATTTTTATTTTATGATAGGCTTTGACAGAAGTAATAAATTTATGCGTAAGAGTTTGCGTTTTTTTGTAACCTGAGTTATTTTTTTTTTAATAAAACGGTTTGACGAGTATGTTAATTTATGCTTAAGAACTTTCATTTTTTCGTAATCTAAATTTTTTTTATAACAGGGTTTGATAGAAACAATGAATTTATGCATAAGAGTTTTCATTTTGTTTTATGTGAATGATTTTTTATAGCAAATTATTTTTTTATATTGTGGTTTGACGAGTAGTGAATTTCTGCGTGTTTTATATTTTTTATCGAAATTTTTTTATAATAGGTTTTAACGAGTAATGAATTTATGCGTAAGATTTGTCATTTTTTTTCATGCCTAAATTCATTTTTTTTATAATACGGTTTGACGAGTAATAAATTTATGCGTAAGATTTGTCTTTTCTTTATCTAAATGTTAAAAGGAAACTATTGTGCCGGCTTTGTCTGTCCGTCCGCACTTTATTCTGTCCGCACTTTTTTGCCCGCACTTTTTCTGTCCGCCCTCAGATCTTAAAAACTACTAAGGCTAGAGGGCTGCAAATTGGTTGTTGATCATCCACCTTCCAATCCTCACACATACCAAATTGCAGCTAAAGTTAGCCATAATGGTGCTTCTGGTAACGATATAGGATAGGCCACCACCGGGCCATGGTTAAAGATTTATGGGCCGCAGCCCATACAGCATTATACCGAGACCAACGAAAGATAGATCTATTTTCGGTGGCCTTGATTATACTCTGTAGCGTCTGTACAGAAAACTCGATTGCGCCGAAGAAACTTCGGCGCATTTTTTACTTGTTTATTTAGAAGAGGGTTTGACGAATTATGAATGAATGCGTAAGAGTTTTGATTTTTTTTTATCTAAATTAAATTTCCTACAATAGGGTTTGACGAGTAATGAATTTATGCGTAAGAGTTAGTCTTTTCTTTCCCATTTTGCTTACTTCAAGGGAAATCTTCAAGCGATAACGCATGCACGCGCTATATTTCATCTAGCTTCACTAGCCGAGCCCAAAGATTATGGGGCCTTTGAGTTGTTTTATAGAAGAAAAATAAAAGGTTATTTCGCTGCCTCCGCCTTAGAAACCTGTTTGCCGTTCATTCATCCCTCTGTCGACGAACCACTTTCATTTTAACTCTCGCTTTTCTCTTCTCGGTTAATTCTGCTTCTTTTGAAATGGACATGACATTGTAGAGGCCATATGAGTCTATTCTTCCGATATGGCCACGCGATTTCACTGTGTATATATATTCATACTGCTCGAGTTAGGCTTCAATAAGGCGGGAAGGTTTAGCATACAGATTCTTTAATTAATAAAGTACAATTTACCAAGCACTAGCTTTCGGATATATACGTTCTTCTTCATCAGGTACCGATGCACTCTGTACATGATGGAGAGGACTGTATGTTTTAGAAAGCTAGTACTTAGTAAATTGTACTTTGTTAATTAAAGAATCTGTATTCTAAACCTTCCCGTCTTATTGAAGCCTAACACGTTTAGAACGAATCTATTCTTGCTCACATTACGATTTCGAAGGCGTTTACATGCATGCTGAAGAATGATATAAGGCAAAGTGAGTATGTATAAGTTTGTAAATATGTAAACATGAAGGTTCTTTTTTTTTTATCTACGTACAATTAAGAGATGTCTAGAATTACAGGCTTACGCGTCATACTCTTCGATGAGCAAGAGTAGTCAGTACCTAATCTTATTTACATTCCCACTTAATTGCTCTCTCTCTCTCTCTCTCTCTCTCTCTCTCTCTCTCTCTCTCTCTCTCTCTCTCTCTCTATGTATTTTGTATATTAGCAGCAACGGCAAGACGTTGTTAGGCAGCGCAAACGCCGCTCTTAAGTGTATCAAGCACTCCAGAGGTTCGTGCAATTAGTTAATCCGAAACATCTTGATATAACAGGCTAATTTGCATATGTATGCGTTCTCGTAAAGGACAGAAAGTGTTATTTGTGTTATATTTAACACCTTCAGGTGTTTTCTTAATGCCAGATTAGACCGTGTCCCTTAATGCAAAATCCCGCCTCACAAAAGGCCCAAGCTTGGCCGCGATGGGGATCAAGACTTTACGTCCTGCCCCAGTCCCGCCCCGGGCTCATAAAACCTCTCCTGCAGAATGTGAGAGATTATAATACTTCGTTTTTTTTTTTTTTTTTTTTTTTGCGTATGTGTGTGTTCTACAGAGTGAAAATTCTCTCTCTCTCTCTCTCTCTCTCTCTCTCTCTCTCTCTCTCTTATTAACACTCATTTTCGTAATTATGCCTCTCTCTCTCTCGGATGTGCTTTACTCATCATCAACTTTCTCAGTTTTCGCTCACCGTCTCTGCTACATACTACTTAACTCTCTCTCTCTCTCTCTCTCTCTCTCTCTCTCTCTCTCTCTCTCTCTCTCTCTCTCTCTCTCTCTGATGTACTTTTATTCATTAACATTTTAAGTCTCTCTCTCTCTCTCTCTCTCTCTCTCTCTCTCTCTCTCTCTCTCTCTCTCTCTCTCTCTCTCTCTCCAGAGGAGGGTCTTAGGGCATTCCTTCATGACGCCTATATATCATTCGCTCGGCTCTTGAAGTCCTCCCGATGGAAGATAATATCTCGCAGCGATGCTGAAGAACTTGAACTTAGTTGCTTTGAGCAGGAAACTCCGTGTGGCTATTTTTAATCTTGATCCTTGTCACAAGTTATTAATGCCTTTTGGGCCAGACACGTCTGGGATAGACTTTTTCGCCGGGTGCTCTCTCTCTCTCTCTCTCTCTCTCTCTCTCTCTCTCTCTCTCTCTCTCTCTCTCTCTCTAATATATTTTTTGCTCATTAAGCTCAACGTCTCTTAACTATGCTATTCTCTCTCTCTCTCTCTCTCTCTCTCTCTCTCTCTGTATTTCATGTACTTTACTCAGTAACTTTCTCAGTTTTCTGACATCATCTCCCAGTTATACTTCTCAACTTATTCTCTCTCTCTCTCTCTCTCTCTCTCTCTCTCTCTCTCTCTCTCTCTCTCTCTCTCTCTCTCTCTCTCTGAGTAATTGATTTCCAGCAGTTCCAGTTTAAAGCGAGGTAGGCAGTTATTTCTCTTAGTCAATTCTTGTGTATTTTATATTGATTGAAAAGGACTCAT
>NC_089762.1:28633390-28638390 GCF_040412425.1 Macrobrachium rosenbergii | reverse complement strand
TAAAAAGGATATATTAAATGTGAACGAACTTTAGGGTGAAATTATGAGATACATTTAGCTTAGAGCTCTTGCCATCCATTAGCTGACCTAAAGTATAGGTACTTTTATTATGCTATAAAGAATTGCGGTGGGTAATTGTATGGTAGCAGACAGCACATCAATGGTAATTATAGTTGTAATTGTAATAGTAAGTGATAATTATCATATCTTTTCCCGTCATCATTATTATACTTGTACCCATTATTTTTTCATTTACTCCATTATTGTGTTAAGTCGATGTTTTATTTGTCTAAGTTCGTAACGAGAGTTTTCTCTCTCTCTCTCTCTCTCTCTCTCTCTCTCTTGGTGGTTAGTGGTTAGTGTAGATTAGTCCAGCTTTATGCCTGCAAAGACGCTTGACTAACAGAGGCCCAAAGCATGGTCATGTATTGAAGGGCATAAGAAGCTTGATATTGACCTCGGGGCTCTGCAACCAACAAACAGGCCAGTGATTCTAAATATTCAGGTTTTTCCAGTTATTATAATGCTTGGATCGAGTCAGCGGTATCATGGCTAATAATTTTGTCGTCATTAATAAAGTTGGTGAGATGATGAAGTTGATATCGATGATGAATACGTTTTTAGCAGGTACTCTTTGGTGCTTAGTAGCGTACATTCTCTCTCTCTCTCTCTCTCTCTCTCTCTCTCTCTCTCTCTCTCTCTCTCTCTCTCTCTCTCTCTCACACACACACACACACACACACACAGTTTCCATGCTTCATAGAAAAAAATTTGATATATTGATTATATATCATTATCCAATAAGTACTCCTGCATCTGACATATTATTTTCATTAACCATGTGTTCCTTCTCTTAAACTATTATTTGTAATTTCTGGAGTTTTTAGGGCTTTACAGTTGTTTTTATTTTCTTTTTTCTTTGTCCAAATGTCGAGATATGCTCACCTACCATCTCCTAGTGTCGACATTGTGTTTATCTTCAACGATAATAACACAAATACACTTGCACAAGTACTCGGTTACTGTTATTAAATTTAGTCGTATTTTTTCTCTGCAACTGCTGTGCAACATGCACATTATAGAATCTTTGCCCAAAATAAATTTCGTCATATTGATCTCCAGAAATGTTCTGAAATTAATGATAGTTATTATAAATTGACTATAAATAGCATTTACAAAAAGTTGTAGAAGGAATCTTTGCCCTAAAGAGATTTTGTTGTATTGATCTCCAGAAATGTTCTGAAATTAATGGAACTTATTGTGAATTGACTAGACGCAGACTTTGCAAAAAGTTGAAAACCATTTAGTAAGCTATTGATAGAACGAGACTCCTTGAATTGGCCCCCAGAAGAAACGAATCTACTACAGTGTCTTGGGTTTGTTGTCTTAATGTTATGACGAGGCAGAACCCGGGAGAAGAGAGAGAGAGAGGAGAAGAGAGGAGAGAGAGAGAGAGAGAGAGAGAAAAGACCTGGGTTTTATGACCTATAAAGATTATATGGGAGGCGATTTATTCCGCATCTGGGGCCCCTTCACGATGCTTTTAAATGGATCCCCTCGATTCGCCGAGCGTTTAATTCCTCCTTTATCGAGGTCTTCTGCGTTTCTGATCCTCTTTCCCGAGTGGGGTCTTCCCTGGCGAAACCGGGCTGGAAATTCTGTGAAATATTTCTCTCTGGCGTTTCTTTAAAAGCGGATGGCTTACTAGGTAGTAAATGGGAGTTTGGCGTTTGATTTATGAAGTCCTTGGCTGTCTGGATGGGTCTGTGTTTGTGTTTTGTAAATTTTCAAGGCAACGGGAGTCCGCACAGTAAAGCTTACCGGGTAATAAGACTGACCGATTACAGAAATGTGTCAAAGTAATCTCAAATGAGTGTTATACCCATTAATTTGTTATTCATCTGGCATTTGAAATGTTGATGCATTTGCCATTCCTGTGTTTTCTTTACATAGCTGCTGTCACAAAAGAGTTTTTAAAATAAAATGGATTTTAATAAAAAACATCATAAGGTATGATTATAATTACTCAACATTTAACATGCTTTCACTGTCACTCTTGTAGTGATGGTTATGTCCTTTTCATAAATTTCTGTTATAGGTGATTATTCAGATATTTCATATGTTGTCTTGCATTATTACCATTGTAGGGTGAAAAAAAAAGTCTCTAGAAAATTAGTGCATTGAATATGAATTGGTGAAAATTAAATAAGAAATAAAATAAGCCTCATCAGAGGGAATAGGAAAATTCAAAACAATTACGAAGTCACTGTCTTGTATTATTGTCACTGTAGGGTGAAAAAAAAAGTCTCTAGAAAATTAGTGCATTGAATATGAATTGGTGAAAATTAGATAAGAAATAAAATAAGCCTCATCAGAGGGAATAGGAAAATTCAAAACAATTTTTATTGTATTGTTGATATGGTGGGCAGACCGTCCCGCCGTAAGTGCGTCTTGTTCGTCGATGAATAGTGTCCATATAAGGCTTGTATTCGGTCATAGGAACAATAATATGGGCTTGGGAAGGAGGGAAGACAGAATGGGTCATTACTGAGGCCTCTCGGTCGGCATTCATCAAGTCTCACATTATTTATTTTCTTTGATGACATGTCCGATGTTGATTTGGTCTGGCCTAACGAAGGGTTTATTGTCAGTGACCGAAGGTATGGAATTAATCAGTACACTTTCGACTCTTATATGGCTTTTAATATTGTTGTTTGTATAGTTGAGTCTACTGTTTGGGAGAGGACAGTGCTGATCAAGGGATGGCCATTCACGGAAAGATGTTCGTCCGCTATGTATGTATGTGTATGTATATATATATATATATACATATATGTATATATATAATATATATGTATATACATACATACATACATACATACATACATACATACATACATACATACATACATACATACACCTGAAGCATGTGTTTGTGTTTCTCTGTAAAGAAGCAGGGATGAGTTGACGAAGAAAAGAGTCATAATTTTAACCAATACATATTCAGTTCTCATTTTAAGGTCCTCTTGTCATGCATAATTTTTATGGGATTGTTCTCCTTTCCTTGATTATTATTATTATTATTATTATTATTATTATTATTATTATTATTATTATTATTATTGCTCCTATTATTGTTGTTGTTGTTGTTTGATTGAATCATGTTACCCTTGTAGGCGGGACTAAATCGAATCGTTTTCCCCATTCATAAATATGGCGTACATAAATGGTCATCCCTGTAAAGAATTGAAGGAGACGTGATCCTCATTATTTTCGGAGTCGTTGCACCATAGATGAGAGAGAAATCAAATCCGCGTTCCCAAAAGGACTATCTATACGAGGGCGTATCCGCAAGTCACTCAAAAGGACTCCGTTACCTTTTAGGATTTCGTCATTTGTCCTAAACTGAAGGGCTCCTCCTGAAGGCTCGTTCCTCCTCCCATAGCAGTTTCAGATAACATTTATTCTTCGAGATGGAATAGGGCTGTCTGCCGTATCCAAGTGCGGTCGATTACACGCTCGGCCTTCGTATCGCGATGAATTTGATTGTAGAGGTTCGGTTTGTTCCTTCGATGCTTCTCTTTTTTGTATTCTGGTGACGGGGTATCGGTTAGGCATAGGGCTAAAGGTTACGGTATATTTGTTCATTTTCCGTGTTCGAAGAGAGAGAGAGAGAGAGAGAGAGAGTAAATGACAAGCGCGTACTTAAGGAAAAATGGATGCAAAGCTATTTTTCTTCATCATAATTATAGGGCTAAAGGTTGCGATATGTTTGTTCATTTTCCGTGTTCTAAGAGAGAGAGAGAGAGAGAGAGAGAGAGAGAGAGAGAGTAAATGACAAGCTCGTACCATGGGAAAAATACATTTAAAGCTAATCTGGTTCATCATAATCATCATCATCATAATTTCGTGACGTAAAGACCCTCTGTGAAATTCTGTCACTTATGCCTTTCTTGTGCTTTATCCTATACATGTGTCCACTCATCCTCACCCTCCCTCCTTCTCGTTTTTATCCAATTAAGCCTGGGTCTCCCAACTCTTCAGGTGCCCTCAGGAGCACGCCTGACGCCGTCACGTGCTATTCACCTGTGGCTTGTACGATGGACACGTCCTAGCCTTTTCTATATGCAGTTCATCAGTGTCTCATATACTGTACATATGTTAGCCTTTTCTATATCCAGTTCATCATTATTTCATCTACATATGGAATTTCCCATATGGTATTATTCCTAATTATACCCAGCCACTTAAGTCCTAATATCCTTCTTGAAGCTTTATTCTTTAATCGACAAAATTTTTGTCGATGTAATTTAATTGCCATACCACCATTTATGTCCGCATAGCATTTACAGATCGTACTAAAGTTGTATATTATCGTACTTTCTTACACAGTTTCAGTTTGTTTGATTTCCAAATCCTGTCCAACATACCAGTTGTTTGATTAGATTTTTTTTTTTAGTCTTTCACTAAATTGCAACCCAAGAGAATCGCTACTGTATATCATTGTTCCTAAGTATTCAAAGGATTCAGCATCATTAATCTTTTCTCCATCTAATGTTTTTTTCATCCATTTGTGCATACTCTGTCCTCATTACTTCTATTTTTCTTAGATTTCTTTTGAGTCCCATTTCTCTGGATATATGATTCATTTCATTAAGCAAGCTATGTTAATCTTGGGGCGGTTTGCTGATTAAAACAGCATCGTCTGCTTATTCTAAGAATGTCAAGATTCTATCTTTACTCCAATCCAAAACTTCTCTTCCATCTTTGACTACTTTTGATTTTATAAAACGTATAAGATGGGCAAACAAAAAGATGAAATAACATTGGCAACATTGGCCTTGTCGTACACAAATATTTATTGTAAACTTGACAAGACCCCATCACCATTAACTTTGCATCAAAAATGCCTTCTTGTAATCAGAGAAAGCCGTCAGAAGGGATTTTTAAATCCTGTACTCCGCTGCACAATTATTGTGCAACACAACACAAATGATCTG
>NC_089762.1:28625890-28630890 GCF_040412425.1 Macrobrachium rosenbergii | reverse complement strand
TTCTAACCCACTCTCCAGTGATAATAAAAGATATATAGATACTTTTATATAAATGCGCATGAATGTATTTACGTAATGCCTTATCAGTAACTTTATTTAAGCGAGAGGCAAATCATATCATGGTAATTCTAGAAAGTGAACACGAAAGATGGGTGGTAACTCTAGGGCCAACGAGTACGTGAAAATATGACTGACCATCAAACTTTCCGTCCTGTCACTCATCTGAGCTAGACTTACCAAATCTCTCTCTCTCTCTCTCTCTCTCTCTCTCTCTCTCTCTCTCTCTCTCTCTCTCTCTCTCTCTCTCTCTCTCTCAAGCGAGAGGTTCAGGGTTGTTTGTATTCCCAGTTGGACGCAGCTATCTGGTTACGTTTCATGGAAATCCTATTTTGACCCTGGTTGACCTCGGGAATGATTCATAGGTACCAGTGGTCAGTCGGCTGTAATTTGTTGCAGACTTGGTGACGAGGGAAGAGGGGAAAAAATGACACGTGTTAGTCCGTGCCCCCGTGCATTATATATATATATATATATATATATATATATATATATATATATATATATATATATATATATATATATATATATATATATACATATACATGTGTGTGTACACCATCATTTATTCACAGAAAGTGAGAGAGCCTCTATGAGGTAAGTCACGAAATCGGTGGTAAATGATTTATCAGTCGTCTAATAGTCTGTTTAAAGACAAGGATTATTATTATTATTATTATTATTATTATTATTATTATTATTATTATTATTATTATTATTATTATTATTATTATTATTATTATCTCTCACAGACGTCACTAAAGTTTCATCAGACCTGTACCGAGATATAGCCAGTATTCCCCTGTTGCTACGAGCTATTTTTAACTCCTCTATACATTAGGTTTGAGCTGTACACTGTCACTGGTTGGCGGGGGCGGGTTTGGGAGGGGTGGGGGGACCTCTCTCTTGCATCTGCATGGTCTTATGTCTCCTTTCGAGAGTGACCGTCCTTATGTATACATGTCCATGTATACTTGAAATGATGTAACGAAATCTCTCTCTTTATGCATGTGTGTGTGTTGGCCTGTATCTATTTTGGCAGCCTCCCTTATCTTTCTGTATTAAATTTATAAGGTAAAATACTTGCAATGTGAATGGCAATCGCCAAGAGAAAAGGCAAAAAATTAAAAATTTACACAATTCATCGAAAAAGTGCCAATTGAAGGAGAGAGAGAGAGAGAGAGAGAGAGAGAGAGGTGGTGGGAGGGGGATATGGTAAGGGGTTGTTGCCTTGGAGTGAGAGACGAATCTCGTGCATAATACCCCGGGGCATCACGTGGGCCCAATGTCAGTGACCCCACCCACCCACAACCTCTCCCGCCGTTATCATAAACTACAAGAGCAGATATACAGACGCTAATACAACTCTGTCGTGCTCGGTTGCCACGCTTCTTCCTCTCATTTTTCTTCCTTTCTTTCGGAGAGTTTGTTTCAGCAAAACGTTTCTGTGGCATCTGTCCTCTCTCTGTTTTTGTAAGAGATTGTACTACTACTGTTACTGTTGGTGTTTCCAACAACTTGCGAAATTATAAACTTCATCAAGGCTGCTACCATCTGTTACAAAGCAAAATTCAAGAGTCTGCGTTAACCACTTACTTAAGGTTAGGAAAAAATATATATCAGGGGAAGTAAAACTATGTTCTAGTATCACTGTGTTCTCGTGCTTAAAGATAAACGAAGTTATGTAATTTTAGGAGGATTGACGATACTTATTTTTTGCAATTTTGCATTTGGACTTAGTATTTAAGGTTGTACTGAATAATATTGGAATGATATTTAGTGATTTTCCATCCTTGATAAATAAATTGATAGGGACCACAAGAGGTGTTAGCTATCCGATTCTCAAGCAAGTTGGAAGGTAGCTAACCCATGCCCTTCTCTGCCTTGATTGCGACTCACCACACTCAGATAACAATCAAGTGTATAGTTTAGTACAAAAATCAATTAAGGAACAGTGGGAGTGAACAAAACGTGCTTCCTGTAGTGACCCTGCTTTCTCGAAAATCTAATACAGGACCTTTCGTTGCGAGGCAAAATTAGCCACTAGACCGTGTACATGTGTGTGTATATATATGTATATATATGTGTATATATAATTTATATATATATATATATATATATATATATATATATATATATATATATATATATATATATATATATATATATATACGTGAGTGTTTTTAACATCCTGTAAAATCGTGGAGCTTGATGGTACGATGAATATTGTAGACTCGACTTTGTTCTTGAAAATTTAATCTGAACAGTTTCAAGGTTACTCATGTGTTTCCTCGCGTGCTGTGTTAGCTGTAAAAATTTTTGAGATGAGACGGTTTTGTTTCCGTTTATTTTAGTCAAGTATTTAAAGGTGTAGCAGACTTGACACTGCAGTTATATGGCTTGAAAGGAACGCAAAGAGGTTACACTGTGATATTTCGAAAAAAAAAAAAAAAAACTTACGCAGACACATCTCATTGGTAGCAATGACCAGCCTCAACTAAAAGAACTATCTGGCATTGCTGCTACTGCAAGATAATCACATACACTTAGAATCCAACCAGTTCCCCGTAAATGGAGCCAATGTGATAATGATACGAATGCGATGAGTGTGATAAAGCAAAATAAGATACCATTTATGTAAATCAGCTCAGTGAGCAGCCCTGCGAATTAGGCTTAATCAGGTATTCTAGACTGTACTTCACAAGAGCTTGCAATGATGCTTGTACTTTTGTGTGTTCACGCAGAGGTAATGTTTGGTTCAAAGACTGCCAAATTAGGACTTTGTTGTCAGTATGGAATTGTACTTGAATGCAGAAATTATAACCTTAAACCAAGATTTGTTTAGTAACAGATAAACAGCAAAACAAAGAGGAAAAGACTGAGATAGAAAGGTTTTCTACGAAAATAGATCGCAAGGGCCGAGGAGAGAGAGAGAGAGAGAGAGAGAGAGAGAGAGAGAGAGAGAGAGAGAGAGAGAGAGAGAGAGAGAGAGAGAGAGAGAGAGAGAGAGAGAGAGAGAGACCTGGCCAGTAGTTGCCGACATCAGTCAAGAGCTCCAACAACCCTCCCTCACTTTCAGTGATGGAGGACGCGTGTCTGGCCAAGCGATAAGGACGACCCTGAGTGGATGATTTCGAATTTGAATTTCAGATTGTATATCGTATCACGTCCATTGAGGTGAATCTTTGGACGACAATGAGGGGCTACGTCCTGACTTTCCAATACCCGTAGGTGTTATGACCGGTCGAGAAAGGCGGAGCTTGTATGCGTCACTGGTGCCTTGGGTCTTCAGCGATTATAGTTCTCTTCGTCGAACGCAGCCAAGAGTTTATTGCATGCCTTTCCCGTTGCAAAAGCATAGGTGTGTCGACGTGCTTTACATGCTTGCTTGATGCATCTGAATAAAGTTAATGACTTTTTTTCCTGGCGATATTAAACCTGTTTACATGTGTGCTTCAATGCTTTTAATACTTATATTTCAATAGATCAGTTTGTTTAACTTTACTAAAGCACGAATCAAAGCTAATTGATTCTTTTCATGGGTATACCAGGCATGTTTTCATATATAACTTTCAGTACTTCCAATACCTGTTTAAATAGGCCAGTATGACCCATCACAGTAATCTTCGTCAAAGGCAGCCTATGTTTATAGCATGCCTCTCCCGTTGCAAAAGCATAGGTAACTCGGCATGCTTTACATGCTTGCTTGATGCATCTGATTAAAGGCAGTGACTATTTTTTTTTCGTGGCAATACTAGGCATGTGTACAAGTATGCTTCAGTACTTTTAACACTGGTTTCTACAAGTCTATTTGTAGAGCTTTACTACAGCACGAATCAAAGCGAATTGATTTTTTTCATAGGGTATACCAGGGATGTTTACATACACAAGATTCAGTACTTCCAATGTCTGTTTCAATAGATCAGCACGACACAAGAAACCTTTTCATGCCTAGTTTGGTGATAGCCTTAAAGATTTGGCAACCCACTTTCATACTTAAATCATTTAACGTCTGGATAGAGAAGCCAGTTGCTACACCAAGCACGCTTACGCTTATAAGTTTCAGTACTTTTAGTACCTGTTTCAATCGGTCAATTTGTATAGCTCTACGTCAGCACGAAACCTTTTCATGCCTAGTTTCGTGATAGCGCTTAATATTTGGTAACCTTCTTTAATTCCCAAATCACTAAACGTCTGGGTAACCCAAATAAAAATGGGAGACTGGACCGCTGGCTGACGATTGATCGTGGCGTCTGAGCCTTTGTAAGGCATTATCTCATTTTTCTTATTTTCCGTTATGCCTGGAAGATAGACTTATATGATGAAACAGAAAATTGCGTCGCCATATACGCAGAGCCAGTCGAGAAATAAAACTTTTTAGTGTTCATTTGGATAGCCAAATAGGTCCTTACTGTTCGGTCGTACGATTGGAACTTAGACTATGGCTATCGACTGCAGTATATGCAGTATTGCTTTTAGTTGCATTTGGTATTTCCTTTTTATAGATTTATATTTTTAGGTCAGGTTGTCCATTAGTAAAGCAATTTACCTTATGTGGAAGTGATAGGAGGGCTATTATGCTATATATATAATATATATATATATATATATATATATATATATATATATTATATGTATAGTTTATATGTATATACACACAAATATACATATATATATATAATGTATGTATGTATATGTATATACATATACATATTCATATATATATATATACATATATGTACATGTATGTATATATGTATACACACAAATATACATATATATAATATATATATATACATATATATATATATATATATATATATATATATATATATATATATATATATATAATGTATATATATAATGTACATATACATACATACATATAAATACGTGCATACACACTTTATGTATTTTAGACACAGTCTTTCAAGTAGGCAGTT
>NC_089762.1:28608390-28620890 GCF_040412425.1 Macrobrachium rosenbergii | reverse complement strand
AGTGAAGTCTGTAACTGTTATTTTGAGTAATCATATAATATTTAAAGATCGTGATGACAATTGTAACTTACGGAACAGTATCACAATGATTAATGGCTACAGTTCCCAAACTAGAGTTTTAGAACCTTTTTTTTTATCGAGGAATGGAATAAATGAATCATGTTAATAGACCTCATCTTTCGTTGTACGAGTAAATGCTACCTTTTTTTACTTAGGTTGAATAATAACAATCATATCTCGAAGGAAACTGAAGGCTTTATACGATTAGCTGGCTTGTATTATTCGTAGTTTCGAAATAAATTTTCATCTCAGCCAAACTTGACCGAATGACTCGAATCAACTTATCCCTTAAGGCACTTGCTTTATTTCCATTATCGACTGCCAGACTCCCAGTTCCCTTTCATGGAATTGGCGCCAGTGAAATCGAATCCAATCATTTGACAAATCACGTGATCAACACAACTATTACCCATTTATCTCCCGTCGGAGATTTTCCCGTGTGTTAGGAAAGTGGTGATCGAGGCTGATAGGGGATGCTCTCTCTATAGGGCTGTTCTACTGATGGACTCGACCCAGAATGAGAGAGAGAGAGAGAGAGAGAGAGAGAGAGAGAGAGAGAGAGAGAGAGAGAGAGAGAGAGGAGAGAATAGATTTTGGACGTGGTAGCTTACTTTATTTTGTGTATTTGCCTTGTGAGAAGGAGAGCTTGCCACAGCTCACTTTAGAAGGATCTTTTTGGTGTGTATCAGATGTGCATAAACTTTTTTCTTTTAATTCTGTTGCGGAATTATTTATGTATATTCATAAGCTACGTATTTCTTCCAACGATATCCATTGTTCCAAATTTGCTTTTTATGTAACTAAGGGAAATTAAATCGTATTATGGAGGTTGGTTATTTGTCTATCTAGATATTTATATTTACATACATATACATACACAAACTTTTGTGTGTATATATGTATATATGTGTATATATATATGTATATGTAGGCCTCTATATATACACATATACTTATATATATACACACACACTGCCATAATTAAGCAGAAATAAAACAACCGAATTCCCAAAACCACCAATGGCGACTTGTCAGATTTTCAAATATGGCAGTAATAGTTCCTTTTAGTTACATTGCATTATGTGTGTACTGTACTCCTATTTGTAAGTCCATTTATTCTAACGTCTATTCAGCTGATAAATATAAGGCAGAATTAGCTATTCTTATTCAAACCACAGTTTTTCAGTACGATAAAACCAGCTTGCATCTTATTTCCAGGTATTATTCAAATAAATTTAAGTATAAATTTCGTATCGTGTATTGTAAAACCTATTAACTTAAATGAAAACATATCCAAATTTCTCAGCTCCAAATACTGCTTCCCCGAGTACGATTCCTATAAAGTATAAATTTCTCATCATATATTTCAAACTCTCTTAAATTGAATGTAACCAGATCCAATTTCCTCAAACCCAAATATTGCTTCCCCCATTTCCTTCCTCATCACGTAACCAAAGCTTCAGGTAAATAAAGCCATTTATGTTGAAGGCAGAGAACCGGTTTCCCGGAATAATGGGCGGATTTGTTTGTGATCTGTGTATATAGCAACAGGCTGGTGGCCATGTTGGGTTAACCTGAAATAAACACAGGTGGTCGTTTAAAAGGTCGGTGACCTTTGTTCACATGGGGGAAAACGGGAGTATGTTCAATCAATGAAATCAAATATTATATATATATATATATATATATATATATATATATATATATATATATATATATATATATATATATAAATTTCTCACATACGCTGTGACATTTTACATTCATTCACAAATATTAAGCCACAAATATCGTATGAAATCCAAAACGCTATACTTCGGGAATAATGTACATCCAGGGGGAATTATAATCCCATTTTTTATATTCACGAATATCAGAAATCGTATATTAATATGTTAATATAATACCTTGGGAATAACTTACACCCAAGGGGAATTATAAGTGATAAGTGCTTCGTCACCAGTTGCATTCGAACTGCTACCGTGACCTTGGGCACAGAATCATATACAGTACAGTATATAAATGTATTGTGTGTTCGTTCAGTGTGTGAGCTGTGATAGATTAAAAACAAGATAAATAATACTTTCAATCACTAGAAAGATGGTCAGATCCGCCTTCAATTGTATTGTGAGGTCACCTTTTCTCTTCAGTCTCATATCTCCCTCTGTTCACCTGGGCAACTGCCCCACGGAGGGAACCTTGGTTCGAATCCTGAGCGAGACGGTGCGGATGGGTGTGCTGTGTAGAAACCGAGTATGTTTTCGTTGTCGTAATCACTGGAATACATATCTGGTAATTATTTATCAGCGGTGGTCTCACATAGAGTTAACCAAGTAGAAAATGCGCGAAGTTTTTTCGGCGCAATGGAGTTGCTGTCCGGTGGTGGCCTCAGCCACGGCCCTTAAAACTCTTAGCCGCGGCCCATGAAGTTCAGCCATGGTCCGGTGGTGGCCTATGTTGGTACCTATAGCGCTGCCAGAAGTACGGTTGTGGCTAACTTTAACCTTAAATCAAATAAAAACTACTAAGGCTACAGGGCTGCAATTTGGTATATATGTTTGATGATTGGAGGGTGGATGATCAACATAACAATTTGCAGCCTTCTAGCCTCAGTAGTTTTCAAGATCTGAGGGCTGACGGACAGACAAAGCCGGAACAATAGTTTTTTTTACAGAAAACTAAAACGGCGAGAATGGGCTAGCAACCTCATCCCAAAAGACTGGCTGAGAACCGAAAGGCTACACCTTTAGGGGACACTACCTGTAAAAGGAAAAGGTGTAGGTGAATACATATGTATGTATGTATGTGTATATATTTATATAGATATGTATGTACGCATTATGTGTAATCCTTGGAGATGATATTTCTTTGTATCCCCGAACCAGAGAAGGTTGAATAAAGAATAATGCATAAAGAGATTACGAGATGACAGAATAATTATGAACGGAACCGTTTTAGTTTTGGTGCAGGGAAAATACTTGCACAGAAACAAAATCAGACATGTAACTTTTCACAGGCGCTCTTCCTTTAAAAAACTAAAGGTTGAATAGAAAGTAATACCATACTCTAAAATATGTGGACAGCTCTGACTGTATATTTATAAACGAAATTGTGATTTTCTCTGTGTTAATGGAAATGCCATTACATAATTTCTTAAAACTGAAGAATTTCTAGTCTCTTAAACTTACTTTCTGGAGACATTTTCCCACACTAAAAAAAAATCCCATTTCAAAGGGAATTAAGTTTGCATCATGTTTATTTCCCTCAGTTTTCCCGAAGGATAATGTAAAAACCAGTTACAATTTCCCAGAGGTTGTCGCGTTAACAGAAGGTTGTGTATGTGATCAAAGTGGTCGATTGAATGCCGGCTGAGGGTGAGCAACACTAAGATGTGAAGTGCCATCAGTTTACCTTACGCGGTGCGCTGTAGGCATTACTTTAGGTTCTTTGTAGCGTCCCTTCGGCCCCTAACTGCAATACCATTCATTCGTTTTACTGTACCTCCGTTCATATTATATTTCTTCCATCATGCTTTCCGTATTATATTTCTTCCATCATGCTTTCCACCGTCTCTTAACAATTTTTTCATAGTGCAATTGCGAGATCTTCCTACTGTTACATCTTGAAAACCTTCTTTACTCAGTTTCCTTTTCAGCACTGAATGACCTCTTAGGTCCCAGCGCTTGGCTTCTGGCCTAAATTTTATATTCAATTCAATTTCCAAAAAAAAAAAAAAAAGAGAAAAATAAGAAGAAACATAATGGTCTTCTTAAGGGCCTTTCTTCCATTATCTTTTAATAACAGCAGTACCCTTCGCCCCTCAAAAACCCAACCTCATCTCCAAAAGATGGACACCTAATCCCCGCAGTATCACAAAGAAATAAATGGAGTGGCCTTCAACGTTTAATATATATCTATGATGCTCTATAATCTATAAACGACCCTGAACTATGCGTCTTGTTATTTCAGGTAGAGAAGCGTCATAAAATTTAATTGGTAGTTGCTTTTGTATGAACTGCCCTGCACTAATTAGGGTCTCGGGTATGGGTCCTCGGTGAAATTGCAGTCCCTCCTTGCTATCCGGGCACTTGGTAGTTGATGAACTTAACGAGATGATGAAAACAATGGCTACTCTGCTCCTATCTGTCTGTCTGTCTGTCTGTCTGTGTTTATTTATGTGATCGTTTATTCGATAACACCAAATATAAGCATGACAGCATTTAAACAATCTACATTACATATACATATATATATATATATATATATATATATATATATATATAATATATATATATATATATATATAATATATAATTTATATATATATGAATATATATATATATATATATATATATATATATATATATATATATATATATATATATATATATATTGCTCCTGTGTGTGTTTGAGAGTTTTAATTATTAATGAACCGTGTGTGCTGCTGCAGAACTTATATATTATACAAGGTCTAAGGTCTACCATAATTGCATTTAATAAATGAAAATTATGAAAATAACATCGAGGGGTAAAAGATACCCTCTCATAAAATTGCCATTAGCATTCCTTCATTCTTTTCACGGTCAGCAAACGATCAAAAACTGGTTCTGTTCTGCTTCACAGAACAGCGCCGGACTTCCGCAAGGTCACTTACTTGATACCATTTTTTTAATTTTAAAAGTGTAAAATGTTTTGCTTGAATCAGCGCTTGGAAGCAGTGAAACTCTCGAATGAATTTCATTTATCTGTCTTGTGCTACTGTTTAATATATATACGTTATAATTTTTGTTCTTCATTTGTGGGTTTTATGTTTTAGTAATTAGAATTTATATAGTAAAAATTTTTGTGTTACTTTTTGTGTTACATTATCTTCTCTTACACTGTGGGACATAATGTGTAGGTTATACACACACATATATATTTAATACACACATATATATATATTTATATATATATATATATATATATATATATATATATATATATATATATATATATATATATATATATATATATATATATATATATATATATATATATATGAGAGAGAGAGAGCCTGTGAAGAAACTGCCATATTAAAACTTTAAAGCCTGCATAGATCGTGGATGCACTGTCTGTGCTTACAACTTCCACAACATTGGCAGCTTTATATATATGCACATTGCTTATCAGCAGCGCCACCCCCTTTGGTGTACGTAATATTTTGCATGTACTTTGTTATGAAAATATGAGTAATTGTAAATAGCTTTTCAAATGCCATTTGTATAAGGGAAATTTTGACAGCACAAATGTGTGTAAATAATAATAATAATAATAATAATAATAATAATAATAATAATAATAATAATAATAATAACCCAGAATTACTGTGACCGTAAGACTACACTTCGTAGAACAATTAATCTTAGGCTTTACGTTAGCGAAAATTAATTTCTCAAATTGGAGTACAGACGCTTAGAATTTATCTGATAAAGTTGTTTCTTGCGAAATAAGTCCTTAATATTTGACCGCGTATATTATGGGTTTTGATGGTAGGCTATTCTTTTTACGATATATATATATGTAGCAGAATACATGGTTAATATTTTAAACTTATTTACTAGTGATTTTAAACTAATGGAAATGATAAACGATAATTATATATTTTAGATATTTAACATCATTATTTCATTTGTTATTTGAGTTTTTTGAATTGTTACGCATGACCAAACAAGAAACGGTACGTAATGTAATATTGTGTAATATTGTTAATGTTTCATTTGAAAAAAAAATTTAAATAAATAACAACAAATAAAATGAATCGTCTCTAACTGATGCAAATAATACCGACGAGTGAAGTCTCGCAGGAATGTCATTAAATGAAAGGAATAACTGGCTGTCGCTTAGATTAGAAAATAGAAAGAAATTAAAATAACCGTGGAAACTACAGGCAGCCAAGTTGGTATTGTGTTTATGCTATGATGTCTTACGGCAACTGTATTTTTTACTCGTGTTGTTTACTTAAGAGTAATGGGATAAATGACCCTTTGTCTCGTAGTGGCACGCGAACTATTTTAAAACGAGCGTTTGATGAGTCACCTACCACCTTCCTTCGTCCGCCTCCCCCCACTCCTCCTCCTCCTTCCTGCCTCTCCCTCTTTTATCTGCCTCCCCCCTCCCAGCCCTTTTTCCCTTGCCCCTCTCCCCGTCCGTTTTTCCCTTTTGCTTTGAATTTTCAGTTTTTTGCCTTAATTGCTGGCTTCATGATACAGAGAGAGAGAGAGAGAGAGAGAGAGAGAGAGAGAGAGAGAGAGAGAAATTCTGAGATGTGTCGTTTTACCAAAACAAAAAAAAATATAGAACATTGTTCCATGTTAATTTTGAATAAGTGGTGTTTATGTATGTATGTGCGTGTGTGTGTGTGTGTGTGTGAGAGAGAGAGAGAGAGAGAGAGAGAGAGAGAGAGAGAGAGAGAATTCTTGCTGCTAAAATGCTAAGTCTGCATTTTCATGCACAATGGTCTTCCACAGATTAGAAAGCCCAGACATGGAAAAAAAGATGAAAAAACGGCGAAATTGTGACATTCGTTGCTGAAAAGTTTCCTTTTTTCCTTGAAGGAGCATTTTCGGCGGTAATTCAACTGGGTTGATGAATTAATGCCTTGTTTTTTTTACAGGGCAATTCACCTTATTATTTTTCCATTTAAAGTTACCACAGGTTATTTTACACTATTCAACTTTCAATATTATTGGATGGTGTAATAGTGATAGTTATAACTTTTAATCTAGACACAATCGTACCTTTTATAATAATAATAATAATAATAATAATAATAATAATAATAAATACATTAGTAGTTGTAGCTAATTTAGTAGCAATTTTTTTGAAGGCTCTAAGGTATTGAATACACACACATTATATAATATATATATATATATATATATATATATATATATATATATATATATATATATATATATATATATATATATATATATATATATATATATATATATATATATATATATATATATATATATATATAATATGACACCGGTGTATGCGTGGGTGTGGGTGTGTGCTGTGGCGTGTGTTTGTGTTTAATTATTGTTACTTTCCACGCCGTATCGAGTTGCTGAGTTGCCTGCATCCTCAGGAAAAGAGATAAAGCGTTCCCTGCTAAACAATAGGATATTCCCTTGTTGATCTGTGAAGTCAGTTCATTATTTTCGTACCCAGGAAAGTGATGTTCTTAACAGTTGTGGTCTCACTCTGACAGCTCGATAGTACTTGTTTTCATTGGTGCAGTATTGCCTCTTCGGAAGAGCGCGTTGCTTCGTTGCTTCTTCTCTTGGCGCTGAGTTTGTTTTTGTTTTTTGATATTCAGTCTTCTTGCTTATGATATTCCAGTGGCTGTTTGGATATAAAGGCACATACATACTGGTACACACACACATATATATGTATTCATTAATATGTATTTTTATTATAGTAATATATATATAATATATATATATATATATATATATATATATATATATATATATATATATATATAGACACACACACACACACACACACACACATTATATATATATATATATATATATATATATATATATATGTGTTTATATATGTATATATAATCTCCTTAATTTATTCGGAAAATTTCAAAGAAACTTACATTTCTCTCATTGTTTATTTCAGTGATTTATCTCAGAGATAATTCAAGCTGCGATGTCTTTTGCTGTGTTACCACGTTGTTGGTAAACATGAGTACATTGAGTTCATAGTTTCATGGACATCTCGAATATGCTACATGATTACGAAACAAATGTTCAAGTAATTCTCAAGCGTAAGTAGTAATTAGTATCGGAGTATGATTCATATGAACCCTCCCAAATCTTACTTTAACTTTTTGATAGTCAATCGTTTATCTGTCAAACTCCTGCCTCTCCGGAACGAGTATTTGGTATGTATTTGGTATGCAGTAACTCGAGTGGTTTCAAGGATGTTTGTTTAGCTTTTTACTCTCTGGCCACAGTCCCGAAAAAAAAAGTAGCCTCCACGAATGTCAAGTC
The DNA here is from genome assembly GCF_040412425.1 of Macrobrachium rosenbergii. Taxonomy (NCBI): domain Eukaryota; kingdom Metazoa; phylum Arthropoda; class Malacostraca; order Decapoda; family Palaemonidae; genus Macrobrachium; species Macrobrachium rosenbergii. Next base: position 28,612,770 of record NC_089762.1, on the reverse strand, counting down.
TCCAACTTCAGTGACACTGAGAAAACTTTTCGAGCCGTCTTAAATTCCTCGTTGCTACTTTTTATTTTTTATTTTTTTTTTATTTTTATCCTTGCACTGTTGGGATGACGAGCACTTCTATGCTGAAGTTTATTCATTACGGGAAGCAAATAGATTGAAACGTTTGTCATTTTTATAGTAGGATTATTGTGTTGATATTTGTTGATGCCAGTTAAATTGTTTGTTCCTTTGTAGTGTTGCATTTATGTATGATAGCAACAAGAAAACTGCCTTATGAAAAATATTAGTAAGATGAGATAGGCATTACAGAGAATCTATCAAATTTTTCTTCTTCTTCTTCTTCTTCTTCTTCTTCTTCTTCTTCTTCTTCTTCTTCTTCTTCTTCTTCTTCTTCATTATTATTATTATTATTATTATTATTATTATTATTATTATTATTATTATTATTATTATTATTATTATTATTATTATATTTCATCCGTACAAAGTTCAACCAAGCTCCTTAGAGTAATTTTGTGCAAGAGCATGTGTCATATTTACTGTTTGGTTGTGTGCTAATGCATAATTATTTCTGTTGTTGCTTTGTTGCTCACCACAAATACATGGCAAGACTAAGAAAACAATACGTTAGTTCTGAACTCTTCTGCCAGGTAGAAATTCAAATGAGCAACTGTGTAGACGAAGTAAACATGTTTTATTCTCCCCGTGATAAAAAAATAGATATAAAGTTTCCAATATATACTCAGGCCCTCACACGAACGTGGAAGTCGACGTGATAATCGATGTTGCCCATTATCGTAAAAGTCAGTCAAATTTTAATTGGAGAATAGACTGGTCAAGGTCCAATAGAGGAATAAATGTGGAATGAAAGAAGTAGGGAAGAGAAAAGGGAGAAACAGACACATAGGCAGACGAACATACTGTAAGTCAAGTCATTTGTGACCCTGAAAAAATTGGCTAGAATGCACGAGACTTAAAAATGTAGGAATTAGATAGAATCAGATAACGAAAGTTGACAAGAAGCAGTGGAGAGGAAGGACATTATCAGATGGGCGGATAAGCCTAGTTGATGGTTTGTTGATTTGCCAATGAATATCCTATGATTAGAAATATGAACAGTGTTATTTATTTTTTTTTTTTTTTAGAAAATACGCTTTCGTTTGGTTTGAATATTAAAGTAGAAACAAAATTAATTTAGGAATGTTTCCAAGAACATTGTTCTCATTTTTTCCGTTATCATATATTTAGACATAAATAATCGTATACCGTATTTGTATATATAGTCGAAGTAAACATGTTTTATTCTCCTTGTAGAAAAAAATATATATGTTATATGCATATATATATATATATATATATATATATATATATATATATATATATATATATATATATATATATATACTGTGTATGTATGTATAAAACAGTATACGCATTAAATTGAAAGAACATCTGCACTTGGAATTACGGCGTAAATAGAAGATATACCCTTCGTGCTTAATGAATATAAAGTCCGAAATACCATAAATAAGCTGCATGTTCTTTCTAATGAATACTTTCTCCATTTCTTAGTGCAATTCAGAGAGAAAGTCCGAGAATTACTTACACATCGATTAACACTTCCCTCCGCGTGGTTCTACTTTCTTTTTGCGGAGCCGCCCTCCGGCATATACTTTCCTTTGATGGGGCCGCCCTACGGCACAGGGGAAGGGTAGGGTATAGTCATTCATTAAATGTGTTGTATTCCGTACTGTTCTTGTGTTGTTTACGAAGAAGGTTGTAGCAATGCGTTCACCTTGATTACTGCATTTTAGCCAATTGGTATATTCGCTTCGAGGCAGGTTTCCAGGGCAGTATATATTGTGATGATGGTGGTAAGTTACGATTCATGAAAATTATCATTTAAATATTATGGCGATAACTACATTTTTATTTAGATGATATTGCGATAACTACATTTTTATTTAGATATTATGGCGATATCCACATTTTCATTTAAATAGCATGGCGATAACTACATTTTCCTTTAAATATTCTGGCAATAACTAAATTTTTATTTAAATGTTGTGGCGATAACTACATTTTCCTTTAAATATTATGGCGATAACTACATTCCTATGTAAATATCATGGCGAAAACTATTCTATTTAAATATTATGGCGATATCCACATTATTATTTAAATATTATGGCGATATCCACATTTTTATTTAAATATTATGGCGATACCCACATTTTTATTTCAATATTATGGCGATAACGTTTACAAAGGTAGCATTACTATGACATGTATGAGTAATTACTTCACTAATTAGAACATTGTTTAAAAGAGAGTAAACTGAGGACTCGCCATTATTCTTTCGTTTAGTTTTGCAAGCCTCATTCACCTAGGGAACACTGCGATGAATTGACAGGATCAGGAACTACATGGTAAGATGGTCATTTCCAATGATTAGCTAAAGCACGTAGGAATGAAATAAGAAGACAAATCTGTTTTGCTTGTAGCCCATATGTGTTTGTTGTTGTCCCTTGGCATTGTAATCTGAATTGCTTTCGAAACAGTTTTTAATATTGATTCCATATAGGATATCCTGTTGCTATTTCACCAAATGTTTGTAGCTGCACAAGTCCTACGATTCACCTTTGGAATTTCACTCTTCAGTTGATTTTTATGACATGTCATTTACTCAAAAGGCTTAAATTACTTGATATAACATTGTTTATCATGATTATTTGCATATTACCATGAGACCAATCTTCTGTGTATTTAAACTGTGTGTTGGCTCTAGTGTCATGCATTAGCAAAATGGGAAGTTATGCGTGTTTTCTTTTTGAATTTTAGCATCAGTTTTCAAAAATTCTTCTTATGTACTTCGGAAACCCTTTTGAATTTATGTAATTTTTTAAAATATCTTCCTGTTTTTATACATTAAGTCTGTATTAGCATCCTCTCTCCCTCCTGTATGTTAGCTTTTTCTTCCAAAGCTGTATGAATGTCAGTCTAACTTTTGTACTTTTTGAGAGATTCATTCATTGCCTGTCCTTTTACTCCAAGTTGGCCAAGGTGTATATTCCAGCGTAACAAAAGCAATTTTATTTTTATCGGAGAAAATGATCTACACAAAAATAGTCATAAGGCAGCCATACTTCTTTTTGGTTTCCATATTTTCATTTAAACGTTTAAAAAAAATAATAACTAGTAATTTAGGTTTTTCATTTATAAGTTTGGTTTAAGAGAGTGTGGGTATGAAGAAATTAAGCTGAGTCATGAGTGTGGGTGGTTTATTTTACATTTATATTATGTTTCGTTTACTTACCTCTTAATACGACAGACAAACTAACGCATTGATATATCAAGTCCCGGGCCCTCAAAAATAGGCCAAGAAAAAGGTTTGTAGTCTCAGTAAATAAATGCTCATTTCGTTTATGGCCAGTGATCAACAATGCAAGATAACAATATAAACCCCGTAGTGGGGGTAGTGCCGTCAGTGCACTTCGTGCGGGGCACTGTAGGCATTACTTGAGGTTCTTTTCAGCATGCCTTCGGCCCCTAGCTACAACCCCTTTCGTGCCCTTTACTGTACCTCCTTTCATATTCTTTCTTGCATCTTACTTTCCACCCTCTCCTAACAATTGATTCATAGTGCAACTGCGAGGTTTTCCTCCTGTTACACCATTTAAACTTTTACTGTCAATTTCCGCTTCAGCGTTGAATGACCTCATTGGTCCCAGTGCTTGGCCTTTGGCCTAAATTCTATATATTCAAATTCTATATATTCTTTAAAACCGAATTCTTTCGCAAATTCTCTCTTTGACTAATGAGTATGACGCAGTGCTGATGTGTATGAAATAACTGGGCAACGCAAGCTAGGCCTGTCATACGAAGTCCAGTTGTAATGTAGATGTTTCGTATGTGAAAGATCTTTAAAATGTCCATTAATTTGTTCTTGTTTTTTTTTTCTGTGTTCCGTTCGGCATTGGCCATTAGTCATTTAGAAGAAAGGTAGCGCAAGAAACCTGTTATGAATTTGTGAAACTTTCTTTTCATTTCCAAGTAAAGTTTATTAGACATCATAACTGGATTTTTTTATTTGTAAAAAAGAATAAAATAATAAAAAAAAGGAAATTACAGGTCTCTTACCAAACCCTCGGCTAACGATGAATGCTGTTCTGTACACTGCACGTCAGTTTAAAAAATGAAGTGAAAGTACAAAAATATTTGAGAAAAAAAAAAAAGTTAATGAAGGTTTAAAATCTGACCGTAATCTGAATATCTGAATAACCATTCTATCTCCGACACACCCCAAGGCATCTTTAGGGCGGGACGGAACGTAGCAGAGAGAGAGAGGGGTGGGGGGGGGCAAGAGAAAAAGATGCTGTG
>NC_089762.1:28593390-28605890 GCF_040412425.1 Macrobrachium rosenbergii | reverse complement strand
GCACCTTTCATCTCTGCATGTGCGAATCTCACATTCAAAAACAGTGTAAGGGGCGTCTGTATTATCAAGTAACATAAACTCACCCGTAGCGCCTGAATTCCTTTTCAATTAGAAGCATACCGTTGATGGGCGGTTACGAAGATAATCCCATTAGTCCAGAGTAAGATTTCCATCTGTGGAAGAATTTTTCGAGCAATTTATCCTGCCGTCATTAAGATTTTAACTAGCCGTAGAAGAGGCGGTGGTCGTTCCATACATTTAGGAGATTCTGTTTGTTTCTCGAGGGCAGATGGAAGGAGGATAGCAAGATGCTAGATCTACATACACGAGGCAGAAGGACCAACGATCCCACAATAAACGTCAGAAAACGGATTTTATTACAACGGCAGAGCAACTGGAGGCCAGAACTCAAGACAAGCTGAGACAGACGAAATTCTTCAGTTATACACATCAAGAGCAACTTTTTATTGCGTACGTGGATGAGAAGGAAAGCTATTAAGAGATGTTACTCAGTCTGCTGAACATGCAGACAAATAGAGCAGAGCAGAGAGAGGGAGAGAGAGGAAAAAAATCCTACTTTGGTTTGCTTTGTCGACCCCGTTCTTGAACAAGCAATTAGTGCCGGGACACAGGCAGAAGATAAAGAAATGTCGATAAAAACAATGGTGGCTGATAAACCGTAGCATCCTAAGTGTTTGTCACGATGATGTTTGCAATATGTCTTTGTGATTACCTCGTAAATGCTCAGATGGTTAGAGTCTAAGAGAGGGTGTCAAGTAGTGATAGAGTAAGTACAGCAGTATCCACTATTATTATAATAATATTAGTGGAGAAACAAATGTAATTATGTAACTGTACAAATATGTGTAAAAATAAAAAGCTAAACAGAGGGCATTCGAGAGTGCACGATTCCCCTTTTCAATATAAAGATATATTTAAAAATAAAGCTAAACGGAGAGCTTTCGAGAATGTACGATTCCCCTTTTCAATGGAGATATATTTGAAAATAAAGCTAACCGGAGAGCTTTCGAGAGTGTACGATTCCCCTTTTCAATGGAGATATATTTAAAAATAAAGCTAAACGGAGAGCTTTCGAGAGTGTACGATTCCCCTTTTCAATGAAGATATATTTAAAAAATAAAGCTAAACGGAGAGCTTTCGAGAATTTGTACGATTCCCCTTTCCAGTCAGACTGAAGATGGGGATTATAGTTATTCTCGAAAGCTCTCTGTTTAGTTTTCTTTAAATTACACGTATTTGTAAAGATACATAAATGTGGATTTGTTTCTCCATATTAAGACTACTAATAAATGTGGATTTGTTTCTCCATATTAAGACTTAGTAGTTTTTAAACATTATCATTGTTATATTGCATTTTCTTTTAAGTTTATTTTTACTTCCAGTTTGGATCCACTTTGTTATCTTTCTCTCTGCCTCTTTCTTTCTCTCTGTGGGATGCCTCGTGATTCTTTTCTGGTCACTGAAGTTGAATATCCTGAAGGTTTTTATTACCTAATCATACCCAACTTTAATTTAATTACCACATTAATGCCTATGTCGACGTTACTGCTTTCTTTGTCCTTGCCTAACGCTTGTTTCACGAAACATGGCAAAGTCACAATTAAATTAATAGTTGGGTTATGTTCTGTTTTTGTTAGCGACACTCGGCCGTTTTATTTGTTTAGCTAATCTTTTTATCACGGTCTTCATTTAACAAGGGCTGTAAAGTAATAAAATGTGCACCGGGAACCTGCAGCTTCTTAGGCAATGGATCTTAACATTTGTAGGTCAGTTTTAAATGATTAATTGATTCATAACGATAATAATGAGTGTAATAACATACACTATATTCGAAAAATGCATGTTTAGCCTTGGCATCTTGTTATAAGGTTATGTGGAGGATGTGCATTATATTAATAAAATTCACTATAATTCTGAGGCTGGCTGTGATTATTTTAATGTGGTTTGTTTTCCTAGGCGATTATACTTTTAATTCGTTTTGTTTATCTCGGTCAGTTTCCTATTGTCTAGACTGAAAAAATCACCCTTGACATGGATTTCTTTCATTGCAAGTTGCAGGAGCTTGTCTGTACGGTTAGAATGGCTAGCAACAAAGGAGAGAATATTTACAGGTGTTATTGAGAGGCCTAGTAACACCTGTACGGCCCTTGCGATTGAGTTGCTTTCATCACACATATGTAGGATTGCTTGGTCTTAGGAATAGCACGTTATCCTGACGCTGAAGAGAGGTGAAAGATAAATGAGCAACGAGAGATTTATAAAATTTAAAAATAACCTATTTCGTTTTGGGAAATGATAATGTTTATTGTTACTGTCAGCTTATTCGTTTAAAAATAACCCCAGGCCGTTTTGGAAGTTTGTCCTCGTTGTGACGTCAGCGGTAATTTCAGTCCGAACTTTTAGCTTGTGATGTTATTCAAGTCTGAAATGACGATGTACTGCGTTTAATTTCACGCTCTTTGCCGATGACAACCTACTTCTCGAGATATGAATTACCAGAATAAAAAAAATAATAATAAAAACGTATGGTGAAATGCCTTTGTTGGGTATAATTCCTTTAATTTCTCCTATATTTCCATCGCGATAACTTTGCAGTCATTTGTAGTACTTTCTATATTCAAAGGGTATATCGGTAAATGTTGTCGTTCTAAAAAATCCCATTTCTGACATGACGTCAAAGTCAAATCTCAGATGCCATTTCAGTTTTAGTTTTCTGTCCGCCTTCAGATCTTAAAAACTACCGAGGCTAGAGGGCTGCAAGTTGGTATGTTGATCATCCACCCTCCAACCATCAAACATACCAAATTGCGGCCCTCTAGCGTTAGTAGTTTTTATTTTATGTTAGCCATAATCGTGCATCTGGTGCCGCTATAGGTGCCAGCAACACAGGCCACCGCCGGGTCGTGGATGAAAGCTTCATGGGCGGCGGCTAAGAGTTTCATGGGCCGTGGTTAAGAGTTTCATGGGCCGTGGCTGAGAGTTTCATAGAGCATTATACGCTGTACAAAAACTCGACTGCGCCGAAGAAACTTCGGCTCAGTTTTTACTTGATTATCTTTGACCCCCCCTTTCAGCGTCTGTGATATGCAAGCAGCTTTCCAATGTATCTCCTAAGTTACTTATAACGCGGTCAAGAACTTTTAAGTGCATAATTTATGGTAACCCGTTTGCCTTTTTACCTATTAACAAATGCCTCTTGCTCTTTCCTCTGAATTCTCCATTTGTCATCAGAAATACTTTGTTCTCAGATTTACTGCCTTCGTTTACTCTCTTTATGACCTCTCTTTAAAACCGGGTTGTCTCTTTTTTTATGGTTTTATATCACCCGAAACCTCAACAACAGTATACGATGCAGTATCTTATTTGCGAGAGAGGTCGTTTCGTTAGGTAATGCAGTTTGGCGCCGTTATAAAGATAAAGCTCTCTAAATAGAACATCGGCGGCTCTGCCGTTGATTCTGAAACATGCTTTATAACTTATAGTATAAATTGTTATAGCTGACGTATAAGTCACGTACGAGAGTGTACAGTACCGTGCGTTAGAACGGCACTCTGATCATGGCCGTTCGTAGCTCTAGTCCCCAGTGTTACTCTGAGCATTTGTCGTGGCCCAGGAAGTATAGAGTCATCCTAGCAGCAACACAGTAGTAGCATTCAACGCTCAAGAACAGAAAACGGGTGAAATTACACGCTGACGAACAGTCGGGAAAAAGATGACAGGGCGAGTGGGTTTTAGGGTGCATTTTTTGGGGTCACTGGTAAAAAAAAAAAAAAAAAAAAAAAAAAAATGCGTGACCCTCCAGATGTCTGCGCCAGACATTGGGCTAAAGTGTGATGTATCTGCTAGTCATAAGTCATGACTCAATTAGGACTATTCGCGTTTTATTGTGCCCCATTAAACCCCTAGCAAGTCGCCGATGAAATATGGGGTGCAACTGAGCAATTATCTGTTTTGGGTTCTGTGCCAGCTGGAACATAATAACCTCATCTGCAGAGCAATTATTGTGTCATTAATGTTCGCTCGAGATTAGCGTTGCATGTGCTAACGAGCTTGTTTTGATTGTTTTTATATTTAAAAAAAAAAAAAAAAGTGCCGAGGGAGGCATTATTGGGGTCAAGTTGCCTCACGTTTATTTTAAAGGAGGATAAATCGGTTGGTTGGTTACTTGTCTCATTCGATGAGTACGAAAAGGAGAAAGTGAAGACTGAAGAGTGCGAGGGTGAGATCGTATCAGAGACCACTTCAGAATGTTTAGACTGCAGTACATTATGATGATGGTGGCGATGACAGTCTTGTGCAACGCTGTGCAGGCTCAGCAGAAAACTGGAACATTTTTTCCCGTTTCGAAGAATGTTATTTGCTGTGCTTGTTATAAATGTTTGCGTGTTTACACACACATAAACACACACACACACACACACAGAAAACTGAACATTTTTCCCTTTTAAAAAGCTGTGCTTTTTATAAGTGCTTGTCTGGACACACACACACACACACACACACACACACACACACACACACACACACATATATATATATATATATATATATATATATATATATATATTTGTATATATATATTATTAGAATCTAATATTAATTTTCTAGTTGAAATCAGTTAGCGAATGAACAAGCATATCATCGAATGTCATGTGTACTGTATGTATGTATGTATAAATATATATATTTCTTTTATACATGTATACATACATGCATGTACAGTATATATATATATTGCACATACAAATACACACACATATATATGTGTGTGTATTTGTATGTGCAATATATATACATGTATGTATGTATACATGTATAAAAGAAATATATATATTTATACATACATACATAAAGTGCACATGACTTTCGATGATATGCTTGGTCATTTGCTAATTGATTTCAACTGGAAAATTAATATTAGATTCTATTATTTTTGGTCGTGATTCGTTTAAGGTAAACGTCAGGAAGTTGTTCTTTTTTCGTAACAAAAGCGTATAAGAGTTAAGTGAGTGACACATCTCGGTTTGTAAAGGTAGAATCACACCAGATTAACATAAAAATTTATATTGTGATACAATCAGTGTGAACTTTTGTAATCCCTTAACTGTCTAAACATTACCAGTAGAGAAGGCAACATTTTTCAGCTCTTCGTCGGGTGAGTCGGTAGAGTTGTGGTCTAGAACTCGCTAGGCCCGAGTTCGGGTCTCCGGCCGGCTAATGAAGGGTTAGAGGAGTTTATTTCTGGTGATAGAAATTCATTTCTCGCTACAATGTGGTTCGGATTCCACCATAATCTTAGCCACGTTAAATAAGTATAATCCTTCGGGCCAGCCCTAGGAGAGCTGTTAATCAGCTCAGTGGTCTGGTAAAACTCAGGTATACTTAACTTTTCATTACATATGTAGGGTTGGTTGGTCCTAGGGCCATGTTATTCTGGCACTAAAGACAGGTGAAAGATAATAGGCTAAGAGAATTTATGGGAATTGTAAAAATAGTTTCATTTTGGGAAATGATGACAATGTTCATTTTTACCGTCAACTTTTTGTTCTAAAAATAACGTCCGTCGGAACTGTTTGAAGAATACAAAGAGGCTAAAGCTAAGTAAGAATTGCTTACGTAATGCCGAGATAGGAAATGGAGACGTCTCTAGAAAGACGACCCTGTCTGGCTGGCGCTTGACAGATCCTCCACACGGAGCAGATCAAAGCGTTCGATGAGAATCATTATTCTCGGAGAGAGATAAGAACCTTTGTCCTGACGTAGTTAACAGCCGTGTCTTCGGGCACCAAGTGCCGGCAATTAATCCTAGAAAGAGAGAGAGAGAGGGGGCAGGTAAGGTGTTTGCACTTTGTTTTCAATTAATTCCAAGCAGACTTACGAACGCTTTGAGGCGAAAGGTTTGCTGGCGTTCATTAATTTTCCCCGCGTGAATCGGGATCGCGCGGAATTGGATGACACGCAACTTGTAAATCTGCTCGCAAGCAAATGAAGCTCTTATATCCCTCTTATACTCACAAAGATTTTTCGCTTTGACACGGATTTTTGCTTTTCTAATTTAGCGATCATTGAGATGTTTAGAGATAGTGGAGGAGGTTTCATAGTAGACTGTGAAATGAGGTCACGACAGATTATTGTGACCTCAGTTTAAAATAAAAATAGATTGACGATTCAAGTAATTTTTTTTATTTTACAAATAAATTGACGATTTAAGTAATTGCTTTTTCATTTTACTTTGGTAGCAAAGCCCTTGGATATATGACAGTAACCATTAAAAAAGGGAAAGAATATCTTTATTACAAATAAATTGACGATTGAAGTAATTGCTTTATTATTTTACTTGGGTAGTAAAGCCCTTGGATATATGACAGTAACCATTAGAAAAGGGAAAGAATATCTTTATTACCTAATAAGAAGCAGAAACTCGAACATGCATGCAAAATCACCCTTCGGACTGATGGCGGAGAACTACGAACTACGAAGTAAAACAAGGAAAAATTCTTCATACCAGTTAATTATCTTCGGCGCCCTTGAAGACATCTCTCGGACTTGAGACTTGCATCCTTTATCTTGCGCAGAGATGTTAGAAGTGGAAGAATGTGTAGAGCAGATTCCGCTGATAACAAGTCGCCTTAACAAACGTTAAGAAGAATCACACTCGTGATCTTGTTTGTCGGTCTCGTCTCTGCGACTTCACTGCTAAATGCCACCTTAATTAGTTGGATACTTTAGAAAGCTTCTTGGAGTAGTTTCTCATTTCCGGTTTTTCTACAGTATGTGTATATATATATATATATATATATATATATATATATATATATATATATATATATATATATATATATATATATATATATATATATATATATATATATATATATATATATATATAATATATGTTAAGTATATCTTAGTTTAACCAGACCACTGAGGTGGTTAACAGCTCTCCTAGGGCTGGCCCGAAGGATTAGATGTATTTACGGGGCTAAGAACCAGCTGGTTACCTAGCAACGGGACCTGCAGCTTATGAAATCCGAACCACATTATGACGAGAAATGAATTTCTATCACCAGAAATAAATTCCTCTAATTCTTCATTGGTCGCTCGGAAAGTCGAACATTGGGCCAACAGCGTGCTAGCCGAAAGCTCAACCCGCCCCTCAACGAAGCACTAATATATATATATATATATATATATATATATATATATAGAACTAATATATATATATATATATATATATATATATATATATATATATATATATATATATATATATATATATATATATATTGTATGTATGTATGTATGTGTATATATATATATATATATATATATATATATATATATATATATATATATATATATATATATATACACACATATATTATCATAAAAGTAGTTGTGTGTGTCTTTGCAAACAAAATTTCCTTTACAGTTCTTTTAATAGGATTTTCACCTGAGCCCAAAAGTGTATCACTTGAATTTAGAATTAGGTCTATTTTATAAAGGGACCTAATTCGAAACTGAAGTGACAGTTTTGATTAGAACATTTGGTATAATTTTGATTTGTAATTAAATATTTTGGAAATTCCTGGCTCTATCGTCCCTCGTTTTGGTTTATCACAGTGGAACAATGCAATCTTCACAGGTCTTTTTTAGACTTATTCATTCTGCCGTTTTTACTCCTGAGTGAAATGCGCACGAACTCATTCTTTTGTCTAGCCACGTTCGTGCTGAGGTATTCTTTCCGTATAATTTCATTCGGAGGAGAGTGAGAATTCGTTAAATTCTGCATAGTAATGAGCCTTTTGCAAACAAACTTCTTGTTTTTCTTTGTTGCATATTTTTGAAAAAATGGGCTTTTTGTTTCTCTGTGTTGCATATTTTTGAAAAATTGGCTTCTTGTTTCTCTTTGTTGCATTTCTGTGGATTTTTTTATTTTTATTTTAGTAAAAACTCTTCCTGAAGAGGTTTTATGCGATCTGGGTCACCTTGTTTTGTGAAGGTTTTAATCTTCCACGACGCTGCTTCGTTGCAGAGCGACTGCAGAGCAACGAATGACGATTTTGTGGCGGCTTTTACGCTTGAGTGACTGTCCAAAGGTAAGATGAATTAGCAGAAAAGTTCAGACTCTCGAACGGAAGTCGTCTCGCACTGGAATCTTATTGGAAAGTCATGCCAGTATATGAAACGAAATGTTGTTGTTTGAATTTTCATATTTGGCTGCATTTACTCTGGAAAGTTTGAGTGTCTGTTCTGCGTCTGCCGATTACAGCATAAAACTTCCACGATTTTTTCTGTACTATTGTCTGCGGTTACTCTTAAGAATGCCTTTATCCGTTATGTCTCAACCACTAGCAGTTGCAGGCAGCCATGACTACCTAAGGAATGGTTCAAGGAAACTGGCAGTTGTTTAAAGATTTATCGGTCTCATCACTGCATGAATTTGACCCAAATCATGAGATGGTTGAGTATCGTGAACCCTTTCCCAGTTTTGGTGCGTGAAGAGTCTATATCGTGATGTGAAGCATAGAAATAAATATTTTATATAGTGTCCGTGAATTTTTAAGTGTATTCGTAATAAGCGGGCTGTTGTTAAGATTCAAATTCACGTCCTCACAGTAAAGTAAAGGAGTGCAACCCTGTTAGGGTAAAAATTGTCAGGTGTTAAGTTGCACCGGAGTATCCTCTACGATACCTCCTTTAACTCTGACTAAAATCTCTGTTTTTATCCGTATTTTATGATAAGCATTATGGACAGACTTTTCATTGTTTAGACATACATTTTTAGTTTTCTGCAAAGAAAACTATTGTGCCGGCTTTGTCGGACCGTCCCCACTTATTTCTGTGTACACTTTTTCTGTCCTCCTTCAGATCTTAGAAACTACTGAGGCTAGAGGGCTGCTTATTGGTATGTTTGTTGATCATCCACCCTCCAATCATCAAACATCCAAATTGCAGCCCTCTAGCCCCAGCAGTTTTTATTTTATTTAAGGTTAAAGTTAGCCATAATCGTGCTTCTGGCAACGGTATAGGATAGGCCACTACCGGGCCTTGGTTAAAGTTTCTGGGCCGAGCAATATACAAAGACCACCGAAAGACAGATCTATTTTCGGTGGCCTTGATTATACGTAGTAGCAGCTGCACAGAAAACTCAGTTGCGCCGAAGAAACTTCTACGCATGTTTTACTTTTTTTAAATATTGTTCGTGACCGTAGAACTTTCTTTTAGGTTACTTGTTTATGAAAAATAATTTTGATAGAACTGCGGGACTTCTTGTGTAGACATCAGAATGTTTATTTAATGGTCAAGCATTTCTTCCTACATCAAAGTCTGGTGATTTACTTCGGTGCTTTTGATAGGACTGTTGCTTGCTATAGCAATGTGTCCTCTTGCACGCACTCTCGTGTTTCTTTTTTTTTTTTTTTTTTTTGTCAAAGTCTTTCAGTTCCAACACCTTTGTCAAACCATGTTTTTCCTTCCAAGATGTTTTAATTTCACGCGTTTTACACTAATCTCTTATCCATTATTCGCTTCATTTGGCTAAGTTACGTCCGAACACTCTGACCTGCCCTTTCCCTAGTAACGTGCGTTATATACACTCATACACACACTCGCGCGTGCGCGTGCACACATATATATGTGTGGTTTTAACACTAAGCCGTTTCCCATTACAGGGGCGGCTCGATAGGAAAAATAACACAAAGGTCACTGCTGCATTCATACTTCCATTGTTGAATCGTGGATAGATTTCCATAACAATACATCCTGAAACACCAACACAAAAGGCTGATCAGCAGTTCTTTAAACTACCTTACTGCGCCATTTGCCTCTGTTCTGTCTTAACGCCTTCTCGCGATTCGTGGATATCAAGACTTCCTTTGCAATGCCTCTTTCACGCCTTCTTTCAAGAAATTTCAAGGTTTTCGTCTTTTCGCATTCCTCCATTTTTCCCGTTTGAACAAATCTCAAAACACACTCACCTACCCTGACCTTTTTACCACTTCTACGTATCTCCCTAGTTTGCACATTTCAGCTCTTCTTTTGTCACACATTTTGCGCAAATAATTCATATATTTCCAACTTCAACCTTCTGTCTGTCATTGGCATTTGACATCGACATTTTACCTCTATGTATATAATAATGTATCAAACATGGGTTACACCTATTGACAGTAACTTTTTGCGAACAAAGATTGCCCTATCTTGGATTAAATTTGCGGTCTTCTCTCTCCAGGTTGTCAAAATAATGATGATAATGTAAGTGGCCGGTTGCGTTCTGGACTTTCTAAAGGCTACGGTTGAAAAAGGAGTGAATGTTGCCGAGACCTGTGTCATAATGGCAGTCCTGTAAATGATAGTCCTGTGAATGACAGTCCTGTAAATGATACCCCCATAGGCTATAGATTGCAAAGGCAAATAATAGCCACACAGAAAAACATTAAAGGATCCAGACATGACCTTTTTTTTTTATCATGAAGCCATTCAGGGATGATGGGTATCCTGACAGGATGCTCTTTTATAACCTGCAGCGGTTGAATGACTTAAGAAGCATTAAAGTTGCCCATATCATTCGTTTCTCTGTGGTTTATTGTGTATTGTCCGGCCGAATATTTTACGACCCCGACTGAGAACATCCCATCTCTGTCTCTCTGGATGGCTTGTATAGGAAAAAATGCCTTTTTGATTGTCAGTTAAAAGGGAGATGGAGGATTGAATTGGATTTATTTATAGTGGAATATAAACATATTCCAAGCAGCTTGGCGTTTTCAAATAAAATAAATAAAACGTTAATATAATCCACTTGGAAATTTTAAAACTGCAATTCTTGGGACGACTGGTTATCATCAGTGTTTGTTCCAGCAAAAAACTTATTCTGTGGAGGAAATACCTTACTTGGTTCTTGTCTCGCTTACGAAAATATCGCCTGCTTTCATATGGCACCGTTTGGTAAATACAGTGTGTTATTAATTTGCAATTATGCCAATGTTTGGACCAAAGAAGTATATATATATATATATATATATATATATATATATATATATATATATATATATATATATATATGTGTGTGTGTGTGTGTGTGTGTGTGTGTGTGTGTGTGTGTGTGTGTGTGTGTGTATGAGTGTTTGTGTGTAAGCCTGCGCTGATGTCTTTAAGCCTGTGGCCAAACCTGTTAAATGCATTTAAAGATCAGTGTCGATAGACATGTCTCTAGAAACCGTTAACACTAGAGGAAAAGTTTCTGCCCATAACGGTCGAGGATAATGAAGAAGTGGTAAAATTTCTCTCACTTCCAACCCCTCATCAAGTCATTGATAAGGAGGAGGAATCACTCCAGTAGATTAGAACTGATTCCCACTCTCGAGCGAGGCCCTGACAGGGTAATTGATGCGTTGGCAACACAGGCCAGACTTTTGCTTGGGGGAACTCAGATTACGAATGCTTTCCCTGTATTACATCGAGAAAAGAAAACGATTTTTTGATAGGACGACGTAATACTGATGGTTTTGATGTTCTTGGTTGTATGGGTTTCTTGCTTATTTTATTTATTTATTTATTTTTTTGAGATAGGCGAAATGTAAAGTTGGTTGTTTACATTTTCATTTGATTTTATTAATATTATGGGGACTAGAATTCCTTTTTAAAAACTTACTTTAAGTCCATGATGCAGATATTGTTTCAACGTATCATTAAGTTCCTTTGATAGTTCAGTACTTGGGATTCTTCATTTTATTTCATGTATAGTATTCTTTATCGACACGTTTTATTGTTCCACGCGTATAAATCCTACTATCAGCCGATTTTTGTGCGACATTTTACGATCCGTTACCTTTGTTTAATTTTCAATCACTGTCTGGAGCCTTCGCTCAGATAATGAGGCAGTTTTGCGGACGAATTCGCAGTCGACTGAACCTTTTATCTTCACTTCCAGTCTTTTCGATGTTACTTATTTAATGATGACCGTTTTCTTCATCTCCTCGAAGCCATGTAGTCGTCTGCGAAGATTGGTCGTATTTCCTCATAAACGTCGGGAATTTTAGTCACGCGTTTTCCCCGTTCATGAATGAATACTGTTTTATACTCTTTTATCATCGATAAACCGATTGCGTAATGACGCCCCAACTCATTCCTAAAGGTTTTAACATCATCTTTTTTTTGTATTAGATCAACGGAAACCTGCCATGTGGAAAAGAAAAAAACACGGAATTATTTTTGTTAGCCAGTGAATAACATGTTCTCCCCAGCTACATTGAAATTCAGTTATATATTTTCTCTCTCTCTCTCTCTCTCTCTCTCTCTCTCTCTCTCTCCTATTTCATATCGCTCAGTCTGAATTGGTCCCTCAGGGAAAACAAGTCCGGTACCATCTTGGTCCAGTCGTTATTGTGGATTCCTAAGTGTTTGCTCATAACACTTGCTCCCTCATTATCCCCTCTCCCGCCCTCCCATCCCTTAACACCCCCCACCCCCAAACCTTC
>NC_089762.1:28583390-28590890 GCF_040412425.1 Macrobrachium rosenbergii | reverse complement strand
TCCTCTCCTCTCTACTTCCTCGCTGATTTCCTCTCCTCTCTACTTCCTCGCTGATTTCCTCTCGTCTCTACCTCCTCGCTGATTTCCTCTCGTCTCTACCTCCTCGTTGATTTCCTCTCCTCTCTACCTCCTCGCTGATTTCTCCCTCTACTTCCTCTGATTTCTCTCCGTCTCTACTTCCTCGCTGATTTTTCCTCTACCTCCTCTACCTCCTCCTTCCTCGCTGATTTCCTCTCGTCTCAACCTCCTCGCTGATTTCCTCTCGTCTCTACCTCCTCGCTGATTTCCTCTCCTCTCTACCTCCTCGCTGATTTCCTCTCGTCTCTACCTCCTCGCTGATTTCCTCTCGTCTCTACCTCCTCGCTGATTTCCTCTCGTCTCTACCTCCTCGCTGATTTCCTCTCCTCTCTTCCTCCTCGTTGATTTCCTCTCTCTCTTCCTCCTCTGACTTCCTCACTGATTTCCTCTCCTCTCTACCTCCTCGCTGATTTCCTCTCGTCTCTACCTCCTCGCTGATTTCCCTCCTCTCTACCTCCTCGCTGATTTCCTCTCCTCTCTACCTCCTCGCTGATTTCCTTTCCTCTCTCCTCTCTGATTTCCCTCTGTACCTCCTCGCTAATTTCCTCTCCTCTCTACCACCTCGCTGATTTCCTCTCCTCTCTACCTCCTCGCTAATTTCCTCTCCTCTCTACTTCCTCGCTGATTTCCTCTCCTCTCTACCTCCTCGCTGATTTCCTCTCCTCTCTACCTCCTCGCTTATTTCCTCTCCTCTCTACCACCTCGCTGATTTCCTCTCCTCTGTACCTTCTCGCTGATTTCCTCTCCTCACTACCTCCTCGCTGATTTCCTCTCCTCTCTACTTCCTCGCTGATTTCCTCTCCTCTCTACTTCCTCGCTGATTTCCTCTTGTCTCTACCTCCTCGCTGATTTCCTCTTGTCTCTACCTCCTCGCTGATTTCCTCTCATCTCTACCACCTCGCTGATTTCCTCTCCTCTCTACCTCCTCGCTGATTTCCTCTCCTCACTACCTCCTCGCTGATTTCCTTTCCTCTGTACCTCCTCGCTGATTTCCTCTACTCTGTACCTCCTCGCTGATTTCCTCTCCTCTCTACCTCCTCGCTGATTTCCTCTCCTCTCTACCTCCCTGATTTCCTCTCCTCTTACCTCCTCTCTCTCTACCTCATCGCTGATTTCCTCTCTCTACTTCCTCGCTGATTTCCTCTCCTCTCTACCTCCTCGCTGATTTCCTCTCCTCTGTACTTCCTCGCTGATTTCCTCTCGTCTCTACCTCCTCGTTGATTTCCTCTCCTCTCTACCTCCTCGCTGATTTCCTCTCCTCTCTACCTCCTCGCTGATTTCCTCTCCTCTCTCTCTGATTTCCTCTCCTCTCTACTTCCTCGCTGATTTCCTCTCGTCTCTACTTCCTCGCTGATTTCCTCTCCTCCCTACCTCCTCGCTGATTTCCTCTCCTCTGTACCTCCTCGCTGATTTCCTCTCGTCTCTACCTCCTCGCTGATTTCTCTCTCTCTTCCTCCTCCTGATTTCTCTCGTCTCTCTATCTCCTCGCTGATTTCCTCTCCTCTCTACCTCCTCGCTGATTTCCTCTCTCTCTACTTCCTCGCTGATTTCCTCTCCTACCCACGCTGATTTCCTCTCGTCTCTCTACCTCCTCGCTGATTTCCTCTCCTCTCTACCTCCTCTTTGATTTCCTCTCCTCTGTACCTCCTCCTCGCTGATTTCCTCTCCTCTCTACCTCCTCGCTGATTTCCTCTCATCTCTACCACCTCGCTGATTTCCTCTCCTCTCTACCTCCTCGCTGATTTCTCTCTCCTCACTACCTCCTCGCTGATTTCCTCTCCTCTCTTCCTCTGTCTCGTCTCTACCTCGCTGATTTCCTCTACTCTGTACCTCCTCGCTGATTTCCTCTCCTCTCTACCTCCTCGCTGATTTCCTCTCCTCTCTACCTCCTCGCTGATTTCCTCTCCTCTCTACCTCCTCGCTGATTTCCTCTCGTCTCTACCTCCTCGCTGATTTCCTCTCCTCTCTACCTCCTCGCTGATTTCCTCTCCTCTCTACCTCCTCGCTGATTTCCTCTCCTCTCTACCTCCTCGCTGATTTCCTCTCCTTTCTACCACCTCGCTGATTTCCTCTCCTCTGTACCTCCTCGCTGATTTCCTCTCGTCTCTACTTCCTCGCTGATTTCCTCTCGTCTCTACCTCCTCGCTGATTTCCTCTCGTCTCTACCTCCTCGTTGATTTCCTCTCCTCTCTACCTCCTCGCTGATTTCCTCTCCTCTCTACTTCCTCGCTGATTTCCTCTCCTCTCTACTTCCTCGCTGATTTCCTCTCCTCTCTACCACCTCACGTTGATTTCCTCTCCTCTCTACCTCCTCGCTGATTTCCTCTCTCTTTCTACCACCTCGTTTCCTCTCCTGATTTCCTCTCTACTCTCTCTGATTTCCTCTCCTCTCTACCTCCTCGCTGATTTCCTCTCCTCTCTACCTCCTCGCTGATTTCCTCTCCTCTCTACCTCCTCGCTGATTTCCTCTCGTCTCTACTTCCTCACTGATTTTCCTCTCCTCTCTACCTCCTCTCGCTGATTTCCTCTCCTCTCTACCTCCTCGCTGATTTTCTCTCTCCTCTACTACCTCCTCGCTGATTTCCTCTCCTCTGTACCTCCTCGCTGATTTCTTCTCTACCTCCTCGCTGACCTACCTCCTCCTGATTTCCTCTCCTCTCTACCTCCTCGCTGATTTCTTCTCGCTGATTTTCCTCTCTCTCTACCTCCTCGCTGATTTCCTCTCTGTACCTCCTCGCTGATTTCCTGTCCTCTCTACCTCCTCGCTAATTTCCTCTCTCTCTACCTCCTCGCTGATTTCCTCTCTTTCTACCACCTCGCTGATTTCCTCTCCTCTCTACCTCCTCGCTGATTTCCTCTCCTCTCTACTTCCTCGCTGATTTCCTCTCCTCTCCTGATTTCTCTACCTCCTCGCTGATTTCCTCTCCTCTCTACCTCCTCGCTGATTTCCTCTCCTCTGTACCTCCTCGCTGATTTCCTCTCTCTCCTCCTGACCTCCTCGCTGATTTCCTCTCCTCTCTACTTCCTCGCTGATTTCCTCTCTGATTTCCTCTCTCCTCTCTACCTCCTCGCTGATTTCCTCTCCTCTCTACCTCCTCGCTGATTTCCTCTCCTCACCTACCTCCTCACTGATTTCCTGATTTCCTCTCTCTCTACCTCCTCGCTGATTTCCTCTCCTCTCTACCTCCTCGCTGATTCCTCTCCTCCTCCTCTGATTTCCTCTCTCTCTACCACCTCGCTGATTTCTCTCTCCTCTACCTACCTCCTCGCTGATTTCCTCTCCTCTCTACCTCCTCGCTGATTTCCTCTCCTCTCTACCTCCTCGCTGATTTCCTCTCGTCTCTACCTCCTCGCTGATTTCTTCTCGTCTCTACCTCCTCGCTGATTTCTTCTCGTCTCTACCTCCTCGCTGATTTCCTCTCCTCTGTACCTCCTCGCTGATTTCCTCTCCTCTCTACCTCCTCGCTGATTTCCTCTTGTCTCTACCTCCTCGCTGATTTCTTCTCCTCTCTACCTCCTCGCTGATTTCCTCTCCTCTGTACCTCCTCGCTGATTTCCTCTCCTCTCTACCTCCTCGCTAATTTCCTTTCCTCTCTACCTCCTTGCTAATTTCCACTCCTTTTGTCATCAGCAGTTTTGTTCGCTGTTTATCAGCAAATAGAATATAAAAATAACCGAAAGATAGTGAATAAATAGCTTAGAAAGAAAAAGACTACATGAAAGGAGATATTTAAAGTATGGGGGATAATGACCCAGTGCTCGCAAGGGGAGAAAGTACATTTATTTTCTCTCTTTCTTTATGGTCCATTTTCGCACAGACTGCCGCCATCTTCATCATCTTATTCTCTTATTCTGTTTGTCCATCCCGCTTTTGAAACCCTAGAGCTGCTGTTTGCGCTACACAATGAAGAGTGAAATTCTACGCCGCGTGTTGGTGATTATTGCTGAGCGTAGATGCACGATAGATGAGCTAGGAGTTTTTTGTCCCAAAAATGTTTCAGTACTTTTCTTTAATTCTGGCTGTTATTAGTATTGTTATCGTTGTTATTACCTTTGTCGTTGGCGGTTGTGTTGTAAGTATTATTATTATTATTCATAAAAATCTTATAATTTCATGAGTCACTAGAATAGTGAAAATCTACATAAACCATTGTGGATTTCTTCACCATTATTATTATTATTATTATTATTATTATTATTATTATTATTATTATTATTATTATTATTATTATTGTGACTGTCCTTTTCTATGTGGAAATTGATATCACGAATAATGGAAAAGTTTAAACCTTGCTTTGTCCCCCTCAGCAGAACATAAATAATAGAAAAGTCTTTATAAAATAAATGGAGCTATTATTATTGTTATTATTATTATTATTATTATTATTATTATTATTATTATTATTATTATTATTATTAAAGTTCCAAAACTTATTCTTCTTTATTCCTTCATACCATACACTAAATATAACTTACCTTTTGGATAGGTTATGTGCATGCCGACGGATTTGGAGTGTCCTTGGTATTTTGCTCATATTTTTTTAGATTTTCTCTGATGGATCCTTATTTTGTATTTATCACTTGAGCGGATTTCATGTAGTCGCACAGAACTAAAAATCTTTCTAAAATTACCCTTGCTGTGCCCTGTGGTTATAAGGTACACTGGCGCACGCTTCCCTGGATTCAGCTTTTCCTCAGATTTTGATTATTAGTAAATAAACTAATTATAATGACCCTTTAAACTAATTATAATAAACTTAGTAGATAAACTAATTATAATAAACTTTTAATTAGATAAACTTTTTATTTGTTATTATTATATGTTTACCAAGTCTTAATACCGTGCTATGTGCTTTTGTTTCTGTGATATAGATATTCTTTTATGAGGATGCTTGCTAGACAGTTTCATGGCCTTTATTCTGTGTTCCTTAAGAATATATTTGCTTTTTGCATATCAACAATTAATAACGAAATTAACTCCTTGTCATTTCAGTGGTGGCTTCGTCTTTTCTTCTCAGATTAGGTTTGACTTTCTTTTATGTCAGTTGGGTGTCAAGTTTTGTCAAGTCTGTTTGTATGTTTGTTTTTTTAATTGATTTTTATAGATCATGTTTTCGCCTTCTTTTGGTGTCAGAGAGTCAGTTTTTTCAGTTCTTCTCTTATTTGACGCCGTTGGGTATAGAGCTGTTAGTGCCTTTGCGTCTTTTAATCTGCAGCAGTGTTTATTTGTCAGTCAGCGTTTGAACTCTCTCTCTCTCTCTCTCTCTCTCTCTCTCTCTCTCTCTCTCTCTCTCTCTCTCTCTCTCTCTCTCTCTGTGGGTTTTGAAGTTGTTCATGTGGTAGTATGTCGCATCATTTGTCCGAACAATGAAGTATATGTAAAGTAAGTCATGCACACATTAATGTGTTTTGTGTATTGCATTTCCTTTAAAAATGGTTCGAGTGTGCAGTTATGTATTTTTGTACATGTGTAAATATATGATTTTACATTTTACAAACACGCACACATACATAATCGCATACATGTATAATTTTACTTTTGTCTTACGGTAAATTCTGTACATTCTTGGGGTGGCATAGTGTTAGTGCCGCAAGAATATGCTAATAGTTGCTTACGTCGTCTGTTTGGCATTGTGTGTTGTTATTTCTTGTCGTTTAAAATAATGCATTATTTTGTTTTTATAGGTTTAATATATATATATATATATATATATATATATACATATACATATACATACATATATATATATACATACATACATACATATAAGTAAAAATGTATAAATGTATGTGTCAGTGCGTGCGCGTGTTTGTGTGTTGGGCATTCTCGAAAGTTTTAACCATCCGCAATTTGATGACACCCACGACAGAAATCTTTACATCATATAAATTTAACTGATCTAATAAGCCTAAAAAAACAAAATAATGCATTATTTTAAACGACAAAAAATAACAACATACAATGCCAAACAGACTATTAGACAATTCTTGCGGCATTAACGCTATGCCACTCCAAGAGTGTACAGAATTTACTGTAAGACAAAAGTAAAATTATATAAAGTATTTTATATATATATATATATATATATATATATATATATATATATATATATATATATATATATATATATATATATATATATATATATATATATATATACATATATACATATATACTCATACATGCTAAAATAAAAATGGCAAACTCCTCGAGCAAATATGATAGATATTAAATGTACAAACATGAATCAGGATGTTTCCGTGTTGAAGGAAGAAGGGCTGTTGAAATCGGTTGAAAGATTTTGCCACTCGGGAGGAACGAGGAGGGTTGGGGGTAGTGGCGGGGGGGGTGATATTGATGCTATGAGTGGTCGCCAAAGTAGCATGATTGGAAAAGGCCAAGAGAGAAATTCTTTAGGAATTGAAATCTAAGGCAAAAGCAAACTGAATAATTTTGGATGTGATGGGAAAGTTTTTCATTACTCACTATAGAGATTTGTGAATTTAAAACTTTGTAACACTCCTTGCAAGAGGATGTTCCTTGATTGCATTCAATCCCCTTTATTTTTATATAGAAATAGTGTTAGATATTACGAGGTTGAATTCAGTAATTCTCAAATATTCTTACAGAATGTGAAGATGCACTGAAACCCATAAAAGGGGAATTTATGTTGGAGGCTTTCAAACTCCCATCTGCTTGTTTGTGTCCCAGTTAGAGAAGCTGTCTAGATTTTTAAATAACTCTTTAACTAATGTTAGCAGGATTTTATGTAACAACTGAGGACGAAGAAAGTGAAGGAAGCTTGTAATGATCTGTATGTTTTGGCGACAGACAAAAGGGATCCTGAAAAAAGCCTCTGGCAAAGGCGAGGATGAGTATGGGAGCTGGGAAATTATTCGTGTAGGCTTCTATGCACATTGAGAAAATGGTAGATGTAGCGTCACCACATACACCAAAAGTAGAACAAGTGCATAATCATCCACTGTAGAAATCATTTTACAGCTGGAAATCACAGAACAATAGACAGGTTTTCTAGGTGATGTCTAATTCCTAAGGTTTCTGAAAAAGGATTTGCCAGTTTCGAATGAGGCAAGAGTTGACTATCGCCGGAGATCGTTACTTAGTGTATCTGCATTTACCATCTCTAACAGTAAATTAATCTATTTTTGTTCTGCACAATATGTAATTCTGTTGTCCCAAGAATGACTGTAATGAATATGGAAAGAAATATATTTTAAAAGCTGCATTTAGTTCAAAAGTTACATATCACTCAAAGTTTTACCCACTGAATTGACCCAGCAGCGGAACACCACCACCAAAGCACTTCATGCGGTGCACTGGGCGTTACTTAGGTTCTTTGCAGCGTCCCTTCGGCCCCAAGCTGCAACCCCTTTCATTCCTCTTACTATACCTCTGTTCAT
>NC_089762.1:28568390-28580890 GCF_040412425.1 Macrobrachium rosenbergii | reverse complement strand
CTAAGGTCACGCTTCGTTCTGCTTTTGCCATTTATCTTTTGCTGTGCAAGCGGCATCTGCAACGGTAGACTGTGTCCGGCATCTTTCACTTAACCATTTCTACATCTTTTTCATGTCTGTGTTGTTAAATGACGGTTAATTTCACCTTGCAATCCGTTCAGTACACGATTTTGTCAAGAACCGTAGGCTGCAATATTCAATTTTCTTCCCTGCCTTCGAGTCTCCGACCGGCCAATGAAGAATTAAAGGAATTTATTTCTGGTGATAGAAATTCATTTCTCGTCATAATGTGGTTCTGATTCCACAATAAGCTGTATGTCCCGTTGCTAGGTAACCAGTTGGTTCTTAGCCACGTAAAATAAGTCTAATCCTTCTGGCCAGCCCTAGGAGAGCTGTTAATCAGCTCAGTGGACTGGTTAAACTAAGATATACTATTTTCTTCCCTGCCTGGGAAGACTACACTAGTTGTGATAATGTTTCCGTACATGGGTATTCTGCTCGATTTCAGTCGTACTTTTGACTTTAATTTTGACTGTGAGAGTAAAGATTACTTGGTAGTGTATTTTTATCTTGAAAAGTTACTTGGCGGTGTGTTGTTCACTTGTGAAGTTACTTGGTAGTGTATTTTTCTCCTGTAAATTACTTGGTAGTGTTTTTCTCTTGCAAAGATATATTTTGTAGTGTATTTTTCTCTTGTAAAGTTACTTGGTAATGAAGTGTTTTTTACTCTTGTCAAATTACTTGGTAGGATACTTATGTCGAAATGCATTCTTCATTCGATAAATGTTTATTTTTTCATTATATCTGAGAGATTTTAATCGGACCAGTGAGACACTTTTGTAGATAGTCCCAAATGGCATGCTACAACTGAGAGGCAAAATTCGGAGCGGAAAGAAACGCAAGGAATCCGATGGAAAGTGATAGACAGATAGCATTGTTGCTGTGGCAGGATGGACCAATGCAGAAGACCTCAGTAATGGAGCAGTGACACTAATGCCAACAGTGTGCCTTGAGCTGCATACTACGGACCATAGACTGCTGGGGGCGAGGGCCAGCGGTCCCTAAACGAACCCTGAGCTAGTCGATCCGTCCCTGGTGTCTTCATTCATCAGCGCTGAGGAGGAACATTCGAAACCCGTGTCCTCGAAACAGAACACAGATGTTCGCCCGTGTTTACACAGGCTCGAAACAGGCAAGCATAATTTTCGCCGAAGGTTGATGGCGACCATGTTGCTCCTTTCACGCGCTCGCACTGTTGCTATTGAAAGTCGATGGCAAGGACGATGAAGTCATGCGGTCTGCAGAGCAAGAAATGGAGTTGGTTGGGTCTCGACGTGCGCTGCCGAGTTTGTTTTACTGATTTTTTAAAAATATATATTTCCTCTATTCACAAATGTCACATGAAACGGGAATCTTCAGGGGAACTATTTTCTCAGTTTCTTTTCGAAATTATAACCATTTTACCCATGGGCAAACCTCGTTGGTTTTTATCTATGGTTTTGAAAAGGTAGACTACTATCTGTTTTAATTAATTTTTTATCTTTTATGTAGTTTTTAATGAGATATTTGAATACTTTAATTATGTTGAAGTTGAAGCTTGCTATCAGATGAATTTTCTTTATGGTTAAGCTGTGACCTACTTAGAACACTTGGAGTTACTTAGTGAGGGTAATTCATATCAGGCCACGTTCAATAAACGTCTTGAAGATCTCATCTTAATTAAACTGAATTTTATTTTTACTTGTTATTCGTAGTCGACATTGAAATATTTTGTTTAATGAATTCATTTTTTTTGTTTTATCAAATAAAACATTCATTAAGATCAGGTTTTTTGAGATTTTAATTTGAATCCATTTTGATTTCTATTTTAGAAATTTTAGAGTGTTAATGAAGCGATTGCTCTTAATAAACAATATTTTTTTTATTTTTTCAATTCAGTCAGATGGATAATTCGAAACGTAAGTTAATCCTATATAGAAATATTTAAAAGTTTATTTATTCAAGTTTTCTTGTACTCCTCCTCTGATTGTAATCAACAATATCTCTCTACCGAAAAGTAGGGAGAACTAAAGAAAGATCCTCTATGACTAGAATTAAAACGTCCGCTTTATTTATGTATTTATTTATTTAATTCTTTTACCTGTGGCATTGCCGAGTTTCTATTCTTTTCCAGCGTCCTCGTCATACTTTCTTTTATAGCTCATATTTAGTCTCGCATGACGCCTCATCTCGATTCATCTCTTCAACAGAAGTCACTCTCGCTTCTTCACTCGCACGAATTTCAAGCTAATTAATCGCGACGTTATTTAATAAATAAATGCCAAAGACCAACTTCGTCAAGGGTGAGACGACCTCAACGTCACCCGTTCATACTTGGTCACAGATCCTCAAGTGTGATGGCGAGTCTTTATTGGATGCCTCGGTCTCTTGTCATATATATATATGGTATTGGGGGTCAAGCTGTCCGTCCGTCCGTCGATCCATCCAGCCACACTGACCCCAATGAACCATTTTGGGAATGCCTCGAGGACCCCGCTTAGTAGTGGCTTTATTCATTCGGTGTGAGGTTTATTTATTAGTGTTGGGTTACCTTTTGTTTGATTTGCGGTTCTTTAAATTTGTGTTATAATTGACGTGGTGTCGGTGTTGTATATTTCGGTTGTCTTTAATCTCTTTGTTTTCATACATATATATATATATGTATGTATGTATATATATATATATATATATATATATATATATATATATATATATATATATATATATATATATATATATATATATATATATATATATATATATATGCATATATAGATACGAATGTAAGAAAACATAGGGATAAAAGACAACCAATATATACAACTTACAAAACATTTGCATGATCATATATATATATATATATATATATATATATATATATATATATATATATATATATATATATGTGTGTGTGTGTGTGTGTGTGTGTGTGTGTAATTCTAATAGCCACAATGCCCTCTTGTGGCTATTAGAATTACATATGTGTCTGGTAAAAGTGACCAGTAGATTCTGCATATATATATATATATATATATATATATATATATATATATATATATATATATATATATATATATATATATATGTATAGATATATATATATATATATATATATATATATATATATATATATATATATAATTATATATATATATATATTTTGTATTTATAATTATACTTATATTTCTATAAAGGTAAAAAGGGATACCTTGGTTGTCATTCCACAACCTGAAGAAGACCTGAATGTATTGATGAATTCAGCTGAATATGAAATGACCCGTCGAATACTGACGAGACTGTTTTGCAGAATATGGAATGAGGAAACCAGCCTGGCGGTGGATGGATTGGAGGTCATATTAAAGATAACAAAGAGATTACCAGACTGAATGTGGCATCTGTAGAAGCATTGCACTTACACTTGGAAATATTTATATTTCTTGGTCTTCATAGACTGGAGAAATCCTGTAGTGGGTAGTGCCGTCAGTGCACCTCATGCGTTGCACTATAGGCATTATTTAAGGTTCTTTGCATCTTCCATGCAGCTCCTAGCCGCAACCCCCATCATTCCTTTTACTGTACCTTAGTTCATATTCTCTCCCTTTCATTCCTCTTATTGTACTTCCGTTCATATTCTCTTTTTTCCATCTTCCACTCTCTCCTAACAGTTGTTTCTTAGTGCAAATTGCATGGTTTTCCCTCTGTAACACCTTGAAAACCTTTTTACTCTCAATTTCCCTTTCAGCTCTGAATGACTTCATAGGTCCCAGGGCTTGACATTTTGCCTAAATTTCATATTCCATTTCAAAAGCTTGAGAAAGAAATTGACGAGAATCATTAGAGATGATTAAGCTGGTTATAGGAAAAGCAGGAATTGTGTAGATCAAATATGTGTGTGAAGGCAGAGTGTTATATAGTGTTTGGGTTTTAAAATTCCCCTTCTGATTCCTTTTGTTGACTACAAGAGGTCATTTGATTGCGTCCATAGATCTATATTATGGTATTCTTGTTAAATGTGTAACACTAATTGAAAGTATCCGTTAACGAAGCAGATGCAAAGTTATGATGCTGAGGGTCTTATCAATGGAAATATAGTAAATAGCGGGTGCTGCAAGGAACTATTGTTTCACCTTTGCTGTTTCCCTTCTTATAGATTTCATTATGAAAAAAGTGGTAGGAGAAGGAAGAGAAGATTTAAACTGGAGTAACAATAGAAGTTTGAGACTTAGAATAGTTGCAATAGCATTTATTTTCTTTTATTTTAAAATTCTCTTTGTTCCTATCTGTCATAAAACACTCGCTCCAAAGGGCTGGGGTCCAATAGTTGTATATCTGTGTCCTGTTCTGGTAGGTAATTTCATATATCTTTCGCTCTTGACTATAGTTTCTTCTTGCCCCGTAAATGATCATTCTGTTCTTTGGAAGCTAGCTTAAATTAATTGCCCAATCATATTTTTAACATAGCCTAATTGTAGGCATAATGTGCTTAATAATAATAACGTTAATTAAAAACGTGGGATGTGCCGTTCGAACATTTTTAATAATAGATAATGTATGAAGCAAAGTTCGATTAGCAATGATAAGAAGGATGATGTGAAGTGTATTTTGTATAGAAGAAATCGGTAAAAATAATCTGTCTTCTGATTTTGGTTCAAGTCCATACATCATTCTTCAATTAAAATAATAAAACATCACTGAGTTTGTAATTTAGATATTTGTTTGGCAATAATTTTCATACTTTCTTGAAATTGTATAAGAGCAAAGACAATTATAGTCTCTGGCCGTAAATCATCATGACATCTGGTGCATTTTATTATCGTGAGATGAATTATTCATTCTAATGAATTGTCATTTATTAATGTTGGTCACGTGACCGTTAAAGATGGTTATGATTGATAGTTCATGTATTAATAAAGAACTGGTCCAGTTCATCAGTATGGTAAGAGGATGATAAAAGATTTAGTCTCTCTCTCTCTCTCTCTCTCTCTCTCTCTCTCTCTCTCTCTCTCTCTCTCTCTCTCTCTCTCTCTCTCTCTCTCGTTTTGTAACTCTATATATGGTACTATATATATCGATTAATCACTGTCTTTCTGTCGGCCTCGTTGTCACTCCAAATTTAGTTATAGAATCTCTCTCTCTCTCTCTCAAAAAAAAAAAAAAAAAAAAAAAATTTTCAGGGGACTGGACCGTAGACTCGAGGGCTGTTTGATTTATTTGTGTGCTCGTATTCGTTACATGTAACTACTTAGCGTATTTTCCTATATTTGCGTGTTAGATGTCGCAAGAGTTGTATTGGTAATTATTTGTATCGAAAGAGTTGTATTTGTAATTCCTAAATCCATGTAAAGTAATTAACTGTGAACGAAGACACATCGCCATACTGCATTAATGCCTTCCAAAGGTGGGACAGCTCTGCGTTCTGTTAGTTCCTGTTGATTACGAAACAGGATATGGTAAGTGATAATACCCATTTTATACAGCTAATAATTTCTGTCAGCTGAGAAGAAACGCCAGAATCGGGAATTCATTGTAACTAGAATAGAGCATCACGCTTTGTACATTTAGTCTTTTGACACGAGAAACATTTTAGGAATCCCAGCATCTTAAAGCAAAGATGATTTTACTTCCTTTTACATTGATGGGCGATCTGAGTGTCTAGAATCTAGATGGTTTAAGCAGTAGAGATTGAATGGAATGAGTTGCTAATGAGGTTAATCTAATTCAACATATAGTATTGATAGAGACAATGTGATGGGTAGATGGTTTCACCTCTGTGCTGTGAGAATTACTCGTCGAGGCTCTTCCGTTTTGAATTTCCGGAGCACTAATCTCTCTCTCTCTCTCTCTCTCTCTCTCTCTCTCTCTCTCTCTCTCTCTCTCTCTCTCTCTCCAACATTTTCTGATATTCGCAATGATCGACAATCAACTGGGTACTTAATGCTTTGGTCAGAGCAACAGAGATATATATACCAGATATTAAAGAAACGCGTACGAATCGTTATTTTTCCGACCCGTGGATCTAATACAGTGTTCCTCGGTCGTGAATGGTGTTTGTTATTGCTTGTAATACAAGGGTAAAAGAAAGAGAAACTCAAGGTTTGCCTCATCTTTGTCCTTCTAATTTCCCGTTTGCATCGACAAGAGATACTTGTTCTGATCAACAGGGGGAACAGCTGGTTCCCTTCCTGATTATTGTTTTATGCTTTCGCCGGTGCGAGATTAGATGTAATCGGGTGTTATTTAAAGGTCGCGCTTTCTGGAGAGAACTGTGTATGCTTGAAAGAGGAAAGTGTGCATGTTCAGTCAGTTTCTCTCTCTCTCTCTCTCTCTCTCTCTCTCTCTCTCTCTCTCTCTCTCTCTCTCTCTCTCTCTCTCTGATGCACTTCTACTTATTAACTTTCTGAATTTTCTCTCAATATCTTTCATTTATACTTTCAGCTCTCTCTCTCTCTCTCTCTCTCATCCGTATTCACTTCAGTTCGGGCGACGATAGAGTCATCACCGGAGCTGCTCCTTAGTGTCGAAAAGGAAATCGAGGAGAGGATTATACTCCTCCTACGTTTAGGGAGCTTGAAAGACGTTCTTTGAGACAGATAATTTATAGATCATTTTCTCCCTAAAAGTGCAATGGGGTTGATGATTGGGTTGAAGGGGGGAGGGAGGGTGGAGTTGGGGGGTTAGGGGGCGGGGTTGGAGAGGTGGGATGGGGTGTTAGTGTTGGGTGTAAATGGAAGGAAGAGAAAAATATAGGGGATGAGCCTACGACCATTATTTTTTTATTCCTTTTTTTCAAAAAGGAGTGTCTAGCCCCAAGAGGAATGAGAAAGAAAAAGGGAGATAAAATGGCATCGAGACACTCTACGGGAGCCTTTGAGAGCCATTTATTTCAGAGTGATTGAAAGGCTTTTGGGCGGGTGTGGTCAGAACGTAGCCTGATTTAAGAAGGTTGTAAATGTCTCGGAGGATATAATATAGTGAAATAGGGTCATATCATCAGCGGTTGTTAGCGCCCTGTCTCTCTCTCTCTCTCTCTCTCTCTCTCTCTCTCTCTCTCTCTCTCTCTCACACACACACACACACACACACACACACACACACACATATATATATATATATACTTCTGCTCATTAACTTTCTCAGTTTTCTCTCACCATCTCCCAGTTATACTTTCCAACTCTCTCTCTCTCTCTCTCTCTCTCTCTCTCTCTCTCTCTCTCTCTCTCTCTCTCTCTCTCTCTCTCTCTCTCTCTCTCTCTCTCTCAAAACACCTCCTTGTCTATTCGTTATCCCAGACATTTGGGATCATTGTCCGCAGAATCGCTGCGGAAGCTGCGTCTCATGAACGGAGATATTGGGGATACAAAGAACGATTTGACTCGAGTGCGCAGAATAAGATGCGGTTCATTGAAGCGCTGCCAGAAGGAAGGAAAACAGGGAAGTCCTGGATTATGTTTTTATGCTTTACTGCAATGTCAGCTATTGAACAGTGCTGTTTCTGTTGTATATATGCCCTTTTTCATCATGACTATCTTCTTTTGTAAGTATTTTTTTATTTTTTTCATTATAAATATTCGTTCATTACAGTATGAACAAATAAAAAGTACTTATAAAAGATAAGTTAGTCATGATGAATGTATTCTTTTACAAGCCTATTAGTAATCAATACCTTTCAACTAATAGTCTCAATAGATACGGTTATATTTTAGCATAATGCTGTGATTTGGTACTTTTAAGGAAACTCTGTTTTTATTTAATAATTACTCTACGGACATAACAAATTACTTGAAGAATATTGAGCGTACTTTTAATTCCATTCTTAATTCATTTGTATAAGAATCTATTATTATTATTATTATTATTATTATTATTATTATTATTATTATTATTATTATTAAAATTCTATTTATTGCTTTTTTTCATCTTTAGATAATTTTCATTTATCAATCTGATACTTATTAATATAATTTGAATTAATTAAAGTCTGCTTATGTTCCAGCAGTTATTATGATCACTTGAATTAATTAAAGACTGCTTATGTTCCAGCAGTAAGTGATTGGATGACCGACCAAATAAGTACAATAAGACTTATTACATTGTGTATCACATTGAATGCCTTCACAAAAGTCAGCATGAAGAGCAAGTCAAAGCAGAATAAACGACCGCGTAAAATATTGACTGGGTCTCTTGTATACCCGAGTCTTTAGACCTTGCTGTATACAGTATATGCAGGGGAAGAAACCCACAACAAAGGCACTGCCTCCCTTGTGGGTGAAACGTCCCGAATTACACCTTTCGTACCTTGAAAGCCCTTGGCTGTTCTCTTTCCCTGCTCATCCTCTCTCTCTTCTTCTCTTACTCCTCCATCTCCATCCAACAGACCCTGTCTTTTTCTCTTCATTGTACGGCATGACTGAACCTGGGCAGCTGCTCTTAGGGGCGAAGAATGCCTCATGCCACAGGCATATATATAGTTGTTATTGTTGTGTGTTGTGGAGATGCATTCTTTGGAATAGTTCGTTTCCGCCTGCCTTGGGATGCTATCTCATGAAGAAGCCATTTGCGCTTTGCATAAGCTCGATATGTGTGGCCTAAAGGCAAGGAGAACGTATAAATACATTTTTTACATTTACATTACTTTATTTAAATTTTTTATCTTTGTTAATTTATTATTTTTTTCTAAGAGCAGATCTCTTCTTTATGTATTTCCTATTATCGGTAATTTCTTTCAAATGAGCACCATACTCTTTGGAAGCTTGAATTGCAAGTCAGTGTCCCCTGCTGGCCTGTTCCGTATGAATAAGGTTCATCTCCTGAATAATAATAATAATAATAATAATAATAATAATAATAATAATAATAATAATAATAATAATAATAATACTTGTATCCAGTATGTTAGACCAAGAAACTGTGTTAGCTCTATATTCTGTGTGTGTATATGTATATATATATATATATATATATATATATATATATATATATATATATATATATATATATATATATATATATATATATAATGTAACCATGCTCATAATGTTCTAGGTTCTTCATCGTAATGTCGTTAGGTTACGGGTATTACAACTGTAAAGCAAACAAAGAACAGCCTTTTTGTCTGTTCTTTTTTATGTATGATTACATTATAATGATATGCACTCCGCACAGAGTTTCCGGCATTAGAAGGAAGGATGATTTTGGTAATCAAGAAGAATTCCTGTCACGCAAAAGGGCAATGCCCCAAGAATGTCACATGTTCAACCTTGAATATATGAGATTCGAATTTACTAAAACCAAGAGGAAAGAGAGTCGGACAGTGAAAAGATGATTACATTATAATTAGTTGTTTTGTCGGACTTTCCTTACAGTAGGGCATTATTATGATTACTCATGCTACCACCTCCACATATTATTGACTTTTTGCATAGTGTCTAATAGTTCCATGTGCTGACAGAGAACAAGGAAGGAGAAATGTTGACATATATCACATTTTAATAGTTACTTTATTAGGCTTTCCAACCCCTCAAGAAGATTACATCACATATTTAGCAGTTTGGTCGGACTTCCCTTACGCTTTGACATATGATTACGCAACGCTGTCGTTCTTCCTCATTTCTTTGTTTTGCAATTCACATAGGATTGTCTTCATGCTTAATGTCTAACAGTTCAGGAATATATTGGGAATAGATACGTACGAGGTATATGTTATGCCAAATTATAGTTGAAATCAATCGAAAAATTCTTATTTAAAAATAACACACATTATATATATATATATATATATATATATATATATATATATATATATATATATATATATATATATATATAATATGTATATGTATGTATTATATTTATAATTTTTTTAACAATCTGCCTTTGGTCCGAATGCTCATTTATTTTTGTTTAATGTGCTTACGCTCCTGCACATTTATGTGCTTACAGATTTGTGATTATGAATTCACTGCATAGATACTGATCTGGCCTACACAGTTAAGGATGTGTCTGCTTATGAGGGTGAATAAGCAGTGTAAATTGCATATTACTTCAGGATGTAATTTAATTAGTCCTTTCGCTCTTAATTGCCATTCCATTTAACGTGGCCATGGGCACTCGTGTATACAACTGCCTTGTATGTATCCTGAAGCTGAATTCATAGAATAAGTAATACACTTTGCAACATCATTAATTACTACTTTCTCTTGGTAGGGAGCCGGCCAAGGCTTTACAATATACTTAGTTCAAGGCTATATGTATAACATGCGGTTTGGTATATGGAGACTATCTAATTTACATAGCCCATAGTTTTTTTTTTTTTTTTTTTTTTTAGGGTCTCATGTTCGCATTTGTGATGTCTAGTTCGATTTGTTAACTTTTCCTCTTTTTCACTATGATTATTCGTTTTAGTTATTCATTTAATTCGGTTCGTATTTCTAGTTTGTTCAAAAACTAGTTTAGACATTTGAATCAGAGCGTAATATTTTTCTTTAGCAAGGATTGTCAACGTAATTCAGCTTTATTTTTATGAAATTCTCAGATTTTGAGAAATGTGTGCATATGCCTTCTGAATTCTGACACAGGTAAGAGAGAGAGAGAGAGAGAGAGAGAGAGAGAGAGAGAGAGAGAGAGAGAGAGCCGAATATTAGCTTTCCAAGTTAGGAACTCAGCTCTGCAGATAAATCTTGTCCATTCTCAGCTCGTCTGCGTTATTTTGTCAGTTTTTATCTCGCCACCTTATAATCTCGCTTTCTTGGTCCCAAACATTTTTCGTGGTCGACAGTTATTGATCGCACTAAAATGTACACACACACATTATATAATATATTATATATATATATATATATATATATATATATATATATATATATATATATATATATATATATATATATATATACATACATATATATATATATATATATATATATATATATATATATATATTCTTTTCCTCTTGAAAAAGGAAAAAGAGTATATATACTAGTTGACCAACCCGGCGCTGCCCGGGAAAACTGAATGACAACCAGTAAGCACACTCTCTCTCTCTCTCTCTCTCTCTCTCTCTCTCTCCTGTTAAGATAGTTGCTTCAATTACATTGCCCAACATTTTTAACATTTTATATTTCACCCCTCGCAACCTCCATTCCTATCAGGGCTGAACTTGGACTTACAGACATCGGGAGTGTCACTGTTCATCTCAGCGTCCTAGAAAACTATGGACTAGACACTAATTTATATCGCTTTCGGTTATTCTTACATGTTACCCCCTTTTCACCCTCACCCCCTTTGGTGCCATGGATGCCTTAACACCCCCACAGTATTCTTTTCCAGATGGTAAGGCATATATATACCAAAATGAGGTATGATAACCTGGTAGAGTTTATTTAGCTACCAAGTCTATGGGCAGAATGAGCCCTGTCTCAGGGAAACCCTTTCATTCCCACCCCATTTGGTGCCCGTGATGTCACCCCCCCCCCCCCAGTATTCTTTTCCAGATAGTAAGTCATATTTATGCCAAGTTTGGTTGAAATTGGTCAGTGCATTTCAGAGTTATGCTGGAGCACACACACACACACATATCCATTTTTATATATATAGGCCCAATAAAAAAACTTCTTCTTGATCAACTTTAGTATTAGATACACTTGAATCGGAGTGATCGTATTTAAGGCTTAGCAGTCACAGGCGTAAGTGTGAAGAAGTGTAGAAGTTAGAAGTGACCAATAGATTATATATATAAAAAAAAATATATATATATATATATATTTATATATATATATATATATATATATATATATATATATATATATATATATATATATATATATATATATATATATATATATATATATGTATATTATATATGTGTGTGCGTGTTCATTATGTGTGTGTGTGTGTTTTTAGATGGTATTCGTTATTAACTGGACATTTATAACAGATTGTTATTTTGAAAAAAGTAGAATGACAAACAAACGAAAAGGGTACAGTAATATACTTGCTTATAAAATCTATCCCGGGCCCTTGCAAGTAGCATTGACGCATGTGCGCAGGCTGACATTTCCATAACCTTTGTTGAAGGTGTTGACACGGTGTGCTGATTGAGATAGTTTTTTTTTCTTCGTTTTCTTTAATCACGGCAAGTTGTGCTCTTTCCCTTACACTTGTTTTCTGTTTCACTGGAAAGTAGGTTTGTTTGTGGGTTTTTTTTTGTGTGTGTGCCTCTCCGCTTCTATCTGTGTGCCTTAGGCGAACGTTAATAGCATTATTGATAGTAATTTTTTTTAACAAGAGAACTTTTTTCCTTTCACACTCATTCTATATTTTTCCATATATTTATGCTGTATTGTTTCTTGTTTTTTGTAACAGTTTTTTCCTAAATAATGTCTGTTTTACGAGAGCAAAAACTTTTCGATTTTATTTCAAAATAAGCTCTCTCTCTCTCTCTCTCTCTCTCTCTCTCTCTCTCT
>NC_089762.1:28520890-28565890 GCF_040412425.1 Macrobrachium rosenbergii | reverse complement strand
CTCAATATTTGAAGTAGAGTTTTCAAGAGTTTATCTTTGGTTAAGTGTTTATATATGTTTGATTTAAATTCATTACACTTATATTTCCAATGTAATTTTAAGGTTATTCAGTTGAGTTCATATTTCGTATTGTGGTTACTGTTTGTTCGTGTACTATTGCTACTAGTGCTGTCACTACTATTACTACTATTTTCTTTAAAGATAAGGGACTCGCCATCACTTGCATAAGCTCAATTAATGCCCATCAAAAAGGGTCCTCATACCCTTGAAGGGCAGGATCATTTATCACCTCTCCTTCTGTAGATTCAAGGCAGAATTGGGCGTCTTTTGATCTTGTCCCGGTGCCCTTTGGTATAGAAAAAGAAAAAACAGACATCAGAATGGAAGGGTTCAGTGACCTTCTGTGTTGATATGCGTCTGGTCGGGCATCTTTCCCTTCTCGCCCCTTCCCCCTCCCCCTCCCCCTCCATTTCTTCAGCACACACGTGATGAGTGAGGAGGTGGCGTTATGTCCCCCGAACCCCTCGCCTTCACCCACTCCCTAGAAAGAAAGAGAGAGAGAGAGAGAGAGCCGTGGGCGAACCCTTTTACTTAACCAAAGAGCAAGTGGCATCGACCTAGTAAGGTATACAGTCTCATAGCGAGATATATTTGGAAAGGTATCCAATAGGACTTTCGGTCCTTGCCTTATTCGTCCTTCTTAGTTCGGAAAAAAGGTGTCTTTTAATTGAAATGTATCCATAGTGTCAGTCCCGTAATTTTCAAAATGTAGCTCGTTCTCAGTTATGTAATAAAAAGTCGAAGTAATGCAATTGAATAATACAAGTAGAATCGGAAAAGACACACGATTCCAAGACTTCCATATTTTATAGGTGAACTAAATGAAGACTTACCCGGACCGTCAGACCGTTGAACTTGTTATTACTGAGGAGTTTCTGTGAGGAATAGAATCCTGATGCTTACACCTTGCCTAAGGAAGTAGCGGCTGCGTCCAGCGAGAATATTACTCAAGGAATTAACAAAACAGGAAATTTTTATCATTTGACGTAGACGCTTGGTCTTTGACGAGACGGGTTTACCTTTTTTAAGAACATCTCTTGGTATCTGTATTCAGTGTTTAATACAGGTATAGACGAGTCTTATGAAAATCTTTGACATCTAGAGAGTCCACACAGTCTCTTAAAGAGGTATGTTCACCCAGACCTCTGATGTTATCTTTTTAAGGAAGGTTACTATTTACTTCAAAGTGTAAACCGTCAACGAAACAAAGATAATAGTAAATACGAAATGACAGAAAAAGAGAAAAGGATCCACCACCAGCACTTCGATGCAGTATCCTTCCCAGCATTTTAGATGCTTCGGACAAAATAAAGACCGACAAAGGGCGACTTTCTTATAATGGCTGAAAAAATAAAGGTAATATGAGAAGGGTAAAACCGTGTGTGAATTGTACAAAGGTGGTTTGAGGGGTGTTTATTAATAGGAAGAAGAATGTAGGGCAAAGAACAAATTCATCAAGTATATTTTACGTCTTTTGAGAGGGTCATGTCGTTGTTGTTAACCCAAAAATAACTACAGAAGTGAAACAAGAAACTTTGAGTACGTTCAAAGAAAGAAGAAAGTACCCATGTTATGTGACCAGTCTTTTTAAGATTTTATTAATTATATATATATATATATATTATATATATATATATATATATATATATATATATATATATATATATATATATATATATATATATATATATATTATATCCAATGTAGCACGAATGAACGCGTGCTTGAGAATATCATAAAATCCACGTAAGGAGGTGAGTAAAGACCGGAACTTTGAACAAGTACTTTCGTAGTTTATTCTACGAAAGTACTTGTTCAATGTCCCGTTTTCACTCGCATTTCTTAGAACCATGGGTTCCACAACCCTCTGTTGGGCGTTCATAGGCCATGCAAAACGGTGCACACATACACGAGTCGTGTGTGCATTCTCAGTTTTGTATACATCTCTGCCTATTAGTGTAAATGTATGTGTACGCTTCTGCATACAGAATGAGAGTGTTTATGTATTCGTTACATGTATTTTTCTTGTCTACTTATTCATATGAAGAATTACGTCTTTTCTTTGCATTGTCGTTTAGCTTAAAATGAGACTAAGACAAATGACTCTCCTGACAGATCACCTGTCACGTTAGATTTACACGAGGTCAGAAATTGTTGGTTTTGTAGAGTTGACGGTTGGACAAGAAATTAATAGTTTCTCGCAAAAAGAGGTGTTGGGGGTGGGGGGGGGGTCGTGTTTGGGATGGTTCCTGACGAGCGAAACATAAAAGAAACGAGGGAAAGACATTGATTGTGGAAAAGTGATATATTTCTAGTGATCTTGTAATATTCCTATAAGTGTCTGTTCTAGTGTTATGTCTAACCTTTGTATAAAATAAAATCGGGAGATGAATTATTAATAGATATTTTAAGCACACACACACACACACACACACACACATATATATATATATATATATATATATATATATATATATATATATATATATATATATATATATATTAATGTATACACATACTTTATCATGTAATTTACACCGAATTGAACAGAAAAACATGAAATAAAGGCGTTGCTTTTAATAATGAATGTTCATTGCATTGTATATTTATTTACTCATAGTACTTATGTGTATTCGTAATTGTTTATCTGTGCTTGCATTATATTTGAGGACTGGACATACAGCGCCACCTAGAAACGATAATGTATTATTAAATGTGTATCCAGTATTTTTCTTAGTAAGTAAAACTAATATATTTTCTTTTGTCTTTTTACTTAGGTGAGTTTGTTGGCGGTGTCGATTTAATGTGAGTTCAGAACCAGATGTGCCTAAAGTAAGTTCCCATAAATATTTATAAACGAAGGGGTTGTAATTCGATTGGGTTGTTTGTTTCACAGTAGAGAGAGAGAGAGAGAGAGAGAGAGAGTCTTGGGAGGAAAAGTAGTCGTAAATGAAGATTGGAAGCCTCAGGTTACAATTGTTATTAAGAAGTTTTATGAACCCTTTCAAGGTACACCCTTTCATTTTTTTTCATTCGACATAAGTCATCTAGTTGACATAAAAATCAGGAAGATGTAATTAAAAGAATGTATAGTAAGTTAGAGACAAAGAATTCCAAGTTGAGTTCCTACTCTAAATAAACGGTGATAATTATAGTGGACAGCTCGATTTCCGCTACAGTTAGATCGTCTGATAATTGAGTTTTTACTTCGTTGTAATCAAATACGTGGTGAGAAATATGTGATATTATCATTGAGCGGCGGCTTCTTCCCTATTATTTTTTTTATTAAAAAAATTACGTTTGGTTGTTATTCCTTTCATCGTGGTCGGTATAGCTATAACTTTTTTCAGCTCTTTTTGATCATTTTTTCCAGGTTCTGGTTGTCTTCTCACTTTGTTTACAAATAGAAGGGATGTGGACGAGGAAGTAGACTTTTTTATGCTGGACAGTTATATTTTTTATTTTATCTTTTTTTTTATTTTAAGATGATTTGTTTTCTTGGTACATTAGTTACTTGTTCGCATTTTTATTGACTTTTGGGAAGCCTAACCTTTAAAAGATTTGATAATCAAAAGTGATGTTTCAGATTAGTTTATCTTCATCATTTTTGAGGTCACGTGACTCAAAATCGTAATGTAAAGTATCCAATCCTTGTTCTCTCTCTCTTCTCTCTCTCTCTCTCTCTCTCTCTCTCTCTCTCTCTCTCTCTCTCATGTAAGAAAAGCTTTAAAATGTAGACTAGCCAGATTAACTCTCTCTCTCTCTCTCTCTCTCTCTCTGAGACTGTAAGAAAGACAAAGAAGCGCTTTAAAATGCAAACCAGCTAGGTTAACCCCTCTCTCTCTCTCTCTCTCTCTCTCTCTCTCTCTCTCTCTCTCTAAGACTCTAAGACTGTAAGAAACTTTAAAATGCACACCAGCTGGTTGTCTGCTCTCTCTCTCTCTCTCTCTCTCTCTCTCTCTCTCTCTCTCTCTCTCTCTCTCTCTCTCTCTCTCTCTCTCTCCTGCAAGAAAAGCTTTAAAATGTAGACCAGTCAGATTAACTCTCTCTCTCTCTCTCTCTGAGACTGTAAGAAAGACAAAGAAGCGCTTTAAAATGCAAACCAGCTAGGTTAACCCCCGTCTCTCTCTCTCTCTCTCTCTCTCTCATGTAAAAAAAGCTTTAAAATGTAGACCAGCCAGATTAGCTCTCTCTCTCTCTCTCTCTCTGAGACTGTAAGAAAGACAAAGAAGCGCTTTAAAATGCAAACCAGCTAGGTTAACCCCCGTCTCTCTCTCTCTCTCTCTCTCTCTCTCTCTCTCTCTCTCTCTCTCTCTCTCTCTCTCTCTCTCTCTCTGACTGACCGACCAGAAAGGCGCCAGGCTGGCAGAAAGCCTTTTCAGAAGGTGCAAGATGCATGGGAATTTTCCCAGAATCTCTTTATGGAAATGACAGTAGTACTTTCAAGACGCTGATGGCCACTCATGGTACTTTTGTTTACACATCTTCAGTTTTGTTTAAAGGAGGGCAGTGCAAACTATTTTCAACTTTCAAGGCCTTATATCGCCTCGCAAATCCTTCAGACCATCTGTAGTTACTTTTGTGTTAGCGGTTATTCCCTGGTGGGTATCGATCAGATCAAGTTGGATTTGGGTATTCGTCTGAATCTGGAAGTGAGAGTTTTAACCATAGCAGTGCCATGTACAGACTGACCTTTTACTTAGGAGAGGATTATTACGGTTCCATTCTGTCAGGTCTGCTTAAATGTTTATTTTTGTGGTCACATTTTTTCTTATTTTCTCCTTTTTCACCATAATCACTTTTGAAGAGACGAACCCTGAGTTGGTTTTTCTCGAAAGGAGAAAAGGCGAATTTCTGTTTGCTGTGACAGGCATTTTTTTTTTTTAACTTCTGATGTTAGCTCCATATATAAACTTTTGTCAAGAAGGAATGGGGAGAAAATGAAATAGAAAAAAAAATTTACATCAGTTCGAATTATTCATTTGACTCCCATAAAAACCGATGATTGATTGTTACTAAAGTTGCTCTTGTTATATGACGCAGGTCTTATGCTAACAAGAACCTTTCTTGTATGAACACCCCTTAATGCCATAGTGAAGTCGTTTATTTCAAAGGTCTTTTTAAGTAAAGCTGAGATTTTTTTACCAAGTGAAATTATAGGTTTGAATGTTGTATGAATTTGAATATACTTCTCGTTCCTTATTATTTCCAACTTGGATTAATTTTTCATGTTTTTATCTTGCTATTTATGTTACTCCGTTATTTAATAAATAGATTGTTAGCATGTAATGATAAACGACCCAAAATTACAGTTACGACCTTTCGACGTATATGCATAGGCTCGTAGACATACGCACCGAGACCTAAACCATTATACCATGCGTGACTTAAGGTACCATAAACAATGTTTAGCATGGCCGTAACTAGCGACCTCCAGCAGCTTTAAGTCCTAAGATGCTTAAGCGTTTGTAGGATGTCATTTGGGATCACGATTGACCGACGGCCTCTTAAGTGGGCGATCAATCATCCGGACAAATGTACATAGATGGTAAACCTCCCCTATGGTTAATCTTCAAGGGAATATCACCCCGGTTCAAATTCGCCTTGACGTAAG
Source organism: Macrobrachium rosenbergii (assembly GCF_040412425.1). NCBI lineage: Eukaryota > Metazoa > Arthropoda > Malacostraca > Decapoda > Palaemonidae > Macrobrachium > Macrobrachium rosenbergii. The sequence continues at coordinate 28,560,216 of NC_089762.1, read as the reverse complement.
GAACTCGTGCGGGAGAAGCCGTCAAGGGAGAGATTACTTATCAGTTGTAATTTATTTATTCATTATCCCATTCACACACTCAACGAAAGTTGATGTTGCTGTAATCTAGATGAGATGAAGCTAAATAAAAACACTATTTATTCGTTGTATTACTTCTTTCGAATGAACATCATATTCTTTGCAAGCTTCGATTTCAAGTCATTGGCCTCTGTGGGCTTGTTCCATATGAATAGTGTTCATCTTCTGAATAATATTAATAATAACAATAATAATAATAATGATGAAACTGAATAGAATTCGTATAATGAACAAGATTGCTTAGGGGGATGATAGATAATAAGAAAATATAACTGTCAAACAACTAAAAAAGTGCTGTCGTAACTCCTGTAAAATATTTGAAGTCATTTGACTTCACCGTAAAACCAAACGTCTGAACCCTGTCTTAGTTACTTTCTCTCTCTCTCTCTCTCTCTCTCTCTCTCTCTCTCTCTCTCTCTCTCTCTCTCCATAGTCTGCATTGTTTAGACTCTGATACCATAACTCAAGGGTACACTTTTAGCATCTCTTGACTGTCGATAATTGCATAGCTTGAAAAAGAACATTCGGAAGTGGAATGGGAAGAGAGAGAGAGAGAGGTTGGATGAGGGTGGGGAGGCTCTGTTGCTGACAAAAGTAGATGAGAGGGAAAGGGAAGGGTTGAGTTGCTACTTTGTTTTACGAGTATTGTATGAAGACGGAAATAATCAAAACAATTCGAATCGTTTAAAGATTTTATTAAAAAATTATCAATAAAATATTAAGGTGAGTTTTGGCCCCGTGATCTTCCCTTATCGGAAAGACACCCCTGATAGTGTCAAGTTACTCTTGACCAATAAGAAAAGACGAATATCAATAAAGAAGTTTTTTTTTTAATAAAGAAAAAATCGACTCGACAGAAAAAGAAACTTCGTCTGTGTCTTATAAGGGTGAATATCAAGAACGTCAGATCTCCACTTCCACCGAGATAAGAACACACGCACTATTTCACCTGTTAACGGTAGATTAGTCTTGATGAGAGGGTCGGCCTTTTGGGCAGCGGACCAGCTGGGCTAATTTCAATAGATATAAATCTCTCATATTGAGGGGGCGATGAAATTGATGAGGATTTCCATCGGTAATTTTCCAGTGTCTCCTTCTGTGATATTGCAACACTGACATTACTTTTGCTTTTTTTTATGTCCACGACCTCGGTTCTGTTACCAGATTACATGTATGGAGTTTATAATATGTGGATTTTTATTAGATAATTTCTGTGTGTGTGTGTGTTGTTTGAGTGAAAACTAATGAGATTTTTTTTTAAGTTCCACGACCTCGGTTCTGTTACTAGATTGCATGTATGGAGTAAATACTATATGGATTTTTATTTGATAATTTGTGTGTGTGTGTAATGTTTTAGTGAAAACTATTAAGATATTTCAGCCTAAGACTAGTGTGTTTACCTTAATTTTATTGTTATGTTCGTCTTACAATATCGTTAAATTATTGTTATCGTATTTCTGTAACTTATCAGAAGTCAGAGATGTCGTCAATGATGTGGAAAACATAGAACATAAATGATCTACTAAAGATTTAAGGGTTCCGCTATTGTTTGTAGGTTACATGGGTGTTTTTAAGTCAACGTGCATAGGTACCGTGTATACCGATATGTATGTGAAAGTGTTCGCCCACCTTCGTTCACAGTGTGAATGTGAAAATAGCAAGGAAAAGTAGCGAGAGTGTAAGGACAGACTTATCTCCATCTCCACGTCACCTTGACCGAAACACCATAATATCACTCCCTTCCTTCTCTTCGTGTTCTTGTCTCTCCTCCTCCTCCTCCTCCTCCTCCTCCTCCTCCTCCTCCTCCTTTTTCTTCGCTGCTGCCATCTCCAACTCTTCTTGCAACATTTTTTTGTGCTAATCCATCTTTCCAAGTGAGTATAAGCTAAAGGTACAGACCTAAAATTGAAGTATACTCTATTCTGTGACCCTTTGGCTGTTTTAGAATTTCACAGTGGGTGTCTGAACAAGTCTCTTGCTAAAAAATGATGCTTATCATTTGTAGGCCTTCCTCAATATCCTTCTTGTGTGTCATGAATTAGGATTCCGTTCCACGGTGGAACAGATGTAATTGAGTTAAAGGTTACTATTCTTATTATTTATGAATATGGGGTTTAACGCAGTTCAGCGCCCAGGACTTACAAAGACTAAACCCTTCACGCTTATCCTTTTGTATTTTGTGTTTGTCATCAGATTTCTTTGTCTTGGTGTGGGAGGCATTCTCGATCGTATTCAAGAATGATGATTCACCATACCATCCTACACGTCAGCTATTGAAAGGCCTGATTTGCGGAGTCTGCAAACTCCAATAAGCACGGGGTAGAAGAGTGGCATTATCTGAAAGTTTTACAGTTACTTTAGCTATGGTATGGTTATACGAATGTGATGCCTAATTGGACAGTATACATACATACATGTACATGTGTGTATATATATATATATATATATATATATATATATATATATATATATATATATATATATATATATATGTGTGTGTGTGTGTGTGTGTGTGTGTGTGTGTGTGTGTGTGTGTGTGTGTGTGTGTATACTTTGTGATACTTTTTGAAAAACACGGCAATTCAGATGACAGGTTATAGCTTGTATAGCTAAGAACAGCGAAACTGGATTAAGGGTAATTGAGAAACGCCATCTAATGCCCGCACGAGTAAAAATACCAAGCTGAGGAGACTAAATTAGCAAACAGAAAAAAAAATCGAGACGCACTGCTTTTAATGGACAGCATAATTAGAGGGATTAACTTTAAGGCAAACAAGCTGTGAAAAGGCGTAATGGATGACGACAATCCCAGGACTCGAGGGGGCATGAATCAGTGATGGATTTACCGCGCATGCGCTCTGGGCTCAAGTTGCAGTTCCTTCTACTCCTCGACATCCTAGCCCGCAATTACTTGCAATTTTAAAGTGTTTTGATGCACTATGAAGGTTTTATTATCCAGGAATTTTTAGTCAGAGTATCTTAGAGTGATCTTCACAGTTGTGGTCAAATCAATCTTTTTTTGTTATGCAAACAAATGCCCATTTTACAGCATTGCAATAAAATGTTTTCCGAATGTTTAAATTCGCTGTGGACAAAACTCACCTTCAAGAGTTTGTTAAAACAGATTTTTTTTCCTGCAGATAGCCTCTCTCTGTTTATTTTACTTATTATGCTTGCTTGTTTTTTCTTTTTTTTTTTTTTTATTATTTTCCCACCTTTTGTGTGCATTGGGGACGTGTTTATGTTACACGCTCCCGACGATGAAGTGACGTTTTTATTTTTATCGATGGAAATGGCATTTCTTCTTTTTCCTGTCTTTTCATCTTAAAAATGATTCGTCTTTTTGATGATTTTACCTTTCCTGTTCTGTCAGCGTAGCCGAAGAAGAAAGTATTCAGAGACACCAATCGTTCGTTTACCATTGATTTCTTACTTCATAAAAACTGCGAGAAATTTAACTCGACATTATTTTTATAATTTTTTGGTAGCTTGGAGTTTTATAATCTTACAAATATACTTTTAAGAAATTCATGAGACTTCTATTCCGATTTAATTACCTATTAGAAGTTTGACCAAAAAGTTGATTGTAGTCATCTGATATAACGTAGAATCAGACTGCATCCCTTCATTTTGAAAATCACTGCAATATACCCGGTTAATTTAAACTTAGATTTATTTCCTATTTGCTAGGTTCTTTTATACTCTGATTTATCATTGTATTATTGTTTTTATTAAACTGAGCCGCCATACTTTGAATGCGTATTGCAGATTGGAGATTTTTGGGTGCACTTCATGTATAAATACTAATTATTTATCATCATAGTAATCAATGGATTCTTGTGCACTTCATATTTTATGGTCTTATGATTATATGCTCACTGGATATTTTTCTTGAGACAAGCTGTTCACACACACCCGCAGGAAAAGAGAGACAGATCTCAGGTTAGAGCGATAGCAGGGTAAGGTATATGAAATAGATAATGAAGACAGCCGTTTCCTCTTTACTAAGACTAACCAACGCAAAAAAAGCCCTCTGATTCACATTCGAAATAATGACTAGTGTTACTTAATTCATCATATATTGTCGGCAGGAGAAGCTGAAGTTCGATCTGTTAATGCTAAAGGCACGATGTCGTAAATTAGACGATTCAAAAAAGAAAGAGAAAGTGGGCATGCAAAGTATTAGCCGAGAGAAATTCTACGCATTCGGCAACGGAATCCCTTCAGAAACCAATACCACACACTCACTGCTACGAGTCGTCACATCGTCCGGACCTTCGGTGCCGAAATGATTTTTTTTCTTCTTGTTTTTGTGGACGCTCGACTTTACCAGCAGCCTCCTCTCCCACTGGTTGCCTGGAAGGCCTTGGAAGAGAGCGAAAGTGTGTGTGTGTGCGTAACTGTCGGCCTGAACCGGTATGGGACTGTCTGTCTGTGTCTGTCTGTCTGGTTGGTCTTGAGAATGAGGAACGAATCGACGACCCCTTTCTATTTCGATGTTAGCCTAATAAGCTCACTCGGCTTGTTTGATCAACTTACCCGCTTGCCCATCTGACCACCCGACGGGTAGGCATCCTGGAATATATATGCCGAGTGGGTACGCTCGTGGACCTTAAATGGTCAAGAAAAATAAGAAAGTCGTTTGAAATGCGTTGGAGAGAGAGAGAGAGAGAGAGAGAGAGAGAGAGAGAGAGAGAGAGAGAGAGAGAGAGAGAGAGAGAAAGGCTCCAGCCAACCATCTCAATTTCGAGTGCTAGAAGCTCATGATATTATCGGCCATGAGCATACCTCCAGCAAAGAAGCTTCCAAGAAAATGATTTTGTTCAAGGAAAATGATGTTGAGAGAGAGAGAGAGAGAGAGAGAGAGAGAGAGAGAGAGAGTGAGAGAAGGCTCCAGTCAACTGTCTCAATTTCATGTGCTAGAAGCTCATGATATTAATTATCGGCCATGAGAACACCTCCAGCAAAGAAGCTTCCAGGAAAATGCTGTTGGTTGTTCAAAGAAAATGATGTTGACTTAGCATAGAGGAATGTCTTGACTTTATACCCTCTGGGTGAGATGCTATTGTGTTGCCGCGAGATGATGGGTCCTAGGGTCCTCAAGAATCCTGACAGGATTAGTAGAGAATTCTGCGAGCATACTAATGACTGTCCTTCAAGGGAAGGATTCGCCTCTGGCCCTTGGGGACTGCTTGTGTTTGTATTTGATTTTATATTAAGATGGGCTTTTGCATATTAAGACTCACTTTTTTGATAGTCCTCATTGAGGGCTTGACTCTTATATCCATGTCACCTTCCCGCATTTTGAAAAGACAGAGTAAGAGTGCACTCAAGGTTCGACTGCAAGCATGATACAGTATAGCCTAAGAACCTTCAGTTGATCATTTTATTAGCTGTGTTTGGATAAACATCGTTGAAGGAGAATGTTTACTGAAGATGACCAGCTTTAATTGCAGGAATACACAAACTTCACCTGAAAGATGACGAATTGAATAGGGGAGTATTTTCTTTTTTTATGAAGAATCACAATTCACGTTTACTTTGCCTTGCATAGTTTTCGTGACTGTAATATGTTGTAGATAATGCTCTCTCTCTCTCTCTCTCTCTCTCTCTCTCTCTCTCTCTCTCTCTCTCTCTCTGAGAATGAAATTTCTGTCACCGGGCTTTAAACGGCAGTAAATCGGACTTATCTTGAACTCCCTGCATGCGTTCGCATAAGTAAATAGAATATGAACAAGCCTTAATTACAGTTTTTTACATAATATACTTTTAAGTAATGGTATATCGTCTGTTTCATCATAGTAGATACACTGTTAAATGTATTGTTATTTATAACTTTATTTTCTTCCGCCATGTTTGAAGGTATTTGTGATTATGCAAATCAGCGATGCTATAAGTTAGATGAAGATAATAGCCGTAAGATTAAATTTATTCGTAGTTTAATTTTCGTCCCCCATATTTGAAGGCATTTGTGATTTTGCAAATCAGCGATGCCATAAGTTGGATGAAGATAATAGCCATAATTAATTGATGAAATAATTAATATATCTTATGAATACATTTAGTTATTACATTTTTTCTTTTTTATTTTTTGTCAAATAAGTGATGCCATCAGGTGGATAAAGATAATAGCCACAATTAATTGATGAAATAATTATTATATATATGAATACATTTAGTTATTTAATTTTTTTTTATTTTTTGTCAAATAAGTGATGCCATAAGGTGGATGAAGACAATAGCCATAATTAATTGATGAAGTAACTATTATATCATATGAGTATATTAAGTTTATTTTTAATTTTGGTCAAATAGGTGATGCCATAAGGTGTATGAAGACAACAGCCATAAATAATTAATGAAATAACTAGTATATCATATGAATACATTGTTTTTTATTTTTATTTTGGTCAAATAATTGATCCCAGAAGGTGGATGTAGGTAATAGCCATAATTAATTGATGAAATAATTAGTATATCATATGAATGCATTGTTTTTTTATTTTTATTTTGGTCAAATAAGTGATCCCAGAAGGTGGATGAAATAAATAGCCATAATTAATTGATGAAATAATTAGTATATCATATGAATACATTGAGTTTTTTCATTTTTATTTTTTGTCGATTTTCAGCCTGCGCTTTGCGGCGCTCATTATCTAGCACCGCCAAAAGTTCCCCGACTCGATGCTCTCATGCCCCCTCATAATCACGTTATACGATTCCTCCCGGGTGTTTAGGGTCGATCATTACCACGGGAAGAGCTGTCGGTGAAATCCTCGACAAAGCAAAGAGGTGGCATCTTATTAGAAGATGTGCCAGAAGCACGTCATAGTTTGACAGTTCAGAGAACGCAAAGTTCGGGAAAGATGTTCAGTTATTATTATTATTCATCTTATTTATTTGACGAGATGCCAGGAGCACGTCATATTTTGACAGTTCAGAGAACGCAGAGTTTGGGAAAGATGTTCGAATAATATTTTTATTATTCAGAAGATGAACCTGATTCATATGGAACAAGCCCACCACGGGGGTCGTTGACTCGAAACTCAAGCTTCCAAAGAATATGGTGTTCATTTGAAAGAATTAACAAAAGGTAAAAGGAAAATACAGAAAGCAGAGGTGTGTAATTGAAAAACAAAGTAGCAAATTAATAAAAAGGTAGATAAATATGTAACTAAATGATAAAATATAAATTGCTCTAGGGTAGTAATGTTTTGCCTCTTCGCTTGAATTTTTGAGATAACGTCCACCTAACGTTTTCCAAACTTTAAAAAACTTTAAAAGTAGTTAGAGAGAGAGAGAGAGAGAGAGAGACCTCTATTACCCGTCAGTGAATAATATACGGTATGTTGTGCATACATAATTCTAGGAGGAATTACTCTCTGATAAGGGAATATTAATTTTATTTATAATAGAGCCGACCGATACATTCCTTTTAGCTCACAGTGTTATTATGATTGCTATAGACAAAAGTCATCTGTCGCGGGTTGTATTTCATTGATACGAGACCATACCGTCCTGAGGGAATGCACACATCAACGATTTGGAAATTTATATCAATAATATTCCGTCCGTTTAATGGTTTATATATATTTGTACTTTATATATATATTATATATATATATATATATATATATATATATATGTATATATTATATATATATATACATACATACATTCATACATACCTTTTGAAGAAGTAACTCAAAAAGTTGTGTGCCCTCTGATTCGCTGGCCATTGTTTAGGCATGAAGTTACTAACTTGTGCCCTTCTCTACTTGGGCAGCGACCAACCACATTCGTCTGAAATCCAGGTACATAAGTAATTTTGTATATCAAGAGAGGTACAGTGGTTTCAAAAGGAACGTGCTTAAATCGTTCCACCTTTCTCGAAAATCTAGTCTGTGGTCTGCGACTGGTCAGGTCGTAAACATTGATCTGTATACTATATATACATTTTCATGGCTGGAAGAAATAGAATTTAGTTGTTATGAAATTTAGGTGTGTCAGTATTCATATTTGAGCAACCGTACGCGGGTCAAAGAGTTAGTTGTTTGTACTTTATGTTCATGCATTATGTTCATTATTGAGTAAATGATTAGCACCCAGGACTTATGTCTTTGCCTTTGAATTATATTAAATCAAATATAAGTTTTTAGTTTGTGGACATAATATTGTACGTTTCTATTTTAAATGCACAGTATTTTCATGCAAGAACGAATTACACTTCATTTACTGCAGTTATGCCTTGAAATTGAGACTTGAAATTCTTCAGTCGTGCCTTGTTGCAATAATCGCTTCGTTTACGCTCATTGCGACAACTTTGTTTGCGAAGATTGCATCTAAACCTCGAGGAAACTAGTCGACGCGAAATTTAAATTGGCGTTGATTAGAAATAAAAAAAAAATAAAAAATGCTTTTCTATAAAAGTTGGAATTAATGGCAACTGTGTCAGGAAGGAAAGTTACCGGTTAGTAATTTTTCGTAAAATTTCTAGCCCGTGCTCTTAACGTAGCACCGAGTAACTTTACGAGCGATAGTTGTCTGAAATATTTTTCAAGTTCATTACTGCGTGCGTTTGCTTAATTCTTCCACCCATCATTCGTTCTGGTTTCCTCGTCAATTACTGTCCTCTTGGCTAGGATAATCGCTGGTTTAGAGCGGCGCCAAGATGCACATTTTTACTTTGGAATATTTTTGAAACTGAAATGGTCTGAGAAAGACATGGCGTGTTACATTTAGTATGTAATTGAGCCCAGATTCATTCCCAGAAATAGTTGTAAGATTTCAAAATCAAACACATTGGGCACAAGCCCACATAGACACGCACGTATGTATGTAAATAAATATATAATACATATACTGTATATATAAATATATTATATATATATATATATATATATATATATATATATATATATATATATATATATATATATATATATATATATATATATTATATATATATATATATAGTATGTATATATATATATATATATATATATTATATATATATATATATATATATAAACAAATGGAAAAAAGAAGGGTGTTATATATTGGCCTTTTCAAAAGTAGTTTGAAATGGGTGGGAAACATAACTGAAGTATAACGTTCTTCCTTTCTCCCATTGTATTGTGTATTTGGTCATTGAAACCCTACACTCGGCCACTTGGCGACTTTCACACTAGAGAAAGCAGCAACAAGGCTATTAACGTCCTTTTCTGGCATCCAACCGATGGGAAAGCATGATTCTGGTTGATCATGGGTATTTCGTCCCATTGGAAAGTCACAACCCTTCGCTTGGGACTCTCTTTCCTTAAGGTATATTGTAACTTCATTTTACCTGTATCACATATCGTTGGAACTTCCGAGAGCAGAAATTTTTTTTTATTATACCGCATATCACAGTTGAGGTAGTAGTCCCAGGTGAACGTAGTCTGGTGCATGTGAATGTCGTTAGTTTCACCAGAGAGAATTATGGGACGTTTCCTTTCCGCAAAGTGCTCACAGCACAAGAATTCCAAGCTACGACACTTCTATGGCTGTGGCAGCAGTGTTCGGGTCATTGCAGCAATGCAACCTGTGACAGCAATAGTTAGTTCAGTTTTCATTAATTGATCTCATAGCAAATCTTGTTCAGATCTTTTAAGGGAAACTGATCAATATTTAATATTAATACACACACACACATATATATATATATATATATATATATATATATATATATATATATATATATGTATATATATATATATATATATATATATATATATAGAAATATCACACAAAATTTATTATATATATAATATAATATATATATATATATATATATATATATATATATATATATGTATGTATGTATATTATAAATTTCTGACTCACATTGGGCTCGAACCTAGGTCTCTCAAATAAATGTAAATGTTGTATACTGTGTGCACAAACACTATTGGATTCAAGGCCTCTTCCCAGGGTAGCTGCTTTCATGTAATCTCAGTCTTGATTTTCAAAGATACAACAACCAACATGAATACTGTCAGAAGTAATTGCACGGCATTAACAAAGCAGCACCCTTAGATCTCTCGGTTCTAAGTTACTGATCCATCATGTGTGCCATTTGAGCTCTTGATAAGTTACTGTAAAGTTCCGGAGACTTTAAAAAAAATAAGCTTTAGAACAAAGGGCGGCCGATTGCGCGGACGTCCTCCATCAGGGCATCACTGACGATGTTGCCGAGATAAGGAGTCGCCACTGGTCATTTTGTATTGTTAAACAGGGTATTAAAATGGGAGGGAGGGGAGGGGTGAGGGTGGATGGGACGGTAAGGAGGGAGGTAGAGAGCTTTTGTCACTGTTACTGCCCGCATTCTCGTATTTCTCACTTTTCTTCATCCCAGACCTCTCCCCCTTCCCTTAACCACCCCCCGCCCTTCTCAATTTTTATCAAACGCTTTTTAATTGGGATACTTGAAGACCCTCCCCTATCCGACACTCACTAGGGCCTTTGAACTGACCGACGGTGATACAGTCCTAGACTTGGTTGGTTAAGTGAATATGCATATATTAGCCACTGGATCATTTTTTTTTCTCTTAGTGATATGAACAAACCGGAATTAATTGAGGCAGCACAATCGGTTTGGTTGTCTTTGTTGACTAAAGGGAAGATACAGGTTATGGTGGAATCACCACAGAAGCGATTTTAGCTGTAAAACAAAAATGATACCCAGAAAGCTAACTAGACTGCTTTTCAGAATATGGAATGAGGAAACAAAGCCTGATGATAGAGAATAGAAAGTTATAGCAGGGGTACAAAAGAAACTTAACCGACTAAATGTGGTAACTATAGTGGCTTTTCTCTTGCGTTGACTGTAGTGAAAATACTGTGTATGCCTGATATGATGGATTAAGAAATTGATAAAATGCTTAATGATGAGCAATCGCGTTTAAAAAAAGTTAAGAATTCAGATATTTGTGTTAAGGCACATTGTGCGGTAGTGTATGGAATTTATAATTATCCTTATGATGCTTTTTGTTGGCTACAAGGAGTCATTTGACAGGCCAGTACTAGAAGGTCTCAAATCATTATGGCATTCCTGTGCTAATTGAAATTATCTATGAGTGAAGCAGATATAAAATCAATGTTAACTTGGCCTTGTCAAGTGAAAATACTGCAAATATTGGGGTGCTACAAGGGAATGTTGTTTCACCTGTGGTGTTTGGCCTTCTCAAAGAGTCCATACTGAAAAAAGTGGTCACAGGCGGAAGAGAAGGTTTAGATTGTAGTAAAGATAGGAACTTGACAGAATATGCAGATGATGCTGTTTCAGTCAGTAAAACACCACAAGATTTGAAAAGCTTGCTGAATAGAATCCACCATATATCTAGAGAGATGGGACCCAAGTCTAAGAGAACGAAAGTTATGGTCACCGAGTATTCACAAAGGGACGAGATAACATTACATGGAGTTTGGATTAATGAGGTTAAATCTTACAATTATTTAGGAACAGTGACATCCGGTACAGGCGTTGATGTGTTGGAATTTAGTGAAAGACTAGAAAAGTTAAATCAAACAATGAACAGGCTGAAAAAGATCTGGAAATCAGATAAGCTGAAAGTGCATACGAAAGTAAAGTTATTCATAAGTCTAGTTCAATATATACAGCATTGTTATACGAACAGGAGTCATGGTACAACAATAAAACTGTACTATGAGAAGGGAGGCTGGAGTTGAGTGGAGATTTGTGGGAGATAAAGCACAGGGAAGACATGAGTGTCGGAATTTCATTGAGGCCCCTTACATCACACGGTGTTTGAGGCGACGATGATGCTATAAATGCATTGCATGCGCCATTACCCTTCGGATTGTCTATGTTTGCCCTTGAGTCTTTGCATCAAAATCTTATACCATTGTAGTCCTTTCATAATTTCTACGTTACAGAAATTATTTGAAATTTTTTATACGTAGAACTGACAGTAGAAATCACCAGAAAAACTCCTTTTCTCGTCTGCATCTCTTTACCGTAAAAACAATGTGTTATATGCATAATGTTAGTGATGGTCTTCAGTAATAAGAAGGCAAAAGCGGTAAATAGTTAACCGCATTATGGAATAACGAAGGATATCCAATTATTTATAGTCGCCAACCTTGATGAAGCCTCTAAAGGTTGTAGTGAATTAGGTCACCCGTACACTATTCCTTGTTTAGAAAGTAAATAAAAGTTGGCAAGGGTCATCCCTCATCCATGTTGTTGGTGGAGATTATGAATACATAAAAGGAAAGAATGCTTAATGGAGACATCTCCAATTTTGACGTCCTGAGATACTCGAAATTCTTCAATGAAGATAAATGACATTCGACTATACCTGCATTTAGTCCTTGTTTGGTTCTACTGATGATTTTTTTGTGTAGCAAACATCCCTCACTGTAATGGTTACATTTTGTATCTCGTTTAATAACTGCTGTGGTTTTAGTGTTCTTGAAATTGACATGTCACCAAAAAAAATTATGCTTCATACGAATGGATTGATAAAGAACAGTTAGTGTTTATGTAACATAAGATTATATGTCGACAGAGAAGAAATGCTGTCGAGTGCAGATCAATTCTTTCGAGAGCCTTGTATATAAATTATCAACATATTAATCGTACCTATGTTTATGCAGCAGGCCGAGGATTATAACAAGTAGGGTAGTTAGTATCTTCGTTACTTTTAAGATTACTTGGTGCTAAGGTTGTTTAATTGGCGCGGTCGAATTTCCCTTTTGCCGTGACACTAGTCTTGACGAATTGATATGTAACTGCGGCATTATACAGTGATGAATTAATGGTCAGTGTTGTATCGAAATTTTATGAGTCATCCAAATTAACTAACGTTGGAAAGACTTTTTCTTCCTTGTTTCTTTTAAGAATTTGTGGTTTATATATCTATATCTATCTATCTATCTATCTATCTATCTATCTATCTATCTATCTATCTATCTATCTATCTATATATATACATATATATAGACCCTTGTAAACCACAATTTCTTAATTGTCACTATCTGAAGAAAGAAACAAGGCTGAAACAGTCTTTCCAACGTTAATTAATTTGGATGACTCATATAATTTAGATAGAACACTGATGATTCTCTTATATATATATATATATATATATATATATATATATATATATATATATATATATATATATATATACATATATATATACATATACATATACAGATACAGAGAGAGAGAGAGAGAGAAGAAGAAGAAGAAGAAGAAGAAGAAGAAGGCGGTCTCCGAATGAGAAGAGCAAGGGCCGCCGAGAGAGGGATATATATACAGCAGTACATATTTACATACGCGTCCTGGACGCGAGACAGGTTGACGAAAAGCGGCTGATGAGTCGAGGGCCATATTTGAAGCCGATCGCAGCTGGCCAGCTCCTCCTTGCACTTGGAAAACATTATAGTGGGCCTTATCTGGTGTGGATTTGCATTTCATGAGCGAATTGAGATCCAGGGCCCAGATTATAACACATGAGATGCAATAAATATGTAAATACTGAGAGGGGCTTTGAGATAAAAGGCCATCACTGCTGGAGAGTATTAAAACGGTGCCTTCGTCTTCAAAGAGGAGTAAAGCTGTCGGGTGAAGGGGATTTTTGAATGGGCGCCAGAGTTATGGGATGTAGATTTAAATGTCAAGGATTTACTTCTACGGTATTGTGCAGGAAGGCTTCATTCACTACCAGTCAATTTGACGCTATAAATGTATCCTTGAACATGCAAGCATCTTTATATTATGTCTTTATTTAAAGGGAGATGGATTTTATGAACAGTAAGTAGCCATCTCTGTGCCGTTCGATCTTTTTTTAATTTTCCTGTCTCCGGAGTCAGGTAGGCAGGTTGGTGTGCTCTGACGTCGATACCCTAAGCTAGTCATATATATAACCTGTCCTGATCAGTCTGTTTGCTCCCTGTCACCTTATAAGATATTGCAGTTCATAATTTACGAATATTATCTTGCGATCTGAAATTTGGTGTACAGTGCTTATTACATTAGTATCTTCATGTTGTCCGTGTTATAAGTAAATGGTGCCGTCAGTAGGTTTCTTATGGATATTAAACCGAATTTGCGTTCAAATATATTTTCTTTTGAATTTACAATTGAATATATTTTGGACAACTTTAATTTTGACCATTTCGTTTTTTCCTTTCTTCATATTGAGACTTAACAGGTTATCTATCCTGATAATATTGAAAACTGATGGTGGCTACAAATGTAAAATAAAATAGGTAAAAATGTCGATAAAGGAAATGAAGAGTTTTACAATAATAGGAACTGCATTTCTAACATGCCTAAGGATTTGATCCTGCAACTCGTTCACAATTCTCACTGTATCCTGGATAGTGATAGTGTGTAAATGTGTGAACTAAAATAGGAAGACAATGTAAATATATACAATGACTAGTTGAACAATAAAAGGAACTACATTTCTAACGGGACTAAGGATTTGGACCTCAAAATTCCTGCAACGCCTTCACAATTCTCACTATTTTGGATAGTGATAGTGAACTAAAATAGGAAAAAAACATTTAAATAATTGGAGTGAATAGGTGTATAGCAATAGGAACTGTATTCCCAACAGGACTAAGGATCTTGACCACAATTCTCACTGTACACAACCCCTTCGCAGATGAAGAAATTGCATATGACGTTAAGTACACCGCTCGTGTTTCCACCTCGTCAAATAAAGTTACTGTGTCTGGGTATGGGCGGAGGCCGCCCTTGCATTCCTGTAGCTGCTCCCTCTGTCTTGGTCTGTTGTTCCAGCGATCACGACTCCTCTCAGACAAGCCAGGGGTTGTTCTACGCACCCCCTGCCATGCTCCTAGGGGCAGCATCGTTCTAGTTCCAGGGGCAGCATCGTTCTGGTTCTGTTTTCGTGAATTGTTGATGTTCCTCTGCTTCGCTGATCTTGAAAATTGCTGTGGTTTAATTTATTTTCATTTTCTGTCACTTATCGGGACGTATTTATAGGATGTATTTGTTTGGGGTCTCCCTTAGATGACCATGCGTGGCAAAGAAGTTGCGATCTCTTACCATTTTATGTTTGATTTTGCGTAT
Organism: Macrobrachium rosenbergii; assembly: GCF_040412425.1. Lineage (NCBI taxonomy): Eukaryota > Metazoa > Arthropoda > Malacostraca > Decapoda > Palaemonidae > Macrobrachium > Macrobrachium rosenbergii. The sequence continues at coordinate 28,545,026 of NC_089762.1, read as the reverse complement.
TCATTCTCTCTCTCTCTCTCTCTCTCTCTCTCTCTCTCTCGTGTTTTTATATAGTGCTGGGGTTGCTCAGGGTACAGCGCTGGGTGGTTTTACTTGAAGCTTTGTCGTGTCTTGATGTATCATTCATCTCAGCGGGTACAAAATATCGAGGCTTTTCTTTCTCTCTCTCTCTCTCTCTCTCTCTCTCTCTCTCTCTCTCTCTCTCTCTCTCTCTCTCTCTCTTTCGTAGTTCAACCTGGGTACGAGTTCTGTTGCCTCTAATTGTATTGTTTGCTCACTTCTTGCTTTGTAGGTGTCGGCTGGCACTTAAGGAGGGGCCTTTGATGTGATGGAGTTAGAAGGATTGGTTAAAAGGAGAGAAAGAGATAGGTATGAAGGGTGAATGACACTCTAAGAAGAAAGGGTGAGAGAAAGGAAGAGTTAGGAGAGAAAGGAAGGACATTGGGGGTAGCATTAGATATCTTTAATTTTATCCCAATTTAGTAAACGTTTGGAAAACAACTTAGTTAGAATTAATCAAAAAGCACTGAAATACACTGATTTTCTGTGTAATTTCCATCGTTTGAAAATAATGATAATTATATCCAGGGCAATTAAATGAACAGAAAAGTCGAGAATATGAGATCAAACGAAACAAAAGGTTTATTAAAATTAATGATGCTGTAATTGTATTCAGGAAGAAATATTGGTAAACAGATGAACAGCCTCCTCGTGAATATTAGATTAAACGAAACAAAAGGTCTGTTCACTTGATGCCTGAGACAGGAACTGGTTTCACCATTCCCTCCCCCACCCCTCCTCCCCACCCCCATGATGTTTTCCAGTATCACTATAAAAGATATAGGGGCGGCGCCTTGGCGACACGTTAGGATGCCGACGCCCCTCTGGAGAGGAACTACTTGGCAGCTCGTACAGGGAGTGATACCCGACTCCTCAGTATTTTGGTGGGTCTGTCCTGCAGGAGTTATGTTGGAAAGGGGAGATAACTTGACCCCCTTTTGTTTGTGGATATTGAACAATTTATTTCATGTGAGTTGCTCTTGCACAACAGTTGCTACGGTACTCTTCTTCATCACCGTCGACTGGCCAGTCTGTTTACCTGTAAGGTATTACAGGATCACACACAGTCACACACACATATATATATATATATATATATATATATATATATATATATATATATATATATATATATATATATATATATATATAATTTTTGTGTGTGTATGTGTAAGTATGATAAATACTGATATAATTATGCATGGATAGGGCGAGAACGAGAGAGTACATGGTATGCTTGATTAAATCATATATTTTTGTGGGGGGAGGGGACGGGCGGCTTATAGCCGTTATCTAACGTACCCAGTTCTCTCAGCTATAATGAGTAATTAGTGGTAATGAGACACTGAAATCCGGCACTTGTTTATTCCTCATGTATGTTGAGGTTTGATATGTACGTCAGTTTTCCATGTCTTTTGTCAAAAAGAAAAAAATTATGAGGAACATCAAAAGATTAAAAAGTTTTCAGTATTGGAGATGATCGCTCTAACATTTTTGAAATATAGTCAGGATATATTATGTTAATAATTTAACACTATTGTAGTTACCGCTAAAGCCTTTTTTATGCAGACTTTTTTTTCTCAGCTTCCGAAAATAATCATATTTATTGGCAGCAATCAGAAAGAAATTAGTTGAGTCTGGTGTCATGAGATTTAACCAGAGAATATGAATTTAAAATTCTTTTCTGTGATAGTTATATTTTTAAATAAAAGGTCTTTGCTCTTCCCTTCGATACGAGGAGAGAAGAGGATAAAAATATTTTCAACTTCGATTAACACTAACCTTTTCATCATTTAGAGGGAGAGAGAGAAAAAATTTGTATGATTAAGGGATTGAAGTTGTTCCATCTTGACGTGTGTGTGTGTGCGGACACGCGTTTGTAAGCGGATACGTATTTGCAATCGATTTTTTAATTTATGCGACTGCAGTTATATTAAGCAAAGAATCGGTTTTAGAAATTCCTGACCCTTTTCTCTTGCGTTCTTAGAATTCTTGAACTTCAGAATAACCCTTTTTATGACTTATATGAATTAAGTGGTTCCGAATGATTTATTCTCAACGAATCTCTTCGCGTGTTTGTAGACCAAAAATAATCCGTAGAGTTCTTTAACTTTCATTATCGTCATGTTTGCTATTCATGGTAAATGAATAAATATTCGATGATTTTTTGCATCTGCTCAGTATCATTTCTCTGTTGAACATTCTTTTGAGAGACGTTTGGCATACGCTGGCCCCTTTGTCGCATTTAGTGGCGCCATTTCCAATTGGTTTCGCTGTGAAAGTTCACAAATTACAAGACTTGAATGAAACGCGCGAAGTGGCCGTCGTCCTGAGACAGAGCTGTAAGTAGAGTACCTGTCCTCCATTAATTAAGATCCACTTAAGAAGGAACCTCTCTCTCTCTCTCTCTCTCTCTCTCTCTCTCTCTCTCTCTCTCTCTCTCTCTCTCTCTCCCCGTCAGTTGGCTCTCCGAACACTATTTTTTTGTACACCGAACACATGTAATCGCTATGTAACTCCAATTGGAATTTCTGCCTTTGTAATGTCATCAGGAGCTAAACGCACTCCTGTCGAAGTAGAATTCGCCCTGTCTAGACAGCTATAATGACAGGGATCCTTCCAAATGTTCCCCACAGCTATATGTATACTCCCTGTCGCCCCTGATAAAGGCGGAGATGACTGACGTTTTATTGCTGATTTGGAGGCTCCTTATCTTCTATGACTGATGTTTATGGGTGCGTTCGTTCGTTCGCTGTGATGGGGTGATGGGAATGATGGGGATGATGATGATGATGATGATGCCCAACTGATCTGCGCTACCTCTTTTCGTAAATCAGCTTTTCAGTTTTTTTTTTTTTTTCTTCTTTTTTTTAAGAAATACAGTGTAATGGTTTCACGAAGGTTTGTCCTGGAAGACGTACAGATATTTTGAAAATAGTTTTCTAAGATTTTCTTTAAATTGAAATTATCTTGTTTTCAACCCCCTGTGTATTGTAATGTTTAAAAATTCAGTTCCTTTTTATGGTTTGATAAGTATCCTATTAAATATTTTCTCTTCAATATTATTGTTCTTTCTTCCAAAGTAAGCTTTCTTGTGTTAATGAAAGTTTTTTTTTTTTTTTTTGCACCGTTATGTGCACCTGTAAATATCACGATATGCTGTAATGATCATGCACACGTTTTGTGCATCCTCATAAGTAGTGATTGCAAGAGTGGTAAGCATTGTTGGTAAGCATATTTATTTACTAACTAAATATTCACATATCTGTACTATATGCTTTCATAGGAAGAATTACCTAGATGGATTTATATTTTACATAATGAATATAGTTTTTATTTGTTTGTTGGTTTTGGCTGTATCTTTTGAGATTCAGACGAAATCATCTTTGTGCCCCTCGTCTGAACAACTTAGCAAGGTTAATTTCTCTCCTTTGGTGTTGTTGCTTCATATATTAGCAAGGTTAGTGTGTGTGTGTGTGTGTGTGTGTGTGTTTGTGCCTGTGTGTTTACGTATATATGTATGTTTATTCCATCCGCTAAATAGAACAGAACATCCTCTCTAATTTTCTTTGTGTGCATTTGTGGAAGTCCTGACTGATTAACTGAACAAATTTGGTGTTAGCTTGTATGCATATATCACGCATCCTATATATATATATATATATATATATATATATATATATATATATATATATATATATATATATATATATATATATATATATATATATATATATATATAGAGAGAGAGAGAGAGAGAGAGAGAGAGAGAGAGAGAGAGAGAGAGAGAGAGAGAGAGAGAGAGGTTATATTATATGCGCAATTGAACAGGTTTGTGTGTGTGTGGTTCCCTTCATCATCTACCAAAACATGCCCGAGAAATACCATTACTTTGCGTGCCGAGAGTGGCTGTTCTCTTATATATTAGTCACTTAATTGCTGCTCCGTAATATAGTGGTCCGTAGTCGTATGTTATTTTGTCAGAAAACCATTACTTAAGCGTTTCATAAGTCGAGGAGAAAGTTGAAATGATTTCTTAACACGGTTCTCATGCTGCTATATAGTGACCTGTCTTGCCTAATCGTTTTAAAAGAATTAATGGTTAAAGATAAATGTTATTAGGTCAAGGGTAAAGAATTTTTTCACATTGTATTTTAATCAAGCTTGCCAACAATAGCACACAGTTAATAGTTGCTTTCAGTTATGTAGGTTTGTTTTGGATTAATGAAGTTTATCGCTGATGTTCTCGCTGGGATCGTTTTCATTTATAATTAAAATGAGCTTTCCCTTTGAATTATGTTCATTAATAATAACACTCAAGTCGAGTTTTCCTTTGGATTTGAGTGAATTTTGTTATTCAGTAATATGGGTTTCTTGGGTTTTATTTGATGTTTTACTCAGTAATGGAAGAATTCATTTGATTTTTTGCAGTGTTCATTAATGATCGTTGTCATTTACTTTATACAAAATATTATCAACTAATGCATTTTTTATATATGAGGAATATTACTAATTCATGTAGTTTTTCTAGGATTTATCTACAGTTTTACTCGTAATTATGTAGCCTAATTATCAAAAAAATGTTTTAGAATTAGAGTTTAGTATTACTCTGTTTCGAATTATTTTTGGCTTTTTATAAATACGTCTCTCTTCATGTTATTATGATGCCTTAATGAATATATATTATATATTCATATATATATATATATATATATATATATATATATATATATATATACATGTGTATATATATACATGTATATATATATGTATATGTATATATATATATATATATATATATATATATATATATATATATATACACACAAATTAGTTTGTGTACATAGGCTGCCTATTCGTCTATTTATTAAAAGTTTTGTCTTATAAAAACCTTAGAATATGTTATACATAATTCTAATAAATAGATTTTAACCCCATGATCAATTCAACCCATTTTTGAAATTTTTGAGTTGTAACCTCATTTTTAGTTGAGCTCTTTCATTGTCATGAAATTGGGGTTTTGGTACCGTGATATATTTTTCTTCAGTATTAAAAAACCAGTCAAATACTTTTTCTTAAGGTCACGTTCCTCATCCAAGATTCCTTAAAATATTCGTATTTTGAGGCATTTTATCTGCATGCTTTCAAGCCAAAAGAAGTAATACTGAGGATAGAGTTTGTTTGGATTGGTTTGAAGGAAGAAAACTATTATTTATAACCATTATTATTTATAAATATTTTTCTCTTTCTCCTCGAGCCGCAAATCATTTATATACCTTCACTTTTTTGCCAACTTTTTAAATGTCCCGTTCAGCTTAGGCAAAACCTTGGATGACGCTCAAATTATTATATACATTATCATAAATTCAGACTCTTTACTCGGGGGACGCCTAAGAAACAGCCATAAATATCTATCTTAATTGATGTATTGGGCGGTGGGGTTAAATGTAGAAAACACACGAAGCGTACTTCATTCACCTTCTTGCCTGGGCGTGAAAAGTACTGGCTAAGTATTCCTTGAAGAGGAGGCATCTCTGAAGGTCGTTTATCTGATGACCCTTTTGTGGTCACGCGATTCTTCCTGGGTCGCACAACGAATCGTCTTCGGCTTGACAATATGTTTCGGATATCGGCGAGGAAGGAAGAAAGGAAAAGACGGTCCTATTGATGTGGAAAGTTCTTTGATCCTGGGAAGAAGAGTAACTCGTTGGTCCCATTGCATTTGGATGAAGAAATGCAGAGTAAAATCTTACGTTTGAATTGGAATTATAAAATTTAGGCCAAAGCCAAGCGCTGGGAGCTATCAGGTCATTCAGCGCTGAAAGGGAAGTTGAGGGTAAAGGAGGCTTTAAGAGTCGTAACAGGAGGAAAACCCTCTATGAAACAATTGTTAGGAGAGGGTGGAGAGTAAGATGGAATAAATTTAATACAATCGGGGGAACAGTAAAAGGGATGACAGTGGATGCAACTAGGGGCCGAAGGGACTGCTGCAAAGAACCTTAAGTAATGCCCACAGTGCACCGCGGGAGGTTCGCTGATGGCACTACCATCCTACGGGGGAAAAAAAGAGAAAATAGGTAATGTCCAAATGGAAGAAGTAACTAATATAATCTTCATGGTGGGAGTATGGTATTGTTATGGGCAGGGTTGCCAGATCTAGATTGTTAAAAGTAGCGAGAAGCTGCCTTAAAAGTAGCGAATTTGTAATAAAAGTAGCCCAGTTTCTTTTCACTGGTTGGTTTGCATTAAGAAAAACATATTACAATACCTAAGGGACATAACATTATTTCAATAGCTTATTGCCATTACGGCTGCAGAAATTTGATAAAAATGTAATAACAGAATTACTTACCAATATTTAAAATGTTAGTTAATAAATTGCAGGCTATATAAAGCAGAGTAGTACATCGCCACACTCCACCTCTTCATAATTGCAGATTATCAAAAATGTCATTTCTTCATCAGAATCTACTGCAGCATCAGTTTTGTATGTAGAAGAATCATATTTCAACATAGAATTTGGGGGGCTCGAATGAAAAGCAACAAGTCCTGTTTTCTTCAAGATATGTTTTGATTCTCAAAATTGATGTCAAAAGTTGTAATCCTATTCTGTTTCTCAATTTAGACTTCACAAATGTTACTCTCGAAAATACCCTTTCAACCAGGGCACTGCTTATTGGCAAACTATATACTTTTAATGCAGACTCAGTAATATCAACTAATAGCCCAATTCATTTTAAAAGTACCCCAAAAAGTCGCAAATAGCGAAAGTAAAAATTTAGTAGCACAGGGCCTTCAAAAATTAGCTCAATTCGCTACTTGTAGCCCAATCTGGCAACCCTGGTTAAGGGAATTAGAAGAGAGTAAATAGCTTATAGGATATTATATGCGTGCAGGAATCGAATGGAATTCGAGTGCTTTGTCTCTGTTCATTATTAATTTACGTCTGGGTGTTGATAGTCGACAGGGTGACGCTGTCGCTTTGGTATCAGATGCTGCCTGTTCTACATGCTAATAGTTTTAAGGTAATTAATTTAGGCAGGTATAACTGACGTAGATATATACATATATACTTATATACATACATATAAATATATGTATGTATGTATGTATTTATTTATGGTTGTTACAAATCACTGAGTTAGTTAATTCTACAATCATTTGGTATATTGCCGTAATTATCAGTGTTGCATTCTTAAGATTTCGTCTTAGTACTATATCCTTTTCTGTTCTCATTATTTTTTCCTCTCCTTTTAATACGTTGTTTTGTCACTTTACACATTCTGTGCTTAAAACTTTATTGTCCTTCCATGTTGATTTTCTTATGTTTTGATAATTTCTCTTAATTTCCCCTTAGTCTTTAGCACCCATTTCTTTACTTTCCCTTATTGATTGTCTGTTCCATACTTACCCCCAGTGTACCTGATCAAGGTCTTGTTGTCTTCGGCCCATGTACTGTAAGATGTTTTTTTCGTGAAGTCTACTTGAGCGTCGCGGTAAACATCCGCGTCAGTATCTTGATGCGTTGGAGTGTTACTCATTAATCTCCATCCAATCATGTGCTGCATCATTCCGCTTTTTATTTCCCCACTTGTCGGTCAGCTGTTCGGAGTGAAGCATAATATTTATCCAACCGTGGAACTGTGAGCAAGTAAGCATATTATTATTGTTGCTGTTTTTGTTGCTGTCGTTGTTCACAATGTGCACACGTTCAGATCAAGAAACCAAGAAAGGTTTTGAAGTAATTATCGTCAAAATAGAATCCGAACACAGAATGTTACTGCGTAAGAGAAGGATAATAACAGGTAGATTAAATTAATAAATAATCAAATGAATAAGAGCTCACCTAGCAGCTGAGAAGGGTGTCGGGAGAACAGTGACAAAAGGAAAGTTGCGTTTACGATCTTGCAACTTTTGCGGGACATAATATAAAGCTACCTGGAAAATATTCTAAGTTTTACAGTAATGTGGAAATAATACTGTGTATTTATTGTAGGGATATATTTGGATACTGATTGCTCAAGCACTTAGTTTTACATTATTTTGAAAAGCAAGGGTCTCGAATTCAGTGTGTATTCTTTCACAAACTTGATAATGGGAAAATGATTTTTGTTAGCTCGGGGAACAGGCTAATTATTTTCTCTTGATACAGAGATATGTAAATAGAGGTTAGTTTCATTTTTTGTGGTTATAATGAGATGTAAAGGCACTTTCCACCAATCGCACCGTTCGCCGTAACTTCAGCACGGAAAAGGAAGAGAAATTAGAATTTAACGAATTTTCTCTGCTCCGTCTACTCATTAAGGCGATCTGTAACAGTCAGCTGCAAAGAATAAACGTTGGAGAGGCGTAGGGACAGTACACTACCCTTCGTATCTGCCTCTAAAGAAAATTGATACTACTGTGCATTTCGGGTCAAATGGCACATTAACCTCTGATTACCTGTATTCTGCGATGATGTAAGTTTCGTGACTGCAGATGACGCTGGATTCATCTTGACTGATGTTCTCGTCCATGACGTCATTATCTGCTACGCACGAGTGAAATTGCCAGAGTGGTGATAATTGCTCTCTAAAAATTCTCGGCTATTGTTTTCTTAGGCTTTTGTCATTCAAATGGCATGTTATCATTTTGTAAGTGAATGCAAAGTAAACAGGAGCAGATTAGTTTGTTTTCTAATGAAACCGGCTGTGGGAGCCTCTTGGATGCACGGATATGAAGATGTTACATGAGAAGAATGTAGTTAAAATGCTAAGTGGTCTTGTTAATGAACAAAGAGATGTATTGCATGGATATCGCAAAGAGCAGAATTCGCGATGCAGTTCAGCAATTTTGTTTCTAGTCGATTTGGTCTGCAGTCGGAAAATGTTTAATTTTTTTGGATGCGTATTAAATGTGCAACTGATAATCTGCCGAAGGGTGTCCTTCATTTGTCTTAATATTTATATAAAAAAAAAAGGTTGGGGCGTTCGTAAGCGCAGTTTCCCAAGGAGCATGGAAGATGGGATTATCGAGTTTCATTCAGGCATGACATTGAATTTGGCGCTTGGATTATGCTGGTAATAATAATAATAATAATAATAATAATAATAATAATAATAATAATAATAATTGCCTGGGCAAGGTAATTTGTGGTATTTGAAATTTGCTCTGTGACTCGTCCTATCCTCAAGTGAGAGAAGTATGGCAAAGACTTAATAGACAATGCAAGAAATCCAGAATGTATGTTATGTGCTCATTCGCAAAGTTTATCGGGTTATTTTTTCCATATTTTCTATTCGTTATCTATCTGTATCTGTCTGTCTACACAAACACACAAACACACACACACACATACTGTATATATATACATATATCAAGGATTGACGCTTTTAGAAACCCCTTAATAGATTTAAAAAAAAAGGGGGGGAATGATGGTATCAGCTTAGCAACCTCCGCCCTCACTTCTGAGAATTACTACCCCTCTTAGCAGAAGCGATAAAAGCATCCTTTGCAAGTTAATATCTTACAAAAGCCCCATTAAAATGACCAGTAATTGCTTGCGCCTGAATTTATAAGCGATCAGGCGAACCCACACGCATCACTGCTCAGCTGACCGTCGGTGCCAGCGAGCAGAAATCTCCTTTCTGATTGGGCCTCGCTGGAAAGTGATCTGGGCGTCAGGAGTTTCTGAAGGTCCTTTTCTTTGGACCTTGGAGTTTCTGATGCCTGACGGGGCTTCGGCGTGTCCCTCCGTCAGGAAGAAGGAGCGAGATAAAATTTAAGTGGCGTTAAATAGATTATTGACCTAAAATGGAACGGGAGCCAATTTATGCATATGGTGGAGAATCATGAGAAAGGGCACGTAAATAATTTGGCGTTATACACGAAATGCGTGGGCAAGGTTAATGAGCAGAGCAGCGTACATAATTCACCAATATATTTCCCTTTGAAAATTAATACATCGATTTTTCTGTTACCTTTGTTTCTTTCTTCACACACACACACACACACACACACACACACAGCTTTACTGCAGTGCAAGAGCGATCGTAAATTAATACATCGATTTTCTCTGTTCCCTTTGTTCCTTTCTTCAAACACACACACACACACACACACACACACACACACACACAGCTTTACTACAGTGCAAGAGCAATCGTAAATCAGTCAAATGTTCAGTGGCTACTCATATCTGACAGCGCAATAAATCTGCAAAATTAGATGCGTAAGAATGTAACGTCTACGCATAATGAAAATGTCGAAATCAGAATTGCATCGAATTCCTTTTGGAAAATTACATTTTGGAAAGAGTTTCGATAGAACTGGGAACTAGAATAGGAGGCGTTAGGTTGGTTCGTTCTCTCTCTCTCTCTCTCTCTCTCTCTCTCTCTCTCTCTCTCTCTCTCTCTCTCTCTCTCTGTTACAATGGTAGTAAAATTATTAATTAATTACATCGAATTCCTTCTGGAAACTGTTTTATTAGAAAGAATGTGGATAGAACTGGGAATTAGAATAGTTGTTGGTCTCTCTCTCTCTCTCTCTCTCTCTCTCTCTCTCTCTCTCTCTCTCTCTCTCTCTCTCTCTCTCTCTCTCCTTACGTAAAAATAAATAAATTAACACAATTCACGTTTAATGAATGTTTAAAAAATTACTGAATTCACATATGGAATCAAAAGACAGCTATTGCCATGTGACATAATAGCACAGCCCTAAATTGTTATAATAATAATAATAATAGTGAAGAAATCCACAATGGTGTAACTGTAAATATACAATAATAATATATATTTTTAATTACACCATTGTGGATTTCCTTCACCATTCTAGTGACTCATGCGATTATGAGTTTTTGTTATAATAATAATAATAATAATAATAGTAATAATAATAATAAGTTCGCCTTTATTCCGTTCAGTGATAAATGATAATCTGTTACAGGGCATCGTGCCCGAGCTGTGAAACGAAAAGCTGCCCCAGGTGCGGTTAATACCCTTTAGCGAAGAGGTATCGCCATGCCCGTGAGATAATTAGGATAATTGGTTGCGCATGGTGGCATTTGCTCTACTTTTTTTTTTTCTCCTTTCATTACTAGAGGTCATTAGGGAGCTGCGGGCGGGTTTACAATGCCCCAACATTTCATTCATTGTGGGCACGACGCTGTGGGCACGAGTAGGAGTAAAGAAGAAATTATTATAGAAATGCGTGGATGAAATTGAAAGTGAAGATCTAACGCGATGAACATTATTATTATTATTATTATTATTATTATTATTATTATTATTATTATTATTATTATTATTCAGAAGATGCACCCTATTCAAATGTTACAACCCCACAGGGCCCTTTGGCTTTTAATTCAAGCTCCCAAAGAATATGGCGTTCATTAGGAAGAAATAAGAAGAGAAGGTAATGGGAAGTGCAGAAAGAAGGGATCACTTATTAAAAAAAATAACTTAACAAATTAATAAATAAATCTATAAAATTGTGAGTAAATTATTAAAATACAAATAGAATTGTATCAGGGCAGTAATGCACTGCATTTTCGTTGCATACGCATTTGTGACATATAATAATTATGGTGTCTATACTCAAATCGAAAGGATGGAGAAATTGATCAACAATTTGGTTATAAACAGTATGGCGCCTTTCACTACATCCTGGTTTAAGGCTTAGGACAGAGCCCTTTGTTGGCCGAGTCGGTTGAGCTTCAGACTGTCACTCGATGGGCCGGAGTTCAATTCCCGCGGCCGGCTGATGAAGAGTTAGAGGAATTTATTTCTGGTGATAGAAATTCATTTCTCGCTATAATGTGGTTCGGATTCCACAATAAGCTGTAGGTCCCGTTGCTAAGTAACCAATTGGTTCTTAGCCACGTAAAATAAGTCTAATCCTTCGGGCCAGCCCTAGGAGAGCTGTTAATCAGCTCAGTGGTCTGGTAAAACTAAGGTATTCTTAAGGCTTAGGACAACAGATCACTAAGGTGTTAAATTTTATAAAAATACATTTATTGTTCAACCGAATCTTAATTAGGCTAACAGTAACCAACTTGGCCAGTGATACAATCTTTACCAACAAATAGCAATAAATAAAAGTACAGTTGATTTAATTACACTAAAGTTTTATTCATTGGTTTTTTTTTCATTGTTGGCTTTACCTCACCAAGTAAACGTGTCAGGGGAACGTCCTTTTAATTAGGTGTTCAACTAGAAATAGTTGGTTAGATAGAATGAAAAGACTCCACAGATGCTGGTTACTCTAATTCATGGAGATGCTGATTAAGGGAGACAATTCTTGAAATGCAGAAGGCTTTGTTTATGGGTAGAGGACAGCAGAATGTTTTTGAGATTTCTAATAATAATAATAGAATGAAGTAGACCCCTCTTAAATATGTCCTGTTAAAAAGGATAGCTGCATCATGTGATTTAATTCTGTATTGACTCAATACAAAATAATATGAAAATAAGGGGGTTTCATGTTAAGTAATAAAAGTCTCCTGAGACACAAAAATAGCTTGATTTTCATTCAACTAAAACATAATTCTTGCAGTAAAATTTGAGACATCTTCAAAAGAAAACACTTCAGATAAACAAGATGAGTTATTTGCGCTTGTGCCTTCGTCCAAGCCCTGCAAAGCAGCGATAAAGAAATAGAATTATGGTACATGCTTTGTTACCCTGCACTTAGAAACCTTTCGCAGACATTCTTTAGTTGAGCTCTGAGGAATATATATGTTTTGTGTGTGGGTAAAAAGCTCCGGTGGTTACGCGTGTGAGTTTTGTAAATTTACCAAACAGGTATAAATAAGTGAAATGAAACAATGTTGCTCCTTCCTTGACGTTTAAATTTACATTCCCTGTTTGTTTTAGAGTAATTGCTTGAAGATGAATTATGGTGTCTTTTACCAGCAAGAAGATAAAACCTGTCTGATATCTGGGAAAAGAAAAAATAAATCGATTTTTCGTCTTGCTGTTCTTTCTCGTCTGGGGTAGAGAGAGCCAGAATGTGCTTTATACAGATTCTTTCCCAATTCTTTCTTTTAGTAGCCGTATTTATATACCGAAAAGAAATAACTTGATGTTGATTTTATAGTCATAACTTTTATTATAGTTCATAAATTAAAATCACATATCATGTTACATGACAGCGAAAAAGTGTTGGATAAAAAAAAAATATTTTATTTTCTTTCGAGGTCGAAATTCAATTATGGGATAGCCTGAGGTAAGAGGAAGAAGGTGAGACCCTTTTGAAGGATTCTTGAGGAACGCATCAAAAGGAGTCATCCTGGGTTAAAAGACTTTCTTGGGTACATCCTTTGGAACATTCTAAACAGTAATAGGAGATTTGATGCGCCTTTTCAGGTACGCCTTCGGGAAAATTAAAATGAGATAGTTACAACAGGTAGGATACTCCGAGCTTTTTTGAGCATGGTGGGACGAGTCCTTTGTGTACAGCTTGGCTCAGAGAGAGAAAGAGAGAGAGAGAGAGGTGGGGGTGACGGGGGAGGGGTGATTGTCATTTGGAGATCTCGTGTAAAATTGTTGTTTTCGTTTTTATTACAGTTAATATTTCAAGTATCTATTAAGCAAGATAGTCAATAAACCCATAATTGAAAATTGCTACTTTTGATATTACATGAGTCACATTTTATATATAACAAGCAAGGCGGACAATAGGTAAATAAATAATTTAGTATCATGAATCTTTTAATATTAAGGTAGGGAATAATAATAATAATAATAATAATAATAATAATAATAATAATAATAATAATAATAATAATTAAGAAGAAGAAGTTTACCAAGCAAAACTCAGAGGTGTCCAAACTTCGTCTGTCAATTGAAAGTCATCCTAAGATTTGACTCACATCCCACGTATAAAACGTGACATCCTTCCTTGATTTTTGTGGCCGTTGTATTTACCCAGGGAAAATGTACACAACGCAGCATTTTGACCATGGCAATAAAGTACTGCACACAATACCCCGAAAGAACAGGTCTTTAACAGTTGCCTTTACGAGGCGGGGGCGGGTCCACATAATCACTCCTCCCCATCGCAGGTATCTTAATAGTGGGAGGACAAGTTTGTCTCTACTCGGTGCTCCACCCTGTACACACACACACACACACACACACACACACACACACACACACACACACACACACACACACACACACACCAATTCCCAGCCAGGGTTCCGCAGACCATATCAGAGGTTCCGCAAGAAATCGAGAAATAAATATGCATTACAAATGTTGATTTAGTAATGCGAATTGCATTGTGATGTAATGGTATATTTTATGTGATTTATATCAAGAGATTTCTTAGAGATAATATATATATATATATATATATATATATATATATATATATATATATATATATATATATATATATATATATATATATATATATATATATATATATATATATATATATATATATAATGTATAAATTTGTACTGTGGTTAAAGGTTCCTGGGATATGAAAAATTGCCTCAGTGGTTCTTTGAAGGTATAAGGTTGGGAATCGCTGGTACTCTAGACAATTTGAAACTAAATGTAAATGAGCCCTACAGTAGCCGAGTAATATGGACAAATATGGCGTGGGTTCTCCGGTCTTCATGAAAACGAGGGTGTTAGTGATCGTCCAGTAGCGAAGTAGCCTGGTAACGAGTTATGCCAGATATCAACCAGTTCCTGTTTTCAAGATGATAATCGCTATAGGGAGTCCTTCTGTGGGGATAGGCACAGCTGATTCTTCATCGATAGTCCCTAGGAGTTGCAAGATTTTTTTTTTTTTTTTTTTTTTTTTGCATGTGATGATAACCATATAGAGCCTGGGTTATCAGAACCATTCGTTTTTCATCACTGTTGTGATATATATCCTGGCGTAACGTATTTTCACATCTTCATTGTTTCAAAGATTAGCAGATATTATTATTAGTAGTAGCAAGAGGGATAAAAGTGCAGTATTAGCTGACGTGAAATTTGAATTTCTTGGTGGTGTAAGGTCTCGAGACTACGTTTTTATACATAGATTTGAACAATAAAGATTTGCCCTTTTTTATTTTTAAGTCTACCATGAATTAAATAGAAACTATTAACCACATTGTGTGAAAGGCGCCAGAGTAGAGTACACTTAACAAATGAATAAAGACCTCGTGATTTTTTAGAAAAAGGTTGGGGGGATTTTTACTGTTCTCAGTTTAGAACCCATATCAATACACGTATGCGCACACAGAATATATATATATATATATATATATATATATATATATATATATATATATATATATATATATATATATATATATATTATAGATATGTAAGTAATTAGCTTCCCCCTCCCCGACTGGTCTTACGAACACAAGCGCTGATCTTTTATTCTTTTTTCTAAAACTTGAACTAATCTAACGTTGCACAGAACTCCTTATTTGCAATTCGAGGCGGTTCAGAATCCCTTTGTCATCAAGTCGAGTTTGCAAATAATGCTGCTAATGGATAATGGTTCGTCTGGGAGCTAATTAGGTCGAGCAAGAGATTCGGACATCCCCGGAATCAAAAGGACGGAGAATTGTCAAAAAACGAACTTGGATTGAATTGACCCAGATCCTTGTCGAGTGAGTATGGTAATCCTGCTCTTCCTGTTTTGTGTTGTCTAATGATTGAGGTATTAATCATGAATAGTTACGATTATTATTATTATTATTATTATTATTATTATTATTATTATTATTATTATTATTATTATTATTATTATTATTATTATTCTACTTTTCACATAGTGTTTTGTTTTTGTTCGCGTTATTTTTTTTCATTTAATGGCTTACAATTTCGAAAACAGCATCGACTTACGAAAAATTATAGCCACACCAAAGAAACTAAAGTTACAGAGTGCTACGTCATTGCATCATCCCTTTTACGAGAAAAAACACAAGAAAATAAAATGTCCTCCAGTATGGCAAAATTTTTACTGAATAACTTTCCTTATTGTTATCAGTGCAGTTCGAGCTGGGTTCTACTGCACTCAAGTCAGTGAATTTGCTGTGCCTTAATCTTCATTTTCAATGAGTCAATAGATTAATACACACACACACACACATATATATATACATTGTGTGTATGCATAATTAAGTATATGAATATGTCAGAATTGCTTCGCAGTACTTTCGCTAATTGCTATTATTGTAAGTAATAATATCAATAGCATCTTTTATATTACCATAAGTATTATACTAAGACAACGAAACTTTAGTGTATCTTTGTATCTCAGTCGCAAACAATAAAAGCCAAACAGGCAATTCGGCGCCCCCCCCCCACCAAACAGAAGAACCTGAATTATTCAGTAAAAAAAAAAAGGGGGGGACCATTAATTTTCCGCCTTGCTGAAAAGTCAACTCGTCTCCACCGTAGAAGATTCTTCATGCAACTCAGATCTAAAGAGCCCTCAGAGATAGTACCAACGAGTTCAGAGTCCAATATATTACGGTCAGAGTTGGTGATGTAGCCTATTATATTCATACAAAATAAACACAAAGCATTCTCATCAATTCCCCTTGCGTAAATAAACATGAGTCTCTCTCTCTCTCTCTCTCTCTCTCTCTCTCTCTCTCTCTCTCTCTCTCTCTCTCTCTCTCTCTCTCTCTCTCTCAGTACCCCGGGGTGATGGTAGGTCGCCAGCATAGAACTGAGGAAGATCCCAGTGTTGACACTGTTACGTACGGTTGGAACTTTTTAACTCTTGATACTGTGTAACTGTTTCGTTGTTTGTTTATCTAGTCTTTTTTTATATGTTTATCATTTTCCTTTATTGAGTTCTCAAGACTCCACTGGTTACTTTCTTTTAAAAGGAATGGTGATGTCATGGTGTTTTTGAGTCTCTCTCTCTCTCTCTCTCTCTCTCTCTCTCTCTCTCTCTCTCTCTCTCTCTCTCTCTCTCTCTGATGAACTACACACTTCCTAACTATTGTAAGGGAAAGATTTTTCTTATTGCTATCGGCTATTTAAAACGAGACTTCACGTGACTTGAGGTGAGTCGAGTTAAATCTGTTATGAGAAAGTGATTTTAGAAACTGGAAAATTAGATATTGTTCATTAAAGATTTTGGATAATTTTTTTTCCTTTAATAAACTAAAGGGAGGGACATTGTGATTTGAAATGCTAAGACAAATAATAAATGCTAATTGAATTATCAGTGGATAATTCTGAGTAGTATAATAAGTAACAGTAATGAAAACAGCTCATTTGACTTTTCGTTATGTTTTTTATATACCACCTCGCGGTGTAAGTTCATGCATATCGTAATGAATTCCACGCGCTTGCAACTCAAGCATTGAATGCAATCAGGCACACTGTTCAGGATGCTCTCTTACATCCACCAAGAGAAGCTCTGGGGTAGTCTGAGGTAGGCTGTAAACGACCTCATCATATACTCTCATAAAACCCTATTTTGTCTTTCTTAGCGCGTGATGGATGTCTCGCACGGTTGAAAGTCTGCCTGACACCTCGAGAATTATGACGGCGGAGGGAGGTGCCATTACTGTGGCATGAGTAAGGCTCCCCGTTTCTAGGTCTAGAGAGAGACAAATGCATAGCGGAAATGAATGGTAGTGTTTCAGTGCCAAGAGTATGTAAAGACGTCCGTAAAGACGTCGTTTGAAGAAGAAGAAGAGAAAAAGGAGAGATTTTGTGGGATTAAAATTATATCTGGCCCAGACCGAGTTGGAGGTGGGTTGCTCGCATGAGAATGTTCTTCATACTTTGTGACGGTTTGGGTTATTCTTGTGCATATTGCTTATTTATTTTCAGGGTTTTCCTCTTATGCCGGTTCCTTCCTCGAAGGTCATTGCTTTCTCTGCAGTCCTCCGATGGCTAGGTTTTGAACAGTTGCAAGTCTCTCTCTGTAGTGGGAATTTTGTTTGTTTGTCAAAGGATGGATTGTAAAAATAGTATGGAACTATTAAGTCAGGGGTTGAATGGGTGCCTTGGCTGCCTTCTAATTCTGTCATTGCAATTTTTGAATCGTATTTCTGAAAGCGGGGTTTTTTGCTTCTCATAGCAACAAATTAGAAACTGGAATAAATCAACTATGAAATGGCTCATCATTTATTTAAAAAAAAAGAAGCAAGATTTAAAAAACTGACATTCCCTTTTAAGCATCTGAACCCTAGAAGCTCTTGCCTCCATGTGTGTTTCTGAATGCAAAACCGAGTAAAAAAAAAAATGTTGTGACCAGGTTTTGTTTCTTCTCTCAAGGCTGGTTATTTTTCGCACAAGGAAAAAAAAAACTAAATACTTTACTGTAATTATTGTGGCTTTTGGCAGTACGCCTGCTCTTGCAAAAGGCTATTTCGGTCGGAACGAAAGTAACCTTACACCTCTCTTTTTCTTTATTTTTTTAACAATCCAGTTACAGTGAAGTCAAATACCCTCGAGTCCCCCTCATTGTCGCTCTTCAGGGCATGTTGCGAGATGCGATCTCCTTGTCTACTCACATTAGGGAGGATTCTCTTTTCATTTTTCAGCAAAGAGACATACAAGGGTATTGTGTGTGGTCAGAAGAATGACATACTTTGTCTTCATGGTCAGTTCAAAGGGTCAAACGCCACCCTTTTACGAATCTGATCTTGTTGCGGCACCCAGGCTCTTGAAGGGCGCCGCCGCCCCTGCTTTGGTACTCCAGCGACAAGCTAATCCTTTATGCTTTTGATAAGCGGGAAGGGAGAGAGAGAGAGACAGAGAGCACATATTCTTTATTATTGTTTTAATTTGGCATGTTAAAGATATGTAACACTGACGTATCATGAGAGTTGCATATTCAGTAGAGCAAATATTACATAGAAATAAATATTTTAGAGCATTACATTGTTGACCAAGACAATATTATGCAGTGACTGTTAATGAAAAGGTAAAATTAAGTAAAAGCAAGATAATAGTAGACTTATCTCCCGTCTATAACAGAACTTTTCTGATGAGGAAGGTCTGGGGATTAAGAGTAAGACAGTGTCTTAGATTTTAGCAGAGAAGTTTCCATTCTTTGGTATAATAGTCATTGTTATTACTGAATATTAATTAAAGAACAGTAATTATGCAAAAGTCGATAATATTTACACATTTTAAACTTGAGGTATGCGAACATATTGCAATTCTTGTGTGTGAAAGTTGGTACTCTCCCTGGAATTACTGATCGTGAGAAAAAGGTCAGCAACATCAATTCACATTCGGCTTAGGCCTAAGACGCTAGAGACGTCAGCTGTACCGTGACTGACATCTCAACAGCCGTCGACTTGCGATGGAGTGGATGATGAACGTTTATGAGTGTCATTGAACAAATGAGCAACGTCTTGCAACTCCGCCCTGCCCATTTTTGTAGGCATCTGCCTCACGGTTGACTGGCCGCGATGGTGCCTTACAAGTAGGCCTACAAAGTGTGTACTTCATCACCTGACGTGTTGATGGGTGTCATGTTCTGCCCTGAACGCTGATTAATTTAGACATTCGTCACTACATTGTGCAGTCCGGAGTTGATGTGTTTTTGAGTATTTTTTTATTAAGGGTGATGAAGAACTTGGAGAATTTATTCTTAAATACATTCTAAAAAGGCCGATGACCTCAAGAAACGTGTGTTATGTCTGTCAAGCATGTGTTCGTGCGCGAGTTTGTTGGCGCATCTGCGTAAACATTTTTTTAAATATCTGTTGCTAGAATTGAAATCGGTTTTAAATTATGTTAGACCTGCCAGGCTCCATTTCAATACTGTTGTTGGTAAATGATGGATAGAAGTCATGATCGATTACTTGTGGAGTCTAGGGGACGAGTTGGCTCATATGCTGTGCTGTGTCTCCTCTTAATCATGAAGCCCTTAGTTTTACTTCCGTCTGGAAAATCCGGTGGGTTATACTATTCCAAAGAAAGGTGGCCGCTCGCTCACAGCCTTCCCGCTACCTTCCCACTGCTATATCGTCAACTATCACAGATCGTCCTAAATGCAACTTTCATTTTTGGATTATCAGTATAGGTACATTGTCAATTCATTTTTGGATCATCAGTATAGGTGCATTGTAAATTCATTTTTGGATCACCAGTATAGGTGCATTGTAAATTAATTTTTGGATCATCAGTATAGGTGCATTGTTAATTCATTTTTGGTTCATCAGTATAGGTGCATTGTAAATTCATTTTTGGATCATCAGTATAGGTGCTTTGTAAATTAATTTTTGGATCATCAGTATAGGTGCATTGTAAATTAATTTTTGGATCATCAGTATAGGTGCATTGTAAATTCATTTTTGGATCACCAGTATAGGTGCATTGTAAATTAATTTTTGGATCATCAGTATAGGTGCATTGTAAATTCATTTTTGGATCATCAGTATAGGTGCATTGTCAATGAATGTCACTAGTCTGTCTCTTCTCTTCTTGCTTCTGCTGTTGATCCAATCCTCTATTATCTTGTTTCTTCACCCTTTGTCTTCTTATTGACCCCTCCCTGTGATAGTACTTGATCTCTCATTGTTCCTTTGTCATCGGTAAAACAATGATCCTGTGAGTGTAGGTGAATTAATAATGATCTGGAAACTTTGTCAGATTCACAAACTTGAGCAGAAAGAAAGCGGCGTCAGTATTGGCATTAGTACAGTTCTCTAAAGAGTAAAGTACTTGGATATAAGCAATCTTGAAAATATTGTATAAAAATGCATGATAAACGTGTGATCCCATTCATTTTTTTTTTTTTTCATTTTCATGATAAGTGAACCCGTTTCTCCATCAGCATTTCAGGGTATAATTTATTTTCAACTTATCGTAGATCATAGAATTCAAATTCCTCCTTGATGTTTGCAAATATTATGTATTCGTTCAACGGCCATTAGTTTTGTTAGTGTAGTGAAGATTTTCTCGTCAAATGAGCATAAAACGAAGATTTCATCTGTAAGTTAAGGACATAGGACATGTAAGATACACTAAGGACATAGGACATGTAAGATGCACTAGCCACGAGGTCTTCCCGTCTCGCGCATTGTTGACCTCGCTCGCTTTGCCCGGGTCTCGTGCTGCCAAATCTACTTATCACTAGCGCCCCCGCCCCACCCGCCCCCGCCCCCGCCCCCGCCCGCCATTGCTAATTTGCATAGCGATTAATTTTAGAAGGATAAGACAGTGAATAAAATAGGATTTGGTGCTTGAGAAGTCATGTGGTTCTGTAGACAACCTCTTATTTAAGAAGTCCTGTGGCTCCTTGCAGGCTGTTATACGCTAGGAGTTTCTGAATGAAGCTGAACGAAACCGACACACTCGTGTTATCCACTTAATTCTTTCTTGATATTGAAATCGCGTGATTGTGTCTCTTAAGGTTTCGTCAATATCGCTTCGGGTAATTTAGCTTTATTTTGTATAGGATGCAGTCTAGGTTAGGGAAGGTGAACCAAATAAAGACTAAAGGCTAGTACAGTTAGACGATAGTTCTCTCTCTCTCTCTCTCTCTCTCTCTCTCTCTCTCTCTCTCTCTCTCTCTCTCTCTCTCTCTCTCTCTCTCTCTGAAAAGAAATAAGGTGCATCCATTAACATCCCATGCAGTGGGAGCCCGCAAATCTTGACCTTAGCAGTCCAAAGCACAAATACTGTGAAGGACCGACCACAACAAAGAGCAAAAAGCTTTGAAATTTAGAATTTCTTTCACAGAGAAGGAGGAGAGACAGATTCTTGACCATTACTAGTAATTTACGTGCATTTACTTCGAGGTCGTCACGTCGAAAGAATGCAATGTTAAGTCCTCCTCCTCCTCCTCCTCCTCCTCCTCCTCCTCCTCCTCCTCCTCCTCCTCCTCCTCCTCCTCCTCCTCCTCCTCCTCCTCCTCCTCCTCCTCCTCCTCCAATTTTACATCTTCTGTGTCTGTATTTTCTCTCCTGAAATACATAATATTCGAATAATATCATAGTAGAGTAGTACTCCACTGGCGCCGTTGGGCTTACAGACATAAAATCATTTTGTGGGTCAGTGTGACAGATACACTGAGGCTTCAGAGAGAGAGAGAGAGAGAGAGAGAGAGAGAGAGAGAGAGAGAGCGGGGATAAGTGAACACTGCCTTTGATTCTCAGAAATTTACTTTGTTTCAAGGAACATACTTATGAGCGCGTTCAGCAGAAACAGTAGGATGAGCAATAGCAGAAACACAGAATGGCAGTAGAAAAGTAGCTCAAGGTTGAGAGAGAGAGAGAGAGAGAGAGAGAGAGAGAGAGAGAGAGAGAGAGAGAGAGAGAGAGAGATGAGAATGAATGAGATAACTGGCCTCTTGAGCAGTAATTGCTCTCTCCTTTTAAAGAAAATGCCGACATAACGAAGACTAGTTGCTGCATGTTTTATTTGTTTAGTTATACTGATGACGCTCGGTTAGACTAGTGTGTAAGTACATTGCACACAAAAATATATATATATATATATATATATATATATATATATATATATATATATATATATATATATATATATATATATATATATATATATTTTTTTATATAGTTATATTTTATATATTATATATATATATTTATATATTATATATATATACACACACATACTTTTTTGTCTTCACGAGGTATATATTCTCAACTTCTCGAATTTCCCCTAACTTTTTTTCATATGCCGATCACTGCAAGCCTTGAATCCCCATAGAGGACAGATGAGAAAACCCTACGTAGTTAAGTGGTAGGATTCAGAGCCATGTATGATTGGTAAACGATGTGGCTAACCTACACCATTCTGCCACGAAGAGAGATAATGTTGATTTCAGCCAATGTATGCGTACATAATTTTCAAAAGCAATAGATGTTTAAATACTAATAGGTACATTTAATAAGATGTATCTGCAATTGACAGATGTATGCAGTGAAAACTTGTATCCTTCTGTGAGGCAGGATAACCCCAGCAAAACCCACTGGACGTGAGTTCTCACTGCCGGAAGTATGGTTTCTCATTTATTCCTCTCTGGATTCAAGGCATGTAATAAGTATATACTAAAAGCGTAAGGAAATTCGAGAAATTTAAGAGGTCATTGTTGTGGCTATTACAAATACATTATATGTATGTATGTATGTATGTATGTATGTATGTATGTATGTATGTATATATATATATATATATATATATATATATATATATATATATATATATATATATATATATATATATATATATATATATATATATATATATCTTTCAATTCAAGACTCGCATCTGTAATCTTATATCAAGATTTTTATTCGTTTATATATATATATATATATATATATATATATATGTGTGTGTGTGTGTGTGTGTGCGTGTGTGTGTGTGTGTGTATACATATACATGTATTTTCAATTCAAGAACCGCATCTGTATGTATATATCAAGATTTTTCCTATTTTTTTTTTACACAGTATATTTACTTGTCTTTTAAAAAGGCCTTGTCTTAAGGGCACTCAGGCACAGCATTTTAGTAATTTGTTGACTGCATTTTGGTTATAAACCACGACTTCTTTATAGCGAGTGAAGCAGTTCAGGAATTTACAGCACTTGCTGTGGTATGCAGGCTGACTGGTAAAGCCGAAGGTTTCAGAAATGTGAATCACTTTGTGGGGCATTGTTAGAGAAAAAGAAAATAAGCACTGTAACAATAATTATATTGACATTAGTGTTATCCTTATATAATAATTTGCAGTGTGTATCCATATGTTTATTGCTTCTACAGTATGTAAACAAGAACAGTTTATAAATAATGAGCACTTCTTTTAGAGTTGCCGTTTTCCAACCTGGCCTCAAATGTTATTCATCATGAGTTAACATTCTTGTGGAACAAGCCAAGCAGCCAATATTTTAGCCGGGAAGCTTCCACAAAATAGATTGTCATACGCAGAAAAGGAAAATAAAAGAAATTATCATGTACATATATTAAATAAAACCGAGCGGATGTGACCAGTAACAAAAAATGACAAGAGAAGTATATGTGCGTAAACCCAAAGCCACGGTACTGAGGCTACTGTACCGTCCAAATCTGGAGAACATTAATTATATATTTACCAACCATTGTGAGTCAACCAAATGTGACACCTTAGGTGA
>NC_089762.1:28503390-28515890 GCF_040412425.1 Macrobrachium rosenbergii | reverse complement strand
TGAAAAACTTTAGTTCACAATACTCTCTCTCTCTCTCTCTCTCTCTCTCTCTCTCTCTCTCTCTCTCTCTCTCTCTGCGCCTCCATTGACCTAGTTGTATGTCGCAGCTAGGGTGGAGGTGAAGAGAGAGAGAGAGAGTAATAAGCTTGAGTGTTCATTGCTCTGCCAAAACCGGAGGGCCTCGACGAGGTAGTCCCCACCCGGCTCGGGTGAATCAATATTTCTCTCTCTCTCTCTCTCTCTCTCTCTCTCTCTCTCTCTCTCTCTCTCTCTCTCTCTCTCTCTCTCTGCATCTGTTAATAGCCCTCCAACGTTATTTAATATTATCATGTCCCACGCTATTGGGATCCAAGCACCTGTTTCTTCGAATCATCTGTTATTTATATTACGACAACTTCGCTCGGTTTGTCTTGTTCGTCTGTCATATCTGTTTTAATAGGTCTTGGCAGTCCCCCTCTCTCTCTCTCTCTCTCTCTCTCTCTCTCTCTCTCTCTCTCTCTATATACATATATATATGTGTCTCATTTGTATGTGTATATATATATATATATATATATATATATATATATATATATATATACATATATATATATATATACATATATATATACATGTATATATATGTATATTATATATATATATAGATACATATATATGCATGTACATACACATATACACACATTTTTATATACTTATTTTTAGTGATAGTTTTCTTTCTCTATACTTACATACATATTATAAATATTTATTTATTTATACATATTTATATGTATTTGTGTGTGTATATGTATACTTCTGAGATGGTCTTCAAGCATAAGTTTTCATTGTTACAGACTTTTATCATCATTTACGCAGGATTTTACACGGCCCTGATGTAAGATCAACGTGTCTTTTTTATTGATGATTTCTTATAGTAAGTACTTGCTGACTACTCTTTTGAATAAGAAATGTGGGACACAGGCCTAATATAGTTTGAGAAAATGCTTCGGGCGTACATTGTGCATAAAAGCTGAAATATGTACGCTGTACTTGGTCATTGGCTTTAAATTCAGTATAGTGTTTTATATTCTCTCGGATTTTTACCCAATTCGGCCTTCCTCCAGTCTTGTTCTCCTAATAATCATAATCATCTTTTTTATCGATCGTGCGTATGTAAAATCAATCACTCAACGATCTTTTCTCGAGGTGGTTATCTTTCTCCCAACAGCAACCCTTGGGCGCTATGTCGGAATAACTTACGTTACGAGCATACTTTCTCCGTCGATTCGATTCCTGTCAAATTGATTTTCCACTTGTCGTTCTAGCTACGATTATGAGGAAAGACTTTAGGTGGATTATTATTTTTATTTTTTTGTATGTTTATGTATATATGTGTGTGTGTTTGTATGTGTGTATATTTTGTTAGAAATGTGGGTCAAATGAGCCTGACAAGTGAAGTTAATGTTTGTTGGTTTCTTCTGCTGAGATGACTTGCATGTTACCGTGAGGCTATTTACATCTTTAATCTTTTTTTTATTCATATTTCGTGTAACAGAAGGATGTCCACAAACTTTACCTCACTACTTGTGTGAATATATTTCATTCATTAATTTTTATTTATTGTAAGACGAAGGGTGAGAAAAGGAATTCATTATTTGTCAGTTGCCATTACTGGAAATTTCATGATGTTTATTAATGTTGCAAGCCGGTTCAAGGATTTGATTATGTGTTTTTTTTTCATTTTGACTGTAAGATTCGTGGTCTTAATGTATGTGTAGCTGCTTGAATTCACAAATCAACATGCATGTGGAATTTGATGTGACTTTGTTGGACAGTCAACCTGGTGGATATGTATACATTTTTTGCATATTTTTATTTATTTTATTGCCGTCTACGAATGGCTGACCAGACAACCATATTTGGAAGTGAAAGAGTCTAAGCTATTCATTGGAGAGAGTGAGTGATGCTCTTAAAAACCTAAGATGTCTGTCTTTTTCTTCTCTCTTGATATGGTTATGGAGTCAACGGTTATTATTGAACATATACAAACGCATTATGTATGAAATTGTGAATTACGGCAAAGGTTTGAGAGGACAAAGCTCTCTCTCTCTCTCTCTCTCTCTCTCTCTCTCTCTCTCTCTCTCTCTCTCTCTCTCCACACACACACACACAATGGAACTCAGTATATGAAGACGTTTTATGACAAAGAACGACTGAGGCTCAGTTGTTAAATTCTTCCTCGTCTTTGCCTGGCCGGCGAAAAGGCCCAGTTTTGCAGTAATTGAGCAAAAGTCGAGATTCTCCCCTGAGCCACCCATGTGTTAATCAAGGCAGCCAGACGTTATTAAGCAGGATCTTATGTCGAAGAGAGACAATGAAGCATCTGATTCAGAAGAGGAAGGAGAGGGGAAAGGAGGAGGGGGGTACAGCATAACCATTTGGGGAGGGGGGGAATCATGCAAGAGTTACTACAATTAGAAGGACGTATCCTAGACGACCTTCAGCCTCTCGTCCTCATCCCCTCCCCCTCCTTCTCCTCCCACCCACCCACCCACCCACCAGTGATGGAAAAGGCAGCACGCTCCGATTTTATCAAAATGTATCGTCCTCTCACGGTACAATTAGATCCCTTCTTTCTGTATTTCCCTTTACCTTCTCTTACTTCCTAATGAGCACCATATTCTTTGGAAGCTTGAATTTCAAGTCAGTGGTCCCTGTCGTGAGCTTGTTCCATATGAATAGGGTTCATCTTCTGAATAATAATATCATCTCGTACACGTTTAAGCCTTCTCTTTTTGGTTCACAACAGCCCGTTAGAAGAGAGACGAAAGCATTGGAGCCATGCGAGGCAATAAACAAACATCTCGAATAACGATTGCAATGCAGTGAATCAAAGCTGGCCCAGACGGTCGTTAAGCATTAGTTCAGTCTGCTGGGGATCTCGTGCAGATAACAGCTGAACTGGTGCTATTGTCCGGCGAGGACATGATTGACAGGTGAATCTGAACAGGTGTTCAGCTGTGGCCTTGCCTCTCATCGTCCGTTCACTGACATCAGGACGGCGCTGATAATTAAACTTAATGAACACCAGGAACAGTCTGTGTTCACAGACATCCTCTCCGAACACGTGTCTGTTTGTAGCATTCGGAGATTAAAGCGGATAATTACAGCTTACATAGTTACAGTTTTATTATCGTTTTTCTCGCTTTTATACGCATTCTCCTGTCTTTTTGGGTACTTTCCGGTTGTTGACATTTTTCTGCTGATTTACCTCGGTTCGGAAACAAAAAATTTAAGAGCAATGTAATTTTAAGGTTCGTATTTCATGTTCCCCTAATCTGCAAATATTTCTTTCTTTAACGTGATCCAGAAACACTGTTGATAACCGCACTCTATTGAAGTTACATTTTCAAAAATTTAATTTACTTTTCAGGTGAAAACAAAATGATTCAAAAGTAATCCAAAGAAATGCAAACATGCTAAAAAAAATTATACTTGATATGGCCGTGATTGGTCACAAACTAAAATGAAAATGTTGCTAAGTCATCAACAAAATAATTGCATATACATTAATCAGGCCTTTTATATATTAGAAAAGTGCTATTTAAAGCACATGTCAACCGATAGATTGTCCATTTTAACAAGTTAATCTCATAATTTTCGGATATTGACTTATTGTTGAACTAGTTTAAAATTTAAGCTCCTCCATGTAGTCTTATAGATGGTGGTCGTGCAAGTCTGAGCTACGCGAGATCTTAAATTCTGTACCAACTAGAAAAATTAGATCCAGCCCCTTTGCTAAGTAAGGAGACACTCGGGGAAGGAAAGTGTGAGAATAAGTGTTACAGAAGAGTGGGGCAGAACCACTTGGTGTTTTCGTAGCCACAAATATCAATTGTTGTTTTTCTTGTCTGTTCTCATAATGCAGATTGAGTCTTGCCTGTACGAATGCCGGTCTCATTTGTGGTCTTTAGGAGAAATATTTTGACAAATACCAGATTCAGCTAGTTTTATGGGCCGGCTATCTCAGGCAGTGCTCAGTTCAGCAAGAGCCTCTGTTATAAGTGAATAAAATCAAATTTTAAAACATTTTTAAAATTGCTTTTGGCAGACTTAAAAATTTTTTTAAATTGCTTTTGTCATAGCCATTACATAAAGTTCCTTGAACACCTTAGTGAGTGAAGAAATGCTTGGTTGTTATGGTATTAATGATAATCATTATGAAAGTTAGTATGAAAGTTATAATGTTTTGTCATAGGTAAAGTTACCGTCGTCTGTTAATGTCATATGTTGAGAGGGTTGAAGATTTAATTTAAACACCACTGGGAAAAGAAGAGGATTCTTAAGGTATGGATAGTAATTCCAGATTATTTCGTACATTTGTAAATTTCCTATATTTTGTATAGAAAATTACGTTCGTGCATCTTTTTATGGACCAGGTTTAACTCCTAAAATAACTTAGAAATTAGGATTATTTTTAAGAAAATAAAGATTGATATGCATGTGGGCGAGAATCCACGTATGTATGCATGTATATCTGAGTAACCATTTCAGTTAATGTTTAGATATCGCAAGGCTACTACAAGGAACATCGACTCCGACTACTTGCAACCCGGGTTCGTTATTGTCCATAGCTTACTCTCGGTGCATTCTTGGTGCATTCCTGTAAAAGACCCGACGTGCTATTTAAGAGACCATTAGGTCGTATAATTGTCAACTTACCTCGAACTTAACGAGCCTCTCTCTCTCTCTCTCTCTCTCTCTCTCTCTCTCTCTCTCTCTCTCTCTCTCTCTCTCTCTCTGTGCTGTAATTGAATCTATTCTCTCTCTAGCTGTCTCATTATTCTTTCTGTCCTGCGGATGTGAATTTTGCTGTTAGAGAATTTAAGAAAACTGCAGTTTGCTAGAAGTTTCTCTCTTGATATTTGTTTTTATTTTCGCTCTGCTTATTCTGTTGACTTAATGTTCGCATACACACACACATATATATATATACACATTATATATATATATATATATATATATATATATATATATATATATATATATATATATATAATTTATTGGTAGTTTTTCAGCACAGGAGCATTGTTCACCATTCAGCCGTTAAAGTTTGAATGTGACAGTGAACGCGCCTTTTTTTTAACGTTATAAGTTATACACACATCTGCTTATTCACATATGAAGATGAAAATGTAATCAGTTAATAAGTCGATGGCGTCAATGTCTTTGATTCATTTATAGATACCTTCTTAATTAAAAAAAAAAATTTTTCGTTTATAATTTTTACTGGGTTATTTTTTCTTGCGAGCGTTTTGAATTTTTATTTTTAGTGTTTTAAGAAACTTGTGTTACCTTTGAAGCATCTGGCTCTCCTGTCTAGTGTTAAGTTAGTATCTATCTAATGTTGTATATTTTTCCTATATATTTATTGGTACGTTTAATTATTGGTTTATTAGTCTGATTTAATTTGTTACTGTAATTGGAGCTGAAATATTTGTTTTTTTCGCTACTTGGCTCTGTTCTGTTCTTGTTTAGCAAAGTAATGCCCTAATTGGCTTGCTATTTAAGAATGTGTGCACCTGTTGAATAATGTTAGAAACAGTTTACGTGTCAATACCCCTCAGTGGCATCGTGGATCTTTTAACACATTAAATCCAGTCGTTCTAAATATTTGCCTTACCTCATTCATGACCACGCAAACTGTCAAAGTTGCTTGCCTCTCAGTAACGCGGTTTTCAAAATAAAAATGAGACCACATGACTCGAATATTCAGACATTCAGAATCTGGGTGACTGATTTGGCCCAACGAGATTTTATTCGTACGTTGATTGAGAGTGAGGGCAACGCCCACTATTTGTCCTATCATCATTCTCCTTACGCCTGGTGACTTCAAGAACTCTTTATAACATGTAGTGTTAAATTCTAGTGAAAGAATTATGTGCTTTCTGAACTTGCAACATGTGGTATATTTATTTGTCCTGAGTTTGGTATTCACAGAAAAATACGTGAAGATTTCATGGATTTTTATTTCCTCTTAAGGGCTGCTCCAGGATCAAGTGATCTTGCTGGCATAAGGCCAGCTCAGTCTGCCAGCATATTGTAAAGAGCAAAAGGGGAGAATTCTTATTAAATGTCATTTGACAATGGGATTTGCTTTCCCCTCCTATCACCGCCCCCCCCCCCCCCGCCCTTCCTCCATTTTTGTGTTTGATAACGTTTTCTTTTGAAACAAATAAATATATGAAAAAATTAGCCATGACTTGCAATTCTTGGTATGATTGCGTGCGATCAATTCTGTTGTTCTAGACAGAGAAAGGGAGAGAGTTGAAGCAGGAGAGTTGACTGCTGAATAATGCGGAAGCTTGGCGTATCTCGGCAAGTGCATCTGATTATCTACTTAAATAGAATGTAAATGTGATTTTGAAGAGCTGTTTCCTGCCAAGCAATACTGCCAGGTCTGCCAAGCTCCCCGCTTGCAGAGGTGAGCTGAGCTTGAGTTGCTCTCCGAGTTCCAAGTTTAATGATGTCATGCATAATGTGAGGCCTCCCGAGCCTGATCATTAGTTATTAGAGTAATTATGTAACTTCTGCTTAATAAAAATTTCGCTTTCAATCTCTGGTTAGATAAATAGGTAAATAGACAATGAATTTCATATTTTGAATGTGCACTCATATACAATATTAAACAGTTTCTCGTAGCAAGGATTGTTTCAGGGAAACCACAGGGCATCAGTCTTTGCTACAATCATACTACAACGGCTGAACCGTGAATGAATCCCCTGTCCAAAAAAATCTTCCATAGCAATAACCTCTCCAAACACCAACATGGAATGCTCATTAGTGGCGTGTTCAACGCCCCCCCCCCTCCCCCAACACACCCACACACACATATGCACACATACACATGCACGCACGCAATGCGCTATTCACCCCTTTCTTAAACACTCACACATGCTAATTGTTTGATATTGATATTTTCGGTACTTCTTTCACGCCATCTATCCAACACTTCCTTTTCTTATTCCTTTAATTGATTCTGAATTATGCATGGCCAAACCTCCTTAAAATCGATCTTTATATTTAAATTTATATATATTTTATTTGTTTACTTATTTATTTATAAATTAAATCTTTCTTAGGGAAGCTTGAGATAAACGTGTTATTTAGGCTGGCTGTGCATGCGTTAGCCCAAGATGGTTCTGCAGAATCAGGGATGAGGAGAAAGTACCTAAATATTTTCATAAGCGACCGTAGCATACCAGACGGGAAAGTTGAAATAAAAAAGAAAGCCATCTACTTTCTATGAAGATTCAGGGGTATTTTAATTGCGGAATGTCAAGTATGCAATGTTGATAGAGAGTGAGAGCGAGTGGAAGACTGACTCAGAGAGTACGATAGGTTTTAAACGTTTGTTCCTCTGTGGGTGTTTTAAGTTAACAGCATCTTTTTTATTGTTGTCATTTTAATTTCATTCCACTGTCTTGTCGGAAAGTATAACATCTGCGCTTAAACAATATGTATATGTGTATATGCATGTATGTCTGTATGTAAGTACCTATTTATTTATGTATGACATTAAATCGGGAATAGTTTTATTTTCCCATTCCTGAATACTGTTATTTCTTTGGATGTGACTACAAATCAGCTATTTTTTTTTATGTTTTTTAACATCATATGGAATCGTACGTTGTAGGCCTAGTTTTATTGGTTAAATCTATTCTTAGTTTTCAAAATACATTAGACTCTTCTACCATTTTTATTGTAATGGATTTAAAACTTTATCTTTTTATCCAAAGCATTTTTACGCAAGGAGGCTTAACAGTGCGGACTTTTCAACTCATTCGTTTTTCAGTGATCTTCTGTTTGATTGTGTTTACTCGCGCAGTAATACTGAAAGTAATAATTTTTGTTAGTAGCCATAAGACTTCTTTTCTACTCTTACTGTTCCCCACCCCCCTCCCCTTAAAAAATGTAAGAATTCGACATTCTTGCATGCAGGGAGAGTGTTTGCACAGATTGGAGAGTTATTGATTTTTCGAGGAAAGCAAATAATTGTTTGGGCTCAGATTTCATGCCGTAGTAACTGTGGTGCCTAGAAAATTGACCGGAATTTTTTCCGATATTCTTCTAAATTCCTGAATCAGTCCTACCATCTTGTCATGTATTGTCATTCAAGAATCTTGTGATCTTCTTTTGTCATCACTTCTCAATAAAATCGATTATCATTTTCATTGAGAATTTCATGCCCGTATAAATAAACCTCTTATTAATATTTTGTATGCAAGCATGCTAAAGTTGATATGGTGTCTCTTGCTGAAGATAAAATATTTGCCTTTGTGATGTGTACATATACGGATGTACCCTGAGTATGTCTGACGAATACATAGGCTCATTTGAGTATTCGTAGATGTGTGTATTTGTGTGTTCGGAACAAGTACCCATATTTGTATGTGAGCACGCTCATCTCTGCCTACATATAAACCCAGAGGTACGTGTGAGTACCTTCCTGCCCTGACATGCATATGGAATTTTTTTTTATTTTACATGTCACATATATATGTATATATATATATATATATATATATATATATATATATATATATATATATATATGTGTATATATATGTATGTATATATATATATATATATATATATATATATATATATATATATATATATATATTGCATGTGTGTGACTTAAATGTCTCTACGCATATGGCAAAATACAATTAAACATGAATTTACATCCCTGTATACACTTGTGTTTTTAACATGTATTTCTGTACGTTAGTTTATATCTTTTTATATCACTGACGCAGAAAAATTTGCGCGTACGTGCTTTTGTGTGTATATGTCCGTACGTGTATTTGCGTGTTTTTCGCGTGAACATGTAAAAGCCTTATAAGCTTTTGTAGTCACAAACAGACATGTATTTCATACAGACATGTCTCTTTCTGTGCGCATGTGTACGTTTCGATGACGCCAAAGAGTCAGTATAACGCCGTGAAGTACCGAGACCCTTCATTTGCCCCTGTTATGTTTTGTTTTCCCCACTCTGTTTAGACATGGTAGCGTTACTGCCATTAGTAACGGGAGACGCACCCGCATTTTTTTTGCCCCTTTTCTTTGTCCCTCGTTCTGATTTGCCTAATTTGTATGGTATTTGTGTTGTAACGGATAGTACAGTATGGTCTGTGGGGTGGGAGTTTCTCTTAAGGCTTCAAGTAGTGCCCCCAAAACGGGATGCATGGGAAGGGCGCTTTTCATCATTCCTAATGTCTATCTTTATTTTTTTTTTTTTTTACTTTATTTTATGTAAGCTATGAAATTATGTATTTATAGTTTAATGCCCTCTTTTTTTTTTTGTATGTCGTTTTGGTTTCTTCCAGTGGTGTCTACTTATTCACTTATTTTATGTAGGTTTTTAAATTAGGTATTTTTCGTTTGATTCTATGTTTTTATTTATTTTGTCTTCAGTTTTTTTTTTTATTTTACAGTGCTGTCTATATTTATTCATTGTATTTTATGGACATTTTGATGTATGTATTCATCGTTTAATCCCATAAGCTTTTATTTATTTTGTCTTTTTTGTTTTTTATAGTGTTGTTTGCCATTATTTATTCACTGTATTTTATGGAAATTTTTATGTTATGTATTCATCGTTCAATCCCGTAAGTTTTTTTTTTTTTTTTGTCGTTTTTCCCAGTGTTACCTATCTTTATTTATTCACTGTATTTTATGTAAGGTATTTATCGTCTAATCCCATATGCTTATATTTTTTTCTCTTCGGTTCTTTTCCAGTGCTGTCTATCTTTATTTATTCACTTTATTTTATGTAAATCTTGAAATTATGCGTTTATCGTTTAATACCAGAAGTTTTTATGAGTTTTTTTCTTGTAAAATATATTGTATGTACTGTTGTGCGTAAGCCTTTTTCAACTAATTCCTTGAACTCTCGACTTTTAGAAGCTTGAGATAAACTGCAGTTCTGAAATTAGGTAGTCCTCGCTTATCCCACAAGTTTTATTTTATTTTATGTTTTATTTTATTTTTTTCTTTTAAAGTGACTTTATTTAGTAATTCCTTGAACTCTCAACTTCTCAGGGTTTGAGATAAACTGTAGCCTTTCGATTTTGTAAATGTATAATTCTCTTGACTGCGTATTTTTATGGATTTCTAAAGACGTCTCGTACTCTCACGCAAGAGTCCAGCGTATTTACTTATTAGGCGTTGCGGCTAAAATTTACAACGTATTTGTGGTTTTCTGTACACTACATTTGGAATTACCTGCTTCTTTTATGTGATGTTTGCCTTTAGATGTGTTTTTTGCTTGTCTCGTTTTTTTTTTATTTTTTTTCATGATTAAATATGGGAGTTAAAAGAATTTTTATTTCAATTTATTTTTTTTTCTTTCAGGTAAGTGTGCAAAATCCTCACCGATACAAGTCAAGTATGTAAGTAAAATTATGCATGCTTCCTCATCTTATATATATATATATATATATATATATATATATATATATATATATATATATATATATATATATATATATATATATGTGTGTATATATGTATGTATATATATATATATATGTGTGTGTATAAATGTGTATATATATATATAAATATATGTATATATATTTATATATAACATGTATATATATATATATATTTATATATATGTATGTATGTATATATATATATATATATATATATATATATATATATATATATATATATATATATATATATATATATATAAAATCTTCTGGTCACCTTTTACCAAACACGTAATTGTAATAACCACAATGCCCTCTTAACTTTTCGTATTCTTCAGACGTCTTCGTAAAAAAATTTTTAATATCTCTCTCTCTCTCTCTCTCTCTCTCTCTCTCTCTCTCTCTCTCTCTCTCTCAAAAATAAAATAAGGAAAACTACGATGTCTGTAATTCGTGAGATTATTAAGGTACAGGTTTCCTTCTCCAGTAATTATGCTTTTAACGTTCTGGTCTCTCTTTTTAATTCGGCTGAGTAATATTAGGTGAGGGTTGTCGAAGTAACACGACAGAGGGTTGTGGAAATTAGCTCTCAGAAATCAGAAGACATATCTTTCTTAATGTCGTCTTTCGACAAATAAGGTATTGAATGCAAAAAAGAATCTGGTATCGGTCCGTAAATCACTACCCCTGGACTTTGTGATCTGTTTTTGAATTTTTATTGCCCTTTGTTTTCCTTTTAATATAGTATATAATTATGTAAATTTGAAAGGTAAAATGGTATGTTGAACAGCAACATTTACATTTAATATTCTTCAGTGTTTTGAGGTGTCTGATACATTGTTTTTCAAATACTTCTTTAACTTTTAATGTTAAACGTAAAGAGTCAATGATCTTAAATCCAGAGCTTAAACTTAATTTTGGGTTGACTTTAGAATTCTCGTGCATTACAAGAATGATCCTTTTAAGTATTTAACGGGCATCCGGTATTCCATTTTATTTGTTTTGTGTATTATCTTGCGTCGTTCAAAATGTTTTGGTAATTTTCAAAAACATGAACAGTTTCATCAGACCGTTTTCAGTTGTATTTCCGATTTCATTACATCCCTGATTTGATTATACGCTCAAGCGCTATCCGAAAGACTATGCACCACAGCATTTTGTCAGTGGTAGTCTATTGTTTTTATTAAATTCAGAGGCCTTTGGTAAAGGGAACCTTGTACAGTTACGTCAAAACGGAAAGGCAAGGAAGCCGTAGAACTGATCAGAAATGAATCTACAGGATAGATCTTAAAAGACATGAAATTATAATACTGTCATAAGGTTTGGGAATTCCGAAATCAAAAGCAGGAAAGAATTATTGCCTTTGTTACGAAGAGAGGAAAAATTCGAAAAAGAAAAGACTTGGTGTGGAATGTTAAAATAGTCATTCCAGAGCAGGAGGGAGGAAGTCATCCAGTTTAATGGAACAGTAGTTGAACTAAACACAGTCGAAAAGATACAGAAGGGAAAGAGAGTCTTGAGACGGTGTGTGGCAGTTTTTTTTTTTTTTTATATTGCGAATTGCTGCTTATCTTTCAGTCCTGGCGGTGAGGGAACTAAAGGAAATTCAAAGTATGAGAGAAATTATCCAAATAGTACGATGCAGATTGTTATGAGTCTTTTTGACTGGTATACAGAAAAAAATTTAGGACGTGCAAAATATA
This sequence comes from Macrobrachium rosenbergii, assembly GCF_040412425.1. Lineage (NCBI taxonomy): Eukaryota > Metazoa > Arthropoda > Malacostraca > Decapoda > Palaemonidae > Macrobrachium > Macrobrachium rosenbergii. The sequence continues at coordinate 28,503,706 of NC_089762.1, read as the reverse complement.
ATACTCGAATATTTTTTAAAGTCAGACAGGGCAGTTCACCTGTTTAACCTCTCCACTATGAGGTTGAAGTAAGTAGAGTTTTGTATAACGTTATAAAACGTAAGTATTGAATGAAAATGCAAGTTGAGAAATAGGTAAAATGCAAATAAGAAAATATTTTTAAAATTAAATTTGAGGAATAAAGGTAACCTACAAGATAAGAATACCACCCAGAACTTTAATTTTTTATAAGTAGCTTGTCATGGAATGATATATTTGTACACTAGTGCTGCCTCTGCTTTTAATTTTTCATATCAGTTAAGAAATTTCATACCTT
>NC_089762.1:28495890-28498390 GCF_040412425.1 Macrobrachium rosenbergii | reverse complement strand
AAGCATGTTGTAATAAATTATAAGTTTCTCATTGACTGTTGGAACATTGTAAGACTGCTTTTATGTTGAATATGCATTCTTTCCTGGTATACATGTAGTATATGAAGGGTAAACAAATGAGCTAAATATAGTTAATGTTGAGCATGTATTTAATTATTTTTTTACTCTTTATTTATTTATCTTTTATTTTATTTTTTATTTTTTTTTTTTTTGTAGAACACTCCCCAAGGTACTTCATGTGGTCAGTGGTCCATAATATTCAGTATACAAGTAATTCATCGGTGATTTCAAACACCGTCCATCTCTCTCTCTCTCTCTCTCTCTCTCTCTCTCTCTCTCTCTCTCTCTCTCTCTCTCTCCATCATGGTCGTACTGCGACCATAACGTCGTCCGTCCCGAGCCGTAAAGGGGAATAATCTTGAAATATGCACTGGTTATGTCTATGGTGAATTGCAGGCGAATTCTATCTTGGTGAGCCATCTCTTGTGCCATCGGGAGCATCGCCTCACGAATTCGCATTGTATGGGCAATCCCTACTTTGTTCGTGGCTCCAGCCCATCACGAAAACATGGGGCCCCACTTTCGACTCACTCCTATTTTGTTTCATTTAATCTGCCTTTTCCATCCTCCTCACTCCGCCCCCTCCCCCTTCCTCTATCCCGTTCATCCATCCTACCCCCTCCCACCCCCACCGATCTCTCTCCTCTCTCTCTCTCTCTCTCTCTCTCTCTCTCTCTCTCTCTCTCTCTTCTTTTCCATTCCTGTTCATCCTACCTTCCCCCACTCTCTCTCTCCTCTCTCTCCCTCTCTCTCTCTCTCTCTCTCTCTCTCTCTCTCTCTCTCTCTCTCTCTGTTCTTTCCCATCCCGTTCATCCTACCTCCTACCCCCACTCTCTCTCTCTCTCTCTCTCTCTCTCTCTGTTCTTCCCCATCCCGTTCATCCTACCTCCTACCCCCACTCCAACATCTCTCTCTCTCTCTCTCTCTCTCTCTCTGTCTGTGTGTACTTTAATCGGCTCCTTCTCTTCCCAACTGTGTAGAAGACGTTAAAGTCTTCCTCTGTCGTCTTATTTTTTCTCGACCTCATTGTCAAAAGGGCTACTAGCCTTTTGATTTACTAACTGTATTTTGTGCAGTAAATGGGGTGGCTAAGTCATATTTATGCATATTTACGAGAGATGTGTAAAAGATGTATTCATCATTTTACATAATTGTGGCATTTGATGGGAGAAATAAGGCTGGTGATCCCTGCTCAGGAGTTGGTCCGGTTTCATGAACATGCTGAAGAGTTGAAAGAGAGAAGGTGAAAGATGGAAGGCTGAAGGATGCAGAGGAAGAGAGAGAGAGAGAGAGAGAGAGAGAGAGAGAGAGAGAGAGAGAGAGAGAGGTGGGGGCAGGGTTGGCTAGTGATCTCATTTGTAACAAGTGAATCATTCTACTAATATTTTTGCGGATGTAGTATATTCCTTAATTCATCAAAAACAGTAAAGGTAAAATAACTCTCTCTCTCTCTCTCTCTCTCTCTCTCTCTCTCTCTCTCTCTCTCTCTCTCTCTCTCTCTCTCTCTCTCGTCAAACGTCGGAAGTTATAAACCAGTTTATGATTTAAATACTTTTAGTTTTAATTGTTCAGTTATTGAAGACTTAGTGTTTGCTATGAAACACGTACTTACTCACAATTGCATATATAAACTAGCGTAAGTTGGCTGTCGTGTACTCTTCATATATTTATCTGACTTTGGTAACTTAAATAACGATCAGTCAGTTAAGTTTGTCTGCTTAAACAAAAACAGCAGTAATGACTCGTTTCCTAATCTGCTCACATTTTACGTAGCTCTAAAACACTTGTATAAGGGAACTCGTAGAACACTTTCTGCCTTCGGATATTGGAGTAAGGCGTTCGTAATAGATTAGTATTGATGTGGATTGAATTTGATTATCTAGATATTGTATCATTCGTAAATAAAATTAAAACATTCGTTTAAGAAGAATAAAGTGTTATTTTGATTATTGTAGTCCAAACACAAAGAACTCATTCGTTTGAAACATACTTCAGATTCTGCTCTCTTAAATATCATATGGTTAGGTACTCGATTGTAATTCCGTAATATGCCATTTGAAAATGTTGAGCCTTAATGCGACATTTTTGAAAATGAACTCCTTTTCACCCCTAAAAATATCTCGTAATGGTGACTTAGATAATTGGGAATGAGTTTGTGAGAGGCTAATCTCATTCCCAGTGGTTTATTTATAGATTTTCTTACTTTATATTGAATTTACATAGATAGAAGAGAGTAAGTAATATACAAGGCAGTAATTCAGGGATGTTTCATTAAGTTTTTTTCTTCATAATTATATGTCGGCATTCTTGAAAATTAGTTGTTAATTTCTTTCCCCCACTTATTTATATATGTTTTTTTTTTTTCAATTTGAATGAGCTGCACATTTCTGAAAGGATAGTTCAGACTTTTCGAGGAAGTCATCCCTTTATAAGAAAAATA